>NC_082398.1:11758934-11768934 GCF_031168955.1 Gadus macrocephalus | reverse complement strand
TCTGCCCGGGGAAGAGGTGAGACACTGCTCAACTCTGTCGGTTGGTCTCTCTCTTGCCCTCTCTCTCCCTCTCTCTTTGTCTTCCTATCTTGATATTGATATTGGAATTTTACTTTTGACAGGAGATAATCAAGTGGTTATGGTGTTATATTCTCAGCAGGAATCCCATTATTTGCAGAGTACATGCAGGCCTGTTCCTTGGGCAAGCTTCCTTTCTGCTCCTTAATGACATCGATCTTAAATCGAGATCGATCTCGTAAATCTACAACGGCAACAGTGAAAATCAATAATATACATGGTCTTAGGATAATAGGATATATAAAAGGATAATAAAAGGTCAACCTTGCTAGAAGTAGACATCTATGAACTATGGGTTACTGTGGAAGCCTATTATGGCAATGTTGTTATTGATATTGTTCTCAATATGTGATTCATGATGATGATCATAAGGTTATCAACATCTACTTGTTTAAATTGACTCATGCTGTTCTAATCTCTGTTGTTAAAAAAAGAATGATGAAAAAATAAAATAGTGTTTCCATTCTAAACGGCAGAAATAGCATTCGGCGGGCATTCCTTCTTCATCACCTCCTCCCTCCCTTCACCCCCTGACCTCACATTATACTCTTCACTCGTCCCGGTTCCTTGCTTCAGGACTACATTACCACCCCCACCGTCACTGCCACCCCACCATCACCACCACCATCCCTCAGCCCTAGCCTGAACAATACCTAGCGGCACTGGAGAATGGCAGAATTATTCGCACATGTACTCAAGCACAAACACACACACACACACACACACACACACACACACACACACACACACACACACACACACACACACACACACACACACACACACACACACACACACACACACACACACACACACACACACACACACACACACACACACACACAGACACACACACACACACAGGCAGACACACAGAGGCACACAACATTGAACAAGACCTTCAGGCACAAGAACGGAATAGACACTAGTTGCATGCACTATCGCATCCAAGCATCTACGCACACACACACACACACACACACACACACACACACACACACACACACACACACACACACACACACACACACACACACACACACACACACACACACACACACACACACACACACACTCTCACACACACACTCTCACACACACACACACACACACACACACACACACACACACACACACACACACACACACACACACGCCCACACATCCACACACACGTTGATGAGAGAGTGACTTCAGACGGACGGGGTTGACACCAGGAAAATGTGTGCCTAACGCCCCGCAGGGAGCCGGGCTGTGATCAAAAATGTATCAAAGGGTGGGAAGAAAAGTTGAAACAGCACCATAGAAAAGAGCTCATCATCTCATACCTTTCCTCCGCAGTTCCCCTTTTTATTTATTGATTTAGTTATTCGATTATTTATCTGATTCTTTGGGGTGGGGGGGTAGGCTGAGTCGTAAGTCACTCCTTTGTGTACTGCCAAGAGGGAGGCGTTAAACAACAGTTTGTTTGTTGTTTAATAGCTAATTTGTATCCTCTGGTACGGTGAAGGGGCGAGGGGAGCCGATGATGGATGGCCGCAAGAGTTCCAGTCGGGGCGGCTCTGGCGTTCCACTGAGTTTTATTTAGTGTTTCTCTGGGACTCTGGGTTTGGGGGAGAAGATGGATAAACTATAGCTGGTCATGTGTCAGGCGCCCCAATGCTGCATGAAGGTAAAAAGTAAAAGAGACGATAAGTCTAAAATAACGACCGAGCTGTTGTGCCCTGATGACCTCTGGTGACCTCTCCCCTCCCAGATCCTCCTCATGTCCATGAGGGACATGAACCTGGCCAAGCTGACGTCGGTGGACCTGCCGCTGTTCAACAGCATCATCCAGGACCTGTTCCCTGGGGTGGACTCGCCCACCATCGACTACGGAAAGGTACTGTTGCCAGTCCATTATTAACGTATTATGTCTTTCCCTTTGTCCTAACCTATACGCTAATAGCTCAGCGCTAACCCATCACGTCATATTACCACAGCTCTAATCTTTGCAATGACCGCACCGCTGATCCCCATTGCAGTAGCACATGGCTCACCCGCAGTTTGCTCACATATCTAAAGGAATATTGTGCCTACACATCTCACATCACATCTCATCCCATGCTGTGTTTTAGCTCCCCACTAACCGATTATAAACCACAGAGTAAAACTACAGAATTCAGTTACCTATCAGCTGAATGACTATATTACCTTAGTATATGCTACACGTGGACCTCCTAAAATGGTGCAATTTGATTGGTTCGCTATCTCGGGATATTTGGATATATCCCATGATTGGGATCTCAAACTCAGGATATTGTTTTCATCGCAAAATGTCGCCTCGTCACGCTAATAAAAACAAATAAACCGCCTATAAAAGGACAAGTGTTTCACTGCACACTACTCATGACACACACACACACACACACACACACACACACACACAGACCATACACAGTCTACACACACACACACACACACACACACACACACACACACACACCCTCAGACACACATGGCATACAAAGACATGCACAGACGCACACACAAACACACTTTGCCCCCACACATATTTAACATCACACAAATGAAACAGGGTAAACAGCCTGGGCATGGTACGTGCACCATAGCGTAAAGTCAACACAACCCCCCCCCAAGCAAGCAGCCTCAGCACTGATCTAGCAGCACGCCTCGACCAGCACTGCAAGCCGCCGCCGGCCAGATTGCATTGTTTCTTTACTTCAGGGTCCTCCCATACCACAGTGTGTACAGTCAGTTTTACTGCGTTGAAATATCTATGGGCCGGCCCTCCCCCTCCCCCGGAGACCGGGGGAGGGGGAGGGGAAGTCAGCCCATAGATATTGGGGAGCTGAACAGAGTTGTGGATCTGACTGGGTCTCACTTGGTCCGCCGAGCCCAGGGTGCTGATAGCCTCTGGCTCGGGCGATGTCCTCAGACGCGTACGCACACTGTTAATATCGAATGTGCTGCTGAAATATAAATACACACAAACCACCGCTGCCAAGGCTTCAGAATTACACACAGTCACGCTTGGCCTAGAGATGGACTCCAGGCCCACACTTTTTGTCATTTGTCTTACAGCTTGTCTCTCCATCTCTTTGCCTCTCTCTATGCATTTTACTCTTTGTTAACCATGGTTATTGTCTCTGTCTGTCTGTCGAGCTGACTCTCTCTGTCTCTGACACTGCATTTATCTGTTTGTCTGTCTGGCTGTGTGTCTGTCTGTGTGTCTGCGTCTCTTTCTCTATCTGTCTCTGCATTTCCCAGTATCTATTTTTACTCTGCATTTCTCTGTGTCTGTCTGTGTGTCTGTCTTTCTCTCTGTATTGTACCCTGCATTTCTCTGTGTCTGTCTGTGTGTCTGTCTTTCTCTCTGTATTGTTCCCTGCATTTCTCATTTTCTGTGTGGCTGTCTGTCTTACTCTGTCTCTCTCTTTCAATTTCTCAGTATCCCCCTGTCTCCCCCTGCCCCTCTCTGTCTGTATCAAGTACTTTCTCTCTTTCCCTTCTCTGCATCTCTCTCTCTCTCTCTCTCTCTCTCTCTCTCTCTCTCTCTCTCTCTCTCTCTCTCTGTCTCTGTCTCTCTCTGTCTCTCTCTCTCTCTCTCTCTCTCTCTCTCTCTCTCTCTCTCTCTCTCTCTCTCTCTCTTTACTGTTGCCAGTACAGCTGTGTGTCAATCAGCTGATCAGCACGACCCTGGGGATCATTGTCATGTCGGCGTATGCGCGAGGGCGTCCTCCGATCGTGCGGCTGCATGACCCCAACCACCAAAACCTCCGGTTCATGTTTGTAAACATGCTCCATTAATCTGCCTAGATGAATAACACAATGTACTTTACCACATGAAGAGAACGCACACACACTCTCTAATCACACACACACACACACACACACACACACACACACACATGCATACACACACACATGGACACACACACGCTGAATAATTCATTGCAGCTGTGATAGGTCATTCTTCATCTGTGCTAGGTTCCTCGTCTGTCCTCTCCATACTGTGGAAAGCAGATGGCTCATTTAGAGGTAGCAGCCATGTGTGGAGGAAGAGGAGGAGAGGGAGGGATGGACTGAAGGTTATGTACATTTGGCGCAGAGGCAAGCAAAAGTCATTAACTTACATCCCGTCCCCATTCGTCACTTCTATTTTATTTAGCCGTTCAGCAGACTTTCATCAACCATAGTGACTTTAAAGTGAGGCTGAGCACATCCTAAGGATACAATCAAGATTGGTGTAGCTACAAAATAAGTTATAGTGCTGCCCAACCTAGTTCAAACGACGACTGGACAGAGTTTATCCATAGCCACATCATCAGAAATAAACATTTTAGTATTAAATCATTTATAAGTGGTAGAGTGATCGGTGCCTTCTAATTTCCACAACGATTTCTACATTTCCAACACCATGGTACAGCTAGACAAATTGCGTTGAGACTACAAATCAGAAATCAAACCAAAAGTTCACAAAGCTGCAACCTCATACTCTGAAGACGTTGTTTACAACAACAAGCGGACGGCGGTGGTGTTTGCGGGGTTGCTCGTGGCACCAGATGTAGCGGGCGTTGGGCCGGGTGCGTTGTAAGGCTGGAGGTGTCGTGGTGGTGATGAAAGCGTCATTAGTGCGGCGTTGAGACTCTCTCCCTGTTAGCTAAATGGATCCTCAGCCATCTGCTGAGACAGGCTCCACCGCTTGCTCACATCCACCCCCATATGCCCAGACGGAAGATCTTCCCTCCCTCTGTATCTCTCCCTCTGTATCCCTTTCTCACTTTCTTCCTGTACCTGTTTCAAGAGCTCCTCCTCTTTCATTTTTAGACCATAAGGTCATCTTAAATGTTTGGCTTGATGGGCGCGCTGTCTAGTGAGGCATGGTCCTGTCTCTCTGCCTCGCTTTCTGTCTCTCTCACTCACTCTCTCCCTCTCTGTCTCTCCATGCCTACCTGTCGGTTAGTGTCTGTATTTCTTAATTTCATTCTCTAAATCTCGACCGTCGTCTCTATAAAGACTATTTCTTTCTGTCTCTCTCTATCCTTTTCCATCTTGTTTTTGTGTCCAGGTGTCGTTGTCCAGGTGCTGTTCTCACAACACACGTTATTCTATATGCTGCAGCCTGAATTTCCTGTCATTCTCTCCGTGTCTCTGTGCCTGATTCCTTTCCCGTTGTGCAAAACAGCTTGATAACATTGGTCCTGAGTTACAGCTGTGTGTGTGTGTGGGGGGGGCGTATGCACACACACACACACACACACACACGCACACATCAACTATACCGAACCAGACTGATATATCGGTCTGCCAATGCTGTTGGCCTTCAGCAGCTGTGGTAGGATCAGTATTTGCTTCCTTGAAGATAATACACATGAAAAGGTCAGGCTTGCCTCCTCCTACCTATAATTCTGACTGCAGCCATGTGAGTTATTGGCTTATTCTCCACGGAGGAAACACAGTGGTCACAGCACCTTGAGGTTTTCTAAAGAGCGTGTTCGGGGTGGGGGGGGAGAGGAACAAGGAACCCCGCCACAGGGAGAGTTATTGTCTGGTGAACATGGAGGAATGCGAGGCTGGGGAGGGAAAGGCACGGGATAGATGTTAGTCTGCGAAACGTGTTGTTGACACACACCTGGCGCTGAAAGAAAGCCTGGAAGGCTGTGAAGCTGGAAATGGGGAAAACCACTTTTGTCGCCCGTCATCAATTTAGTTGTTTCAGTGAGCGAAGGGTGCCAGGTTGTCTTGTTTGTGTCTGCTTGTGTGTAAGAGTGTGTGTGTGTACAGGTATGCTGTATTTCTGTCCATCTCTCTCTCAACATACACCCATGTATGTTGTTTGTGTGAGGCAAGAGTCCTGAGCTTGTTGCGTAGGTAGAAACATTAAGTGAGCCATCTTGAACTTCCTATAGGCAAAAGAAGAGCGTAGCGGTCGTCTGTAATGAAATGTGTGTGCGGCGGGTCCGCATGCACTGGGGCCTCTACGGGACACGGGGGCTGTAATGTGTTTTAATGAGAACAGCTCCTCGGGGGACCGGGGAAGATCTACTCATCACTTGGGGCCCCCTGCTGCTAGAAAGTAGCTCCGCTCCTCCGCTGTACGTTCCACCTGCAGCTGCCCCACCCCGTCTGCCTGTCATCATCATCTGTCTGCATGGGTTCACGTCTCACTCTCTCTCTCTGTCTCCTTCTCTCCTTATTCCCTCTGTCTATCTCCTTCTCCCTTTCTCTCTCCCCTTTTCTGGCTCTCCCCCCTCTTGCTTTCTTCCTCTCACTCCCCCCTCTCTCTCACTCCCACGCCCCCACTCCCCGCCTCTCTCTCTCCCAAACCTCTCAATTATCTCCCCTATCTCCCCTTTTCTTGCTCCCCCCCTCTTGCCTACGTTCTCTCTCTTCCCCCTCTGCGACACCCTTCTCTTTTCTTTCCTCCCCCCTCACTCTCTCCCCCCTCCCTTGCTCCCAAACCTCTCTCACTCTCTCCCCCCCCCCCTCTCACTCCCAAACCTCTCTAACTCCCAAACCTCTCTCTCTCCCCCCTCGCTCCCCCTTAGTTGCGGGACGCCATCGAGGCGGAGCTGTGTGAGCGCGGCCTGCAGCCCATCCCCTTCACGGTGTCCAAGGTCATCCAGCTGTACGAGACCAAGAGCTCCCGCCACTCCACCATGCTGGTGGGCCGGACGGGCAGCGGCAAGACGGTGACCTGGAGGACGCTGCAGAACGCCCTCACCGCCCTGCACCGCAAGGGGGAGCCGGGCTACCAGCTCATCAGGGTACGGCCCTCTGGGGGCCTTTGGGGGACTTTGTTTCTTTACGTTTTTCAGAGTTCTTTTTCTTTTCTTTTTTTGATCACTTTTACTTTTTGGTTTTCTATTTCTACTACTGTCCTGTACATTCTGCTGTCACACCCACATTTCTCATCTGGGATGTTATCTTACAACACAACCTTGGGATTTACAATTCGCTCCCCTTGAATATCATACGGGCTCAGAGACAACAAGTGGGACCTGTTACCAACAACCTATGCTTGCTTGTTGTTTTCCATCTCTGCCCTCCCTGCGGCAGAGGTCTAGGTCCATGGCTGGGCTAATAGGAGCATAGTGAGTGGGAGTTTGAAACAATTTCAATGATTAAATTCTGTTTTAACATCTTAGCATTCAGTATTAACCAAATAACATTTTTTTTCGTACGGCAATAGCAATAATTCAGTCAATGACTTCCCTTCCAGCCAAAAGGCTTTTGATTTATTTATTGCTCATTTCCCTTCTTCATCCCATTATTTTTTAAGGGGGATTTCCCATGATCCTCTCTGGTTTTCTATCTCCCACCACCCATCTCGTTCTCATTTACCGTGAATATCAAAACATCCCCTTCCCAGAGGGCTTGTTTGTCTTCATGTGTGTTTGTGTGTGTGCGTGTGTGTGTGTGTCTGTGTGTGTGTGCGTGCGTGTGCATGTGCATGCGTGCTTGTCTGTGTGTGTGTGAGAGGGGGCATCCTTCCACAAAATAACACATTATCGCCCATGGGTGTGTGTGGCACGGGGCGTGTTGGCACATACATCACACCTATCAGTGAGCCTCGTCAACATGTGACCACTCTCGCAGCCCCCGAGGGGTCCCTCTCCTCATCTGACTCGCACGCGCCCACACACACACGCACACACACCCACCAACAGGCAACCAAACATCGAGATGGATCTCCACGATAGACACAACCACACACCTCATACACAAACACGCACACACACAGGGTCCAGATTCCTAGTGAACCCTCCTCCGTGTGCGTTAATGTCCCCCCCCGCGTGGCTGGTGTAGTTGAGCAGGGCCCCTGGGCAGACTCAGAGCCTCTCCGGCTTAATGGAGTGTACGTCCTGATCCTCAACTTTAAGAGGTCCTCACTTCTTCTGCTCCCGCACCGAGGGAGCCCGACAGAATAATGCTGCCCTATTGGCGTGCTTGTCGTGTGTGTGTGTGTGTGTGTGTGTGTGTGTGTGTGTGTGTGTGTGTGTGTGTGTGTGTGTGTGTGTGTGTGTGTGTGTGTGTGTGTGTGTGTGTGTGTGTGTGTTCATAGGTGCACGTGTGTGTGTGTGTATTCATATGTGTGTGTATGAAGGTGTGTGTGTTGGGAGTGTCTATATCTGTGTGTGTGTGTGTGTGTGTGTGTGTGTGTGTGTGTGTGTGTGTGTATGAAGGTGTGTGTGTTGGAGTGTCTATATCTGTGTGTGTGGGTTGGTGTGGGTGTCTGTGTTGAAGTGGATGTGTGTGTCTGTGTTTTTATGTGAGAGTTGGTGAGTAGGTCTTTCGGTGTGTGATTGTGTGTGTTGGTGTGTGTGTGTGCGTGTGTTTTTGTGTCTATGTGTTTGTAGTTGGTTTGGGTGTGTGTGTGTGTGTTTGTGTGGGGGGAGTGTGTGTGTCTACGTGTTTGTGTGTGTGTGTGTGTGTGTCAATGTGTTTGGGTGTGTGAGTGTGAGTGTGTGTGTTTGTGTGTGTGTGTGTGTGTGTGTGTGTGTGTGTGTGTCAATGTGTTTGGGTGTGTGAGTGTGTGTGTGTTTGTGTGTGTACGTGTATATGTGTTTGGGTGTGTGTGTGTGTTTGTGTGTGTCTATGGGCCTTATTTTAATGGTCTGAAACGCAAGTGAGAAGCGCCAAGCGCAAGTAGCTTTTTGGGCGGTTCTATGGCGATGTCGATATTTTACCGGCGCAAAAATTTCTCTTGCGCCCAGCGCAAATCTAAAGAGGGTTGGTCTGAAGTAGCCTAATTATCCGTAGGTGTGGTTTGGGCGTAACATGCAATAAACCAATGAGAGTGCCAGCTCCCATTCCCTTTAAGAGCCATGAGCGCATTTGAATCTGACGAGTTGATATTTTGACAGCGCGTCTGCAGTCTCCGATGAGACAGAAGCACATGAATTTCAAACTTCAAATGGCTCAGTTTATGGCCAAATAATATGGCCTAATTCAAACATGGAATAAGGTCTTCTTCCACAACTTCAGAAATACTGAGTCCTCAAATAAATTTCAGCAAAGAAAACTTACCACACATATGATATGCGGTAACTGTGGTTCTATTTATTGATATACGCAATACATTATAAACATCGTTTCTTATCAGTATTGTATGCATTATCGTTATCGACTTGTGTTCCTAATATGCATGTGTCCACCCGTTAATATACATTGCCATGGACTGTATTATGCGTTACGTGTTTAGTTTGCGTGTGTTTAAATAGATGGACGCACACATGCGCGCCCGCATTCATTAATTATTTTACACATACACGCGTCCGCATTCATTCATTCTTTTTAACACTCACTCGTGGTAAAACAATGTTTTCTCACGATCAAATACTCAATCCTAAAAGTTATGGGCATGTGCACGATGTCTGTCAAGAAAATATGTGTTTGCTGTACGGTGTTTGCAGATGCATTGATTTAAAAGTACAACTTATTACCGCTGTATCAGCTGTTCTTTCCCAAATAATTTACCAAGAATGTGTGGCTAGGTAGATGAGAGAAGCAAAGTGTATGCGCGAGGAGCACAAGCAACATTATATATGTGCCCTTAAAATAGCATCTGAACAACGCGCCACTGACTTTAAACCAGGTGTCCAGTTTTCACTAAGCTCCCTACTATAGCTCAATAAACTCCCCACTGGAAGGGTTTCAGGACAAGTACGGCGGATACAACTCGAGTAACTTTATGAACTTTTATTGCACTCACACAAACAATAAGCACCCACGCACTAGGTAGCCTGACGACCAAGCTACGCTAGCCTCTCAAGTTGACAATAACTAATTAGTTGTTAATTAGACAGATAGATAGGTTGTAAACCTGCAACAAAAACACAAACACAAAACCCAGAATTAACCAATGAAATTATACAAACATTCCCGTGATATAAATTCTTGATTTGAGTTACTAGCA
>NC_082398.1:11746504-11756334 GCF_031168955.1 Gadus macrocephalus | reverse complement strand
GGTATCTCGCCAGCTTTGTGCGATCTCCATTTTCTGAACTCCCAATAGTGGGTCGTTTTTTGGTTTGTTGTTGTTTCACTTTATTTATTTGATTCATTGGTTCACTCCCTCGGTCTTGTCTCTGCCGCCATCTGTTCCGTCTCTCTCTTGTTGATAGAAACGTGTCTGAGCCCTTTGGGCTTTGACCCTAGCTGAAGCAGGTAGCCTGAAACAACAGTGTGCCCATAACACACACACATAAGCCCTCATGCCGAGCCGTCATCCATTTGCCTCTCATTGCTCATTTTAGACTTCCTCCTTCTCCTCTCCATCGCTCTTCCTCCATCTCTGTGATCTCTAATTGCTCCGCCGTCCTCTTCTCCTTCTCGTCAGTTCACCAGCCTCTCATTTCCCTGCCGCCTCTTATCGGCCCCACGGGCATCCTTATCTCCCCCTCTTCCCCCCCCAACGCGCTCTGATCACCGTCTCTGCCTACGCCTGGGTCTCACCTGTGTGTGTGTGTGTGTGTGTGTGTGTGTGTGTGTGTGTGTGTGTGTGTGTGTGTGTGTGTGTGTGTGTGTGTGTCAGAAATCCGGAGACGACAGCCGTTCAATCTATTTATCAATCAGTCCAATAAAATAACCTGTGTTTGGGTTTGTGTGTGATTGCGAGTGTGTGTTTGTGTGTGCATATGTGTGTGTGTGTTTGTGTGCGCCCATGACCATGTGTGAGCGCTTTTCCTTTATTTGCATCTGCTCTTTTTTCCCTTTCTTTGAAATCTTGGTTTTCCCTCCATCCGGCAGGTTGTCATGTCTCCCCTGCCTTTCTCACATCTCACTGTAAAATCTCTCTTCCTGTTTGTCCATGCTCTCTCTCTCTCTCTCTCTCTCTCTCTCTCTCTCTCTCTCTCTCTCTCTCTCTCTCTCTCTCTCTCTCTCTCCCCCCCCCTTCCTCCCTCCCTCCCTCTGCTTCAATCTCTCCATCACCTCTCATATTTGTCTAGATTTGCAAAGTAGTTTGGGTCCACTCAGAGCACCATCTGGATTTGGTGTTTGTTCCTGTACGTGCGTGCTTGTTGGTTCTCTTTATTTGTGTGTGTGCTTATATTGAATCCACGTGTGTGTGTGTGTGTGTGTGTGTGTTTGTGTGTGTGTGTGTGTGGTGTGCGTGTGTTTGTGTGTATGAGATTGCTTGGACGCTTTGACTGCTCCTACGTTTGTTTATCTCCCACGTCTATATTTTCCCGCCGAAAGGCTCAATCCCAGAAGGCATATGACAGTTTTTCCTCGTCAAACCCATGTTTATATTTATTTTTTTTGTGTGTGTTTGTGTAGCATGTGTGTTTGTCTGTTGCTTGTGTATATGTGTTTGTCTCTGTCCTTTATCTCTATCTTCCTCTCTCTCTCTCTCTCTCTCTCTCTCTCTCTCGCTCTCTCTGTGTCACTCGTTCCCTGGCACACCTCAGCACCACTGGTCTGGTTTCCCTTAACAGTCAAGTGTGTATGTGTGTGTGTTGGGGCTCGAAGTGATGAAGAGATGTGGGGGGGTGGGGGGGGGTGGGGGGGTTGGGGGTGGATGCCGGGCAGGGGGGGCAGCCAGTTTAAATTCTTGGCACACTGGTGTTTGTGTTTTGCACATAAGTACTCAAGAGTGAGGGGACGTGACTTGACACGTCTGCTAGCATGTCCCGTGTTAGTTAACAGCGTACTTATGACAGCAGCTACACTCGCACACACAAACAAATCCCCTTCCTCCACTTCAGTTAGGATTAAGTGTCTTACAGCCCGAGGGTTGTTTTGTTCGATCTCCATCTCCTACTGGAAAATGTGTCCTTGAGCAATGCACATTACTCCTAGCTATTCCCGATAAGATCGTTGTCGGCTGTTTATTTCCATCTAAGAGGTCAAGAATAATAAACTCCACCACAAGCACAACAATAAACACCTACCAACCACCAACTTCCACCTCCACCAACCACCAATCCAACCTCCACCACCATTGCCCACCACCACCCTCATCTCATCTCCATAAGAACCACCATCACCAACAACCCATCTCGATTAGACTCACCAACACCAACCTCCACCTATACCAACCACCAATCCAACCGACAACACCATTAAACCCACCTCCACCACCATCCCATCTCCATTAGACTCACCAACACCAACACCAATCCCTTCTCCATTAGATGCACCACCACCATCCTCACCCCTTTACCACCACCACCAGTAGAACAACATTCCCCATTCCCTACCATCAATCCAACCTCCTCCCGCCCTCCGCCAAGACCACCCACCCAATTTCTATCGCCATGACATCACCCTCTTCACCACCGACGGATCCACGTCCTCTAAAGCTAACTAAAAGATTGACAGTAACAGCCCATATGAGCGCGACTACGCTAACTGTTTTCCGGGCCTCTACAGACGAGAAGCCGGAGGAGAAGTGGATGGTGCTGGACGGGCCGGTGGACACTCTGTGGATCGAGAGCATGAACTCTGTGATGGACGACAACAAGGTGCTGACCCTCATCAACGGAGAGAGGATCTCCATGCCTGAGCAGGTGAGCACCTGGGAGGGGGAGGGGGTCCAGTGGATAGAAGCAGCTACTTGGAAATAAGTTAGTGTTGAGGGTTTACCTGAGGGGAACCCTCTCTGGGGATCTAGTTCCAATTGTGTCAGTCATAACCACTTTTTTCGTGACTTTATTTTTGGTTGAAATAATGTTTTTCACAACATCCAGCCAGGGGGCTTTAATACTCATTGATGATGAATCCTGTCAATTCTTTGGTTTCATTCTCAGGTCTCCTTGCTGTTCGAGGTGGAGGACCTGGCGGTGGCTTCCCCGGCCACGGTGTTCCCGTTGTGGGATGGTCTACAACGACTACACCGACCTGGGCTGGAAACCCTACGTCCAGTCCTGGCTGCAGAGGAGACACAAGGTACATCCTACGTTTGTGTCCAAGTGCATGTATCGAAATGAACGTGACCTCGCCAGGTTATTTACAGCGATGCGATTCTCTCCACAGTTATGTGGCCTGTAATGAAAATATGATACAAAATTAAGTTAGAATAGCTTAACAAAATACCGCTGTGCTATGCTATTACAGAGATTTGATTAGTAGATGACTGATTACTTGCTGTAAAATGACTAAGTGTGCCGCATTTGGTTCAACAGCACCTCATTAAAAGTGAAGTTGCCACAAGCACCCACACATTATCATCACAAAAAGTAGTATATACCACCCTTACAGTATTAGTGTTATCGTGTTATCTTTCCCCCACACACCCATCATCCCCTCCTCACATCCAACGTCTCCCTCCACCTCACCCTCCCCCTTAACCCTGGGCGCTGCCCTGCAGGCGGAGCTGGAGCCCCTGAAGCGTCTGTTTGAGAAGTACCTGGAGAAGACCCTGCTGTTTAAGAAGAGCTCCTGCAAGGAGCTGGTGTCCATCACAGAGCTGAACGGAGTGGCCTCCCTCTGCCGCCTCTACGACGCCCTGGCCACGCCCGACCACGGGGTGAGGGACCCTTGGTGACTGCCGGACTGTTTTGTTGATGGGTTCCTTTGTTTCTTTGAGGTTTTCTCATCTTGGAATACCTGGAGGTATCAGGCCATCTGGCTGCATTCATGGTTGGAGAGTAGTTGACCTCCACATTTATGTACAGCAGACCCGTTGAAGCAGGCAGTCGATCGGTTCTATTATTATTATTATTATAGTAATACAAATAAATTCAAATAATTCTGAGCCGCGGTAAAATTAAATTCTTCTCGAACATTTTTCAATCATCAACCCAACAATGTTTTTTTTTCCCACCTTGAGCAGGGGACACAAATGACATACCCAAGACATCGAGGAAGTAGTGAGAAGTTTCTGCGTAAACCTCAACTTTTCCCCGCTTCCCAATTACTCTATTATTTACATAGTGCTGAGCAGCTCCCCTCCGCCGATACGGAGGCGGAGAGCACAACAAAGGCTGCTAATCTCGTATTTATTCCGTAGCCGACACACCTCAGAGCGCGGCAGCCTCACCTGTGCTCGCCAGCTCTGAAGTTTACAGCTTGTGGAGCTGGAACGTGTGTGTAATGGTAAAGTAGCGCCGGAGATGGGAAGGGGAAGGCAGGCGACTTTTCTTCTTCACATTTAGATTTTGATCCTTTAGCTTTCTCTCGTCGCGATCGCGTCGTCCCAGTGCGTCATGGAGCGCCTTTGACTCCCGCTGTGGCTTGGTGTAAGTCTGCCTACCTTGATGGTGAAACAAAGCATTTCATCTCTGTCTGCTCTCTCTCTCTGTCGCTCCCTCTATCTGGCAACGTTTGTCTTTCACACAGGCTTACCCGCACATGAATATCTCCTCCTTTTCCACCCCCCCCCCCCCCACACACACACACACCTCCCCCTCCATCTTTGTGGTATTCTTAGATATGCTGTGAACCTAACTCATAACCTGAGTTTTTTTTCACGTACGAAAGAGATGCTCATCCAGTATCTCAGGGAAAGAGGCACAGTGTTAAAGTTTTATGTGGAACGTAAGTAGTTTGTTTTAATTTGTAGTTTGGTGATTCGTTGTACATGCATGTACTTTCGGAGTTCATTCATTGTTTAAATAAGAAAAAGATAAGTCATCGCAACGCACTTCATTCAAAATCACTTATTTAATGAAACATTTTCAAAAACAATTTAAAAACTGTCACACAGAGCACAAGATGGTCGTCATTCTAAAATTGACGTTCACATAACAGAACTCGAGGTGACATTGAATTTGCACTTCAAGTTTAACCGCTTCAAAATTCTTGTGTTTAATGAATAAATTACAATACTGATGCCTTAACAAACGGAGCAAAGATGTAAAAAACATTGGCTGGCTTGATTCTTTATTCGGTCACGGTCTTGGAAAATGGATGTGCGGCTCATTATACAGAGATGCCTACAAAGTTAAGCCGTGGTAGTTTGCCCTCACATCTTGAGACAGAGCGCCTGGAACGGGATGCTCCTAATGTGCGTCATTGGTGGGCGAGAGGGCGGGACTCCGAGCATGCTTGTGCGGGAGAAATTTTGAACTGAGGAACATGGGTTCAGTGTCGATAGAAAGTCCACATTGAGTCTCCTTGACTTTGTGGTTGTTCTTCTCGCTCCTTCTCGGGACGGGCAACCTGCGAACACAGCTTATAGGAAGCAAGAGGCAGGAAATTGCATCACAGTTTCCGGCCAGGATGAAGCTACGACTCAGGATCCTCTCTCAGGCAAGGTCAAAACGAAAGTGAGGTTCAATAACCTCCATGTGCCCCGCTCTCTCTCCCTCTGCCCCCCCAGGTGAACCCCGCCGACACGGAACACTTCCCTCACATGGTGGAGCTCTGGTTCCTCTTCAGCCTCATCTGGTCGGTGGGCGCCTCGGTGGACGAGGACGGACGCAAGAAGATGGACAACTTCCTGCGCGAGATAGACGGCACATTCCCCACCAAGGTCCCTACAAAGATGAAACACACACACACACACACCGTCAACAACACAATTGATACCGCAATTGTGTTGACCATATCTTTTGTTATGTTCTTTTAATAAACTTTTTTTAAAACCTGTAAAGAAATGCATTATGAGTGTGTGTTGTAGACGCGGACAGTGTTAGTGATGATGAGGTGACAGTAAAACACTGATAGCAACACTGTCTGGTAACAGAATGTATCCCCACATGTTAACATGCTACTTGTGGTTCAGGACACTATCTACGAGTACTACGTGGACTCCAAGAAGAAGACCTGGGCTCCATTCGAGGGCCAGCTGTCTAAGGGCTGGCGATACCCTGCCAAGTAAGGACCTGAACCTGGGAACCGTGTGTGTGTGTGTGTGTGTGTGTGTGTGTGTGTGTGTGTGTGTGTGTGTGTGTGTGTGTGTGTGTGTGTGTGTGTGTGTGTGTGTGTGTGTGTGTGTGTGTGTGTGTGTGTGTGTGTGTGTGTGTGTGTGTGTGTGTGTGTGTGTGTGTGTGTGTGTGTGTGTGTGTGTGTGTGTGTGTGTGTGTGTGTGTGTGTGTGTGTGTGTGTGTGTGTGTGTGTGTGTGTGTGTGTGTGTGTGTGTGTGTGTGCGCGCGCGCGCGTGTGTGTGTGTGTGTGTGTGTGCGCGCGCGTGTGTGTGTGTGCGCGCGCGCGTGTGTGTCCTTGAGTATCCTTGAGTGTCCTTTTGTCCCATGCCATTTGTGATGGTCCCTCATAAGGATGGCCTCACTCTGTGTTTTCCAGGGTTGATTGACTATTGTGCATGGTAGAGATTGGCAGGGGCTTAGCCATTCACCGTTATTAATGTGCTGTCCCAGAAGGTTTCTCCAGAAGTAGCATAGCAGACTTGCAACTACGCGTTATGTCCCCCACTGTTGGCTTGGCTGACGCAATACAAACCTACCTTAATCACCAGTCCTGCTTTTAAAAGAATAGACAAAAGGAAAAAACGTATTCTCAGCCCTCAAGGCTCCACTGCAAGTAGTTAGACAGACTTATTTATCTTAACAGATTTTGCCCCTAAAGGTACTTCTGTTCTGTACAGTAATACCCATTACAATATACTCTTAACCCTGTCTTGAGTTTTATTTTGTATCACTTTTATCCTCTTACCTCTGCTTTATCTTACCGCTGCTCAGCTAATCTCATCTCTTACCATATTCTGCCTCACCACATCCTTTAACTATCAAACCATTCTCTTTCTCTCTTATTCTTTTTCTTATTCTCTCTCTCTCTCTCTCTCTCTCTCTCTCTCTCTCTCTCTCTCTCTCTCTCTCTCTCTCTCTCTCTCTCTCTCTCTCTCTCTCTCTCTCTCTTTAACCTTCATGTTCTGTCCTCAACAATACACCATACTGTTTTCTCCTTCCTTGTCCTTACTCTTCCCTTTCATTCTCTCTTCTCCTTTGTTACGCTGTCATACTTTTTACTTTTAAATCTTTTATGCTTTTTCCATATGTGCTCCATGTGTATTTTTACTTCTTCCTATGTTCACTGCTGCTATTTCAACCAATTGCACAATTATAAGTGAGTACTTATGGTACAGTTAATAATTTCCCATTTTTGGCATTTACCGTAATTTTCGGACTATAATCCGTGCCTTTTTTCCCATTTTGCGATTCTGCGGCTTATCTAACTGTGCGGCTAATCTTTGAATTTTATAGCTAACGGCCACTAGGGGACCTCCTAAATCTATGGATTTTCAAGCGGCGGGCTCCAGTGCGGCTTATATATGTAAACATCATTCAATTTAGCTGCTGCGGCTTATACTCCGGTGCGCCTTATAGTGCGGAAAATACGGTATATGTACATATTTCCGTTAACTTAAAAATATCAAGATTCTCCCCAAATGTTCTCTTCGTGAATATTGACAGTTGAATATCATTTTTACAATAAACCCTACCTCAACTCGCCTCCGCTAAATAATTAAACTATCCTTGCCTTACCATACTTTCCCTTTCCATAGTTTACCTCAACTCACCTTACCTGACCCTACCTTACTTTCCCTCACCTTAGGTCCCTCTCAGAGAAGCTTAACTTAAAATCAATTATCATCCTATGACCTCACCTCGACCTACATGACCTCACCTGAACCTACATGACCTCACCTCGACCTACATGACCTCACCTCACCTCACCCTACAAGACCTCACCTCACCTCACCCTAAATGACCTCACCTCACCCTACAAGACCTCACCTCACCCAAAATGACCTTACCTCAACCTACAAGACCTCACCTCACCCTACAAGACCTCACCTCACCCTACAAGACCTCACCTCACCCTACAAGACCTCACCTCACCTCACCCTACAAGACCTCAGCTCACCGTACAAGACCTCAGCTCACCCTACAAGACCTCACCCTACCCTACATGACCTCACCTCAACCTACATGTCCTCACCTCACCCTACAAGACCTCAGCTCACCGTACAAGACCTCAGCTCACCTCACCCTACATGACCTCACCTCACCCTACATGACCTCACCTCACCCTACATGACCTCACCTCACCCTACATGACCTCACCTCACCCTACATGACCTCAGCTCACCCTACATGACCCCACCTCACCCTACATTACCTCACCTCACCCTACATGACCTCACCTCACCCTACATGACCTCACCTCACCCAACATGACCTCACCCTACCCTAAATGACCTCACCTCACCCTACATGACCTCACCTCACCCTACATGACCTCAGCTCACCCTACATGACCTCACCTGAACCTACATGACCTCACCCTACATGACCTCAGCTCACCTCACCCTACATGACCCCACCTCACCCTACAAGACCTCACCTCACCCTACATGACCCTACATGACCTCACCCTACCCTAAATGACCTCACCTCACCCTACATGACCTCACCTCACCCTACAAGACCTCACCTCACCCTACATGACCCCACCTCACCCTACATGACCTCACCTCACCCTACATGACCCCACCTCACCCTACAAGACCTCACCTCACCCTACAAGACCTCACCTCACCCTACATGACCCCACCTCACCCTACATGACCTCACCTCACCCTACAAGACCTCACCTCACCCTACATGGCCTCACCTCACCCTACATGACCTCAGCTCACCCTACATGACCCCACCTCACCCTACATTACCTCACCTCACCCTACATGACCTCACCTCACCCTACATGACCTCACCTCACCCAACATGACCTCACCCTACCCTAAATGACCTCAGCTCACCCTACATGACCTCACCTCACCCAACATGACCTCACCCTACCCTAAATGACCTCAGCTCACCCAACATGACCTCACCCTACCCTAAATGACCTCAGCTCACCCAACATGACCTCACCCTACCCTAAATGACCTCACCCCCCTTACCATGTCCTTCTCCTCCCACAGCGCTCCGTTCTACAAGATCATGGTGCCCACGGTGGACACGGTGCGCTACAACTTCCTGGTGGGGGCGCTGGTGGCGGGCCAGTACCCGGTGCTGCTCACCGGACCCGTGGGCACGGGCAAGACCTCGGTGGCCCAGGTGGTGCTCCAGAACCTGGACCCCTCCAAGTGGGCCATCCTCACCATCAACATGTCCTCCCAAGTAGGGCCCGCGTCAGGACGCCGTGGTGGCGATGTCGTCTCTGTGTCTTAAGGGTGTCCATGAATAGCTTTGTGTGACCGCCTTTCCCTTGGAGATGAATGTCTCTCTAATAGATACGGGGGGTATAGCTGCTCATTCTACCTGAACCCAAAACTGTCTCTGTCTAGAGGGGAATGTGGCGGCCATTAGCCAGACACCACAATGTTCCCGGGAGCCCCGAGAGTCTTCACTGTTGAACGATTTTAAACAGGAAGTTTAGTCTTTGAACGTAACGTGACCTCTTAACCTGTCAGACAGGTTTAATGCAAGCTTTATATAAGCCCCCCCCCCACCCACCCACCCACCCACACACACACACACACACACACACACACACACACACACACACACACACACACACACACACACCACACACACACACACACACCACACACACACACACACACACACACACACACACACACACACACATGTTTAGTAAGTATACCCCCTTTGGAGAAGCTGTCCTCATCACAGAATGAGCTGTGGCCATGCAAAGTTGATGGCAGGTGTTTGAGTGCAAGTGCGAGTTTTTGTGTGTGTGTGCGTGTGTGTGTGTGTGTTTGTGTATGTGTGTGTGTTTTGAGTGAGTGAAGGTGATTGGTGTGTGTATGTGTGTGTGTGTGTGTGTTTTGAGTGAGTGAGGGTGATTGGTGTGTGTGTGTGTGTGTGTGTGTGTGTGTGTCGTCCGTCTCCAGCCGCCGTCACGCGCCACACTCTAAATAGCCTG
>NC_082398.1:11739004-11744004 GCF_031168955.1 Gadus macrocephalus | reverse complement strand
TGAAGAGAGGTCTGACTTGACTCAATCTGCCGGTTTGATTCTGACCACAGGGCTGTACTACGTGTCATCTCCTCTTCTACTTGTGTTCCTGTCTCTCGTCACTGTCCCGCTGCCCTCAAAGTTCTGTACAAATATATATTTTTAAATGTAGAGTGAATTATTTTTGTCTTCTATGGCATTAGTTACCAGCCTCCCTAGGCCGAATTATACTCCTCTGTTGAAAGGCTGCCATGGGACCCTACAATTCTGCTTTAATCATGCTGCGAAAACTCTTGTGAAAGTCGCCAAAAATCTGGGGATCTTTATGATGTGAAGATGATGAACATCTGAGGAGAACCTCCTCAACCGGTCTTATAAATGAACGGGGAAACGTATCCGGAAAGCCGCTGTGCCTGCATGTAATGACATGTTTGGAGAGGTGCATGTAACCTCATGTGTAAAGCCTTTGTGGGCTGTGCTAGTGACCAAGAGACCAACGGCCGACCTATGGTGGCTATCCCATGCAGCGGTACGCTTTGGCCTTCATTGTCCTTTTACCTGATCACCCTGCATCTCTGTGACCTTTTCTGTTCTAGGTGTTTCCTTTGGGGGCCATTCTATGTAAGATATAAATGATGTAGGGTGTGCGTCCGCGCATCACTGCAAGATCATTAAGCGTCTCCTGGATGTCTGTGTGAGGGATTTTTATTGGCTTGTTGTCAACGTGGACGAGCATTTGGATGTTAACCGTTCGACTGCCCTTAATCACCACTCTGAAGTGATCACTTTGGTGATGAACTGGTTGCATTCATTCGCTTAACTGAGTGTGTGTGTGTGTGTGTGTGTGTGTGTGTGTGTGTGTGTGTGTGTGTGTGCGTGTGCGTGTGCGTGTGCGTGTGCGTGCGTGCGTGTGTAACATCAGGACATGTTCCTGCTGGCATCTATGGGGCCCCCTGGTGGAGGAAGGACCCACATCTCTGCTCGCTTTCAGAGTCGATTCAACCTCATCAACATGACTTTCCCACACGTAAGTCCCCACCACTCTTTTCCACCTCGTTTCCTCTGCTCTCTATCTTCTCCTGTCCTAATTATTCGTATTCTCTCCTATTCTCACCTCTTTATGCCTTGGAAATGTGTTCTCCTGAAAATATCGATATAAAGATAATATTTCCTTGTTACAATGAAACCTTATGCCCTCTCGTTTAGCAGCAGTCAGACATTAACTGGATGACTTTTGTTATAATTCGGGTATCAGTGGCTGTTTTCATCAGTCAACTGGCTAAACATGTGTGTATGAAATTCTTCATCCACAATGTCGGCCACGCGTTCAGCATTCACCTGTGGATAGGTGGCCTATATGGATGTGTTATCAATTATTGTTCAGAAAAACCTGTAACGATGACATTTAAGATGGCTAGGCTGTTCGTTGGGAGATCAGTATATGCAGATCCTCCGTCTGCTCTGTGCTGCTTCCATCCCCTCCACGACACCCTCTCTCTCTCTTTCCCCTGCGTGTCTATTTCCTCTTTTTCTCCCGACTCTTCTTGCCTGCTGGAACACGCCTTCAGCTGTCTACAGAGTCAGTCAGACCTCCTTTCCCTGCTATGAGTAGGACCGCCTGTGACAGCTCCTCTACCTCCTCCACACCTCCGTCCCTCCATCCTCCCTCGCTCATCCTCCTTACCTCCCCGGTCCATTTCCCCCTCAGCTCTCTTATCCTTTGGTCTTTATGTTTACTTATTTATATATAACGTCCCCGCCATCACTCTTACCTCCAACCCTCCTCTGTTCCCTTTGCGTCGTGGATGAGCTTTCTCTCGCCCTGCCCGGCGCTATTATGAGTGTTATTATTTCCAGTGTTATTACCAACAAATAACATAATAAGCTGTAGCCAGGGCCCAGGAGATTGCCTAGTTGCAGCCTGGTGCATTTAATTAAATGAGCCTCATACAACCATTTAGATCCACCTCTCTTTACTGCACACTGCCTTCCTCCACCTCCCCTCATCTCCTTACCTTTTATATCAGCATCTCATTGTCACTCTCTCTGTCTTAGCCTCTCTCTCTGTCTCGTAGTCTCTCTCTCTCTCTCTCTCTCTCTCTCTCTCTCTCTCTCTCTCTCTCTTCAGTGGTGCATGGCTCCTGGTGGCGCCCGGCGGTTGCGCTCCCCTTCCCTCCTCTCTCCCTGAGCTTTTATCCTGCTCCGACGACCCGCTCATTTCATATATTTTTTTCCCCCTGCTCCTGCGTTCGCTTTCAATCCCGTCGCACCGGCATTACCCTGATTATGATTATAGCCATGATGATCACGATAACCAGGGCCAAAAATTGCACGCACTCTCTCCCGCTCGCTCTCCACTGATTTCCTCACTCACTCTCCCCTTCCCTCTCCCTATCCCTCTCTCCCTCTCTCTCCCTCCGTCTCTCCCTCTTGCTCCATCTCGGTTCTTGCACTCAGAAAAACATGATTGACCGAAAGGCAGCCCGCGAATCCCCTCCTTTCAAACGTTTTTTCCACTATACCTTTCGCTCAGTCTTTTCTTTTCTCCTTTGTTTTTCTCTTTCTACCCCTCCCCCCCTCCCCCCCACTCCTCTTTTACATTCATTACTCATTTCTCATTTCTCTTCGTCTCTCTAACCCTCCTCTTGTCTCTTTTTTTAGGCTTTGTCAATTCCTCTCCCCCTCCCGTCTCTTTCATCTTCGTTGTTGTGGTCCTTTCAATGTTTCCTGGTCCATCTTCAATCCACTTGTAGCCCTCATCTCTCGCCCTCTCTCTCTCCTCCTCTCTGGCTCGCCATCTCTTCAGGCCCCTTATTAGTTCCAACTTCTCAGCCTATATCTATATCCTTCTGTTTCTCTTTCTATATATCTCTCGCTCTCTCTACCACTTCATCACTCTCTCACTCTCCATCTTCCCTTCCACTTGCCTCCTCGACTCTTCCTCATCACTCAACACAGAAAAAGTATGTTTTGCCTCCTTAAAGAAATGTCCAGGGTTCTCATTGCGTTCAGGAATATAAACAACCAGGTGCTTGTCTTACCTCTTAACTCTGCCAGATAGGGTGTCTTGGAATGGCATTGCAGCCCCGCCCACTCCCTCACCACCCTTTCCTCATACTCATTCACCACTTGGAAACGATATATGCTCTTTTTTTGCTGGCTTACGTCGCCTCAATCCCATTCACTCCTATTGCATGAACGCTTAGTACACCTCCAAATTGATAAAACATCTACAGGTGTGTTAGGTAGCTTGTTATTTATCATTATGGTGGCACGATAGTCATAGATAGTTGACGGCTTGGGTGAAATGGTACCCCATTCGATCCCAAATATGCCCTACCTGCCTACTACACTACGTAAACCTGAAATGTATACTTTGGTGTTGAGTCTTACGGATAGGACTGACAAAATGGGAAAATGCTAACTGACTAAAGGGTATTAAATCCAACATTTCCAGGACTCTCAGATCAAGCGCATCTACGGCACCATGATCAACCAGAAGCTGCAGGAGTTTGGGGAGGAGGTGAAGCCCATCGGAGCCATCCTGACCCAGGCCACGCTGGAGCTCTACGACGCCGTGGTGGTCCGCTTCCTGCCAACGCCGGCCAAGATACACTACCTCTTCAACCTTAGGGACATTTCTAAGGTACACACACACACACACACACACACACACACACACACACACACACACACACACACACACACACACACACACACACACACACACACACACACACACACACACACACACACACACACACACACAAGTCATCTATGGGCGTGTGTTCCAACATCAGCCCTTAACCTGATTGCCATTGAGGCACAGTTGGTCATAAAACACAAAAACAAAGTTTAGTGATGGGAATTGGTGGGCAACTTGTACGTGTTTTGCTCTCATCAAAGGAAATGATTGATGATAGGTTAAATGATTTATTTAACCTTTCTCATGAAAGGTTAAATAAAATGTTATACCATACCACATAGTCATGTGTAGTGTAGTGCTAATTTCATATTAGTTCTGCAGTCATGTTATTTAATGATGTTTTTATTAAAACCCAAACAACCAAATGATGTTGTATAATGTATGATGCATAATGTATCATATATAGTTTAGTGTAGACATATCAATAGAGAGACAGATGTGTATTGTATTGCATGGGTGATTTGTTTTAGTGTCAAAGCCTTGGTCTTGAGGAAACGGAAGCACATGCACAGACCCACACACACCTCTTGTCTCAGTCCATCTATATTGAGTGCAAGGAGAAAATGGTTCCATTACTTTTTATATATCCCTCAATCTCATTCAAATTCAAATTAAATTTGTTTTTTATTAGCGCTAATGGAGAGGACGCACTCTGCCGAAACATTTACAATATAACCAGGGTAAATACATACAGAGTGTGAATTTTTAATGAGCAATATTCCACTCATATAAATAGGATGTTGAATATTTTACCTTACAGGGATAAGAAAAAAACATTTGAATATGAATGGGTCTGTATTTCCTTAATGGATTCCCCCCCGTCACACACACACAAACACCCCTCTCTCCATCTCTATGTCACTCTCCCGCTAACACTCTCGGTATCTCTCTCTCTCTCTCTCTCTCTCTCTCTCTCTCTCTCTCTCTCTCTCTCTCTCTCTCTCTCTCTCTCCTTCCTAGGTGTTTCAGGGTCTCCTGCGAGCCCACCGAGATGTCCATGACACCAAGCAGAGTATAACTAGGCTGTGGATCCATGAGTGCTTTAGGTATAACCCCCCCCCACCTCTCCTCCCTCTGTCTCCCTCTCTCTCGGTCTCTCCGTCTGTCTATTTGTCCTTAAAGGTCCCATGGCATGCTACTTTATGGCTGCTTTAATATAGATATTAGTGGGCCAGAATAACAGCCACTACGAGCCAGTCGCACATTGAGCTTTCCCCAAACACGCCATTTCGGTGTCTGTAGCTTTAATGTAAATGAGGAGGAGGGAGGCGGGTCAAGGAGGAGGGTGGGGGTGTGGCCCTGAGCAGCTTGTGGC
>NC_082398.1:11701504-11734004 GCF_031168955.1 Gadus macrocephalus | reverse complement strand
GGCGGGGGGGTGGGTGTGTGTGAGGGGGAGGGGGAGGCTGCGATGGAGGTGTATGTGCCACGTGTCACCTTGTTTGTTTGCGAGGGTAGATGATTAGATGTTATTAGTGTTGCGTGCTGGGTGTGGATGCTGTGTGTATGTGTGTTGGGGCGGGGGGGGACTTCAGAGATATATTTGCTTGTGTGTGTCACCTTGTTTGTTTGTTTAGATGAGTGAAGGTTATTAGTTTATCTCGCTGTGTGTGGGTGCTATGTGTGTATGTGCCCAGTGTGTCTTTGGTGTGTTTGTGTGTGTGTGTGTGTGTGTGTGTGTGTGTGTGTGTGTGTGTGTGTGTGTGTGTGTGTGTGTGTGTTGGCAAACTGTGTTTGTGTTGTGAGTGTGTGTGTGTATGTATGTGTGTGTTTGTGTGTAAATGTGTCTCCTTGTTGACAAAGGTAGATGAGTGGATGTTATTACTGTATCCCGCTGTGTTTGTGTGTATCTGTGTATGTGTACCCTTGTTTATGAAGATGATAAGGATTAGATGAGATTATACTTCTGATTTATGGCTTGCATATGTGCGTCTGTGTGTGTGTGTCCAAACACTAAAGTCTCTGAGAGCAAAGAATCAGAAGAGACTCTGGGCCATAACTATACAGACAGATACAATGCAGGTTGAACAAGAAGCTGGGAGACAAGGCCTCAAATGGCACCCATTAAACACTCCCCAGCCTCATTTAAATGGCATGAGATGAAGTGGAGAACTCGAATTCTCTTGTTAGCTCTCTGCTCAGAAGAGGCTCATCCACTTGTACTCTAACCGGGCCTGTCTTGCCCGGTAGACGGGATTCAATCTCCGCCTTGCGAGCGGATGCTAATGAAATGGATGGACTCACATTACCTGGGAAACCAAACCGAGATAGGAGACAGGAGATCATTGATGTGCGATGGGCATGGGAGGCACGGCGTAAAATGGAACAGGTCCCGGAGCCTTCGCGTGGAATTTATAGTGCCAAGGAGCTGGGATGAAAAATAGATTTCCATCCCTCTCTCCGGGCATGAGGCTTCGTCGGGGCTCCTAATTATTCTTTGTTTTCCCGCTCTCGCGAGGACCCGCCTCCCTCGTGGGGACCGGGAAGTGTGCCGTCTCTCCAGGTCCTCGCCCAGACTCTGAGCCAGCCCCCCCTCTGTGTTTACTACCCATGCAATCCTCTGCCTCAGCGTGAAGCCCTACCTGCATACAAAATGAGCTTGGCCCCGAAACATGAGAAATCATCCCGGCGTGTGGGTGGGTGGGTGTTTGCGAACGTTTGAAACGTTTGTGTGCGATCGTGTGTGTCTAGGTGTATACGTCCTAGACAACCGATTGTGCACCGTTTGCTAAGATAAGACGTAGGATACGATTTATTTGATCAATCCCAGACAGGGATTTTGTGCCTCACAACAGGAGTGCATCGCAATTATACAAATTAAAAAAGAGATACACGTTTAAAATGAGAATGCATTTGCAAAAAACTGATACAGTATATACCTAATATGAAAAGTAGAAATGTATACTTCAAGGTCCCATATTATACCACCATGTGTGAGTGTGATTAGCCATTACAAGCCGTTTAGAAAATCTTCCTCTTCCTGTGTTTTAGTGACATCACAGGTGGACGTGTCCACCTAGATGTGAGCCTGATATTTAAGTCTAACAGCATACTCAGTGGACTGTAGCAAACCTTGCTCATCTATCCGTCATGCGTCTAGGTGGACACGCCCACTTGTGATGTCACTAAAACACAGGAAGATGCAGATTTAAAAAAATAATGGGAAACCTGGTATAATATGGGACCATCAAAGTAATCTAGAAATATATGTAAACGCTAAATTGTTCCATATTGGTATTTTAAACTTGCAGACATTGACCCCGTTGCGCTGCGTCTCATTGTGTGTGGTTGTGTATGTGCTTGTCCTTCCCGCCAGTCACCCGAGTGGTGCGTGTGATCAGCCAACCCCGGGGCAACATGCTGCTGGTGGGCGTCGGCGGCTCAGGACGCCAGAGCCTGTCCAAGATGGCCGCCTCCATCTGCACCTACCAGGTGTTCCAGGTGGAGGTCACCAAACAGTACCGCAAGATGGAGTTCAGGGAAGGTGAGGCTGGGAGAGGGGCGCTGTTACCTTAGACCCCGATGACATACAATGTGACATACGGTGGCAATTTGTCATTTTAATTCAAGGGAACGTATTGCGCACTGCTTTGGCATTGCTGAGGGGCTGGAGTTGTTGGTGCCCACGCCTACCTGAGATAAAAATAACGCTTACAGACAGGTTTCAACGTGATCGGCCCCTTATTTGGTAAGAATGTATCCATGGGACCTTGATCACCTCACAGGAAATCTCCTTATGCGGTCTTAGCTTCTCAATTTGAGATGCGAATCATGCATCCAGGTGACCATGAATAAGTATTCATTAGTAAAAGTACTATGTGGTGTGATTGCTAACTTATGACTATTAAAGTTCTTAAGAGTGGCCCTGCCTGATGAAAGCAGTGGACTCAAATGTTCTCTGAAATTCTGAGGAGCCATCATCCATCACTTGTAAAATTAAAGATCTCCATCTGGATGGATTTAAAATCATCGCTTGAGTCAACGCTTGAGTCTGTCAATAAAAAACAGAAGGTAATTACGGCTTCTCTCAAGAGTTGTTTGTAGGGGGAAAAAAACACAGACCTGATAGTCTGGACGGATTAAAATCAACTGTTGAGTTTGAAAATATTTAACAGGCCTCACCCGCACCCTGGAGAAGAGGACACGCTACAAATATGAATGAGCAATGCATAATTAAAATGATTAATGTCATTAGTGTTATGATTACAATGCACTTTTCATTTAGTCCAAATTACACAGCACTCAACAAACCCAAAAGGGGGGGATGTTGTAGTTGTGTCAACTTTATTCACATAGCCCTTAATCACAGTTCGAGGCCTCAAGGGAGCTTGTATCGCGGCCGTCCACACACTCTGCTATCGGAGGCCCAGTAGCCGACGACAAGACCTAGGCTAATACATGGATCAGCATCCTGCACACAGAAACGTCTTTTAAAAGATCTCCGGTATCTCCCCGTGAGGAGAGGGCCCAGGCTCGGGGGAAGAAAATCAATTTATAGCCATTAGGGTTTGATCCGCCAACACAGCAACATTTGTTTAGCACATAATTGTGGTGAATTATGTCTGCCTCGGCTGTCTGAGCATTGAATATTAATAGTTTCAGACGGTGGGCCGTATGCTGCTGATCCGCACGCTAAAGGAACACTTCAAACAGCCCCCGTTTGTCACAGTTATCTGCTGTCACCCCGTGTTTGTTTCCCCCCCGTTACGAGTTCCCACCCCCCACCCCAGCCCCCCACCCCACCCCCCACCCCAGCCCCCCACCCCACCCCCCACCCCAGCCCCCCACCCCAGCCCCCCACCCCACCCCAGCCCCCCACCCCAGCCCCCCACCCCAGCCCCCCACCACACCAAATGCATCTTTGTTTCCGGGAGCTTAATGGCTGCAAATTGACATTTTGGATGTCGGAGGCAAGGGGTAATTCTTATTTATTCGTCTCTGTCAGATGATCAAGCCAGCGCTTGTTTTTCATAACCCTTCATCGACCCGTAGAGAGATATCAAGCAGCCACGATTCCACACTTCAGTTCCACCCGCTCAGCAGTTTCCTTCTCTCCCACTGTCCTGATCCAAGATTCACCAGACTGCCTTGCTCATGGTAACCGAGGCACCAAGGGGCAACACTTCAGTGTGATTGAATTTCACCCTGACGTTTAATCTTTTCTCATCTTTTTCTGGATGCCTTGGCAGGTTTGTTTTTGGCAGCATAGTTTTAAAAGAGATACTTTTATGTATTCACTTTAAATATTTTCTCCTGTCTTTGTACTATTTACCTTTAGTCAAGCAACTTTAACGACAACAATCTCCCTGCAAGAAATCTTGACACAAGCTATACCTGAGACGGTTCCTTGAGAGGAGGAGAGCACTTCCACGCATCAGCCAATGCTTTGTGTTGTGCTTTGTTCAGACATCAAGAAGCTGTACAGGCAGACGGGCGTGGACGACCTGCCCACGGTGCTGGTGTTCAGTGACGCCCAGATGGTGGAGGAGTCCTTCCTGGAGGACATCAACAACGTGCTGAGCTCTGGGGAGGTGCCCAACCTCTACAAGCAGGACGAGTTTGACGAGGTCACCTAATCTGTCTGTCTGGATGTCTGTCTATCTGCCTGTCAATCCACCTGTCTGCCTGTAAAGTTACTGCACGCTCTCTTTCCCTCTCTCTCGCTCTCGCTCTATCTCTCTCATGCGATAATAATTACACAAGTGAAATGCACACAAGTTTAATGATGCAGTACAGTTTAGTACTTGTGGCTTGTGGAGGCCAAGGATTTAGGTCAAGAGAAAAGTATTTTCTCTCTCTCTCTCTCTCTCTCTCTCTCTCTCTCTCTCTCTCTCTCTCTCCTCCTCCCCCGCCATATAAGTATACTTAAACAAGCTTTAATGAATAGTCAATTTGTTGGTTATGTATGTTCTCCTCCAATCAACTCTTTCTATCACGCTACTTTTCTCCCAGTTCCACATTAAGCCATCACACCAGAGCGCTCCTGTCGCCTCCTCTTGACAGCTCAGCCTACTTAACACAACACACAGCATGCCATCACTCCCACATGTCTCATTAACCATGTTCTCTCAGGACATGCAATGTCTGATTGAAGTGTTTCCACGGCGATATGTGTGAGTGTGTGTTTCTGTACCTCCTCCAGGTGTGTGGAGCCCTGTCAGAGTCGGCCAGGAAGGACGGGGTCCTGGAGACTCCGGACTCCATGTTCGCCTATCTGATCGAGAGGGTCCGGAACAACCTGCATGTGGTGCTTTGCATGAGCCCCGTGGGGGAGCCCTTCAGGTACTGGAGGAGGGAGGGGACTAACCCTTCCCCCAATCCTCTCCTCCCCTCTACTCCTCTTTGCTCTGTGCATATGCTCCCCTTGACTCACCTCTTGTCCTCTCTACTCCCCTCCCCTCTGCTCCTCTCTATTCCTCACTACAAGTCCCCTCTACTCTCCTCTATGCATCTCCTTTCTTCTCCTCCCCATCTTCTCTCCTCTTCCTTACTTCTCCCCTTTTCTCTCCTCCTCTCTTCTCCACTCTCCTCTCTCCCCCTTCTCATCCCCTCTCCCCTCTCCGATCGTCTCCCCCCTTGCTCCTCCTCTTCTCTGTTGTGTTTGATGAAACCTTCCTTGCCGTCTCGCACCTCGCTCCTTCTCCGCCGACCCCGGTTGTTCGACGCCAGTAATAAAGAAAGAGAGCGAGAGGGGAACAGAACAGACGAGCTATCTTGCCTCACCCGCGCAATTACGGAGACGGAGGGGTGCGTCTCCACCGTGCTGTCCTGACCTCCATCATCCGCCGCGCCTGGCTCAGCCTCGAGCCGCCGAACGCCGCTCCTCGACCCGCGCCCCGCGAACTGCCGGTGTTGCCGTCTGTTGCCGTGGCAACGCCGGATCGCGCAGCACGAGTGTTCTTGAACTCCCCTTTGTGTGTCGCCACGCACACACATATGCGAGAAAACAAACGGAGGCGACGGAACAGCACTTGTTTTTCACTGCCATTTGGACGGCCGCCCGGGAGCCTGTGTGAACTCATGGACGGCTCCCCGGTCGCTGATCCCAGCACGTTAGAGCTGTGATTTCTAGAGCTGTGATGGAGTTCATATGAACAGATTGCTTTGATATGCGCGTCTGTTCATCACGGCCGGTCGCTGAGTCGCACTACATCTCAATCAGGGAGATATCGGGGTCCCCCCAAGCCCAAATAAATGAATTCCCTATTCTGTTTATTCATCACATCACTAACACCCACTGTGCTTTCTGTTACTTACATCATCAGTTCTTCAGATTCAAATATTCAGAACTGGAATCTAAACGGTGTCTGTGCACAAACACACATAGACACAGTTTATTGCCAAGCATCGTCTTGCATCCTGAATCCTACAATTATAATCGTAATGCAAGGGGATATATGTTTGAAAAAACACAACATTGTTTTTTTAAAAACAGCAACTGCTGCAAAATCTAAAAGCATAATTCATCAACCCCAGGTGTGTCCAGACAGGATTTAAACACTGATGTGAACAGCTTTAGGTGTAAAACATCCTACACACCGGGCCTCCCTGGACACCTCCCTCCCAGCTGTGTCTCAGCACCAGGCTGACCCAGTGACCTAGTATCTGATCCCAGCCTCTGATTGGCTCATTAGTGGCTGATCCACAAACCCCCCCTCTCCGTGCTTGGCGAATGAGAGGTCTGGCACGCAGGACCCAGTGATGGTAAACCACAGCCCCCTGGAAACAACCGGGCACAAGCACTGTTTCTCTGTCCCTCTTCTTGGTCTCACAGTAAACACTGTCTTGCATGGATACACATGCTCACGTACACGCACACTCTTCACACATCGGGTTCTCACAACAACGTTGTTGTCTTCATCCCTAATGCTAAAGATCCTTTCATGGAGTGTTTACACAACTTAATATATTCTAACAAGTCGTTTTCTTGCGTACTCTCATTACATTTTTCACATGTCCTGACTCCTGATGATCAAACACTAACGGTGACACACACGCACACAATTGTATACTAGCAGACACACAAATAGTTTTTTAAATCCCTAATGTTAAAGAAATATTTTTTACACACAAAAATACCAAATTACTCAATTAAAAGTGACTCTCCATCTTTTCTCTTTTCTTTTCGTGCATCATTTGCACGGCTACGTACGCACACACATCCTGATCTAACAATAACGTCCACAGACGCACACACACACAGAACCAGGACCCTGTTTTAATTAGCGGACCAGAGTAGTGGCCACACATAATGCTGCTAATTGGGGTGGCTGGCGTCATTGAGCGTTGCTAATCACCACTCTCAGGTTGCTGAGTGATAGCTGCAGGCTAGCTGCTAGCATGACCCCGTCATCATAGTGCCAAGGCTAAAGAGCCTTCGCATACCAATTAGACCTCCTCACCCATCCGGTTCACCCTCAGCCCCCCCGCTCCGCCTGGCTGCAGAACTCTTGTGGTTGGGTTAATTTTTAGGGTGTGTTTGTATTTGGGGGGTTACATTTTGCGATTCCCTTATTCCATTTCCTTGCCCCGCCATTAGACTTACACTTTTTTAAACTGTCAATAACGTTATCATCAACTGCCAATAATGTCGGCCTTTAATTTCAGGCTTTTTATTTATGAGTAAATGTTTTTCCATTTTCTTTGTTGTCTTAGCATTTCCCATTTTTCTCTATCTTCTATTGTCCTCTTCCTGGGGGGACACCCTAATATTCCCCTCTAGGATTGATAAAATGCATTTCATCTGATCTTAAATTATGATTTATTTGACAGGTTGTACAGCTTCGGGCCTGACAGTGTACTCGCTCACCCCCCCCCTCCCCAACAGGAACCGGATCCGCCAGTACCCGGCGCTGGTCAACTGCAGCACCATAGACTGGTTCTGTGAGTGGCCCAGGGAGGCCCTGCTGGAGGTGGCTGAGAGGTACCTGGACGCCCTGGACCTGGGGACCGTGGAGTCGGTGAGACATAGAGACACACAGACACACACACACACACTCATTCACACTCATTGAACACCTTGGGGCTGCTGATGTCTTTGTTGTGAAATCATTAAATGTGTGAACAACTGAAATGTGTTCACAGTCACTCACACACACGGTTGGGAAGTGTCCCTCGGTCCTTCACACTTTATCTCCTTACACCTCCCCCATATGCTAAAGGTCTGTAAGAATCACAGACCAACACATACTGTGGTATACACAAAAGATATAATGTGTACGTAGAAATGTCAGACATACATTTATTTCTGGAATAACTGTCTGTTTCTCGAGATATACATTGAGATAATGACCAAACCTACTTTACAGGACACTGCAGGATTTTTTCCTCATGTTTCTTCTCCTTTGTGGGGGTGTGTGTGTCTTTGTGTGCGTGTGCGTGTGCGTGCGTGCGTGCGTGCGCGCGCGTGTGTGTGTGTGTGTGTGTGTGTGTGTGTGTGTGTGTGTGTGTGTGTGCGTGTGTGCGTGTGTGCGTGTGTGCGTGTGTGTGTGTGTGTGTGTGTGTGTGTGTGTGCGTGTGTGCGTGTGTGCGTGCGTGCGTGCGTGCGTGCGTGCGTGTCGGTGTAATATTGTGTGTGTGTGTGTGGGGGTCTCACATGCTCGAGTTTGGTGCCCCCATGAAAAAAACAAACCTGGTCCAACACCTAGTCCCCCCCGGGGATGAACCAACTCTCCCTCCTTCCCAGGGAGAGGCAGCCAGCCGTTCCACTGGTGACCGGCTGAACCAGCGAGCAGAGGGAGGGGGTTGGTTGGTTCATCCAGTGGAACAGAGGCATTAACCTGAGCCTGTTCAACAGAAACAGAGCAGGGCCGCGTGTTTCCACATCGGGTGACTTTTCATTTCCGTGCCCACTGAACGCGACCCCGGGTCTAATTGCGTTTACAAGCTTCCCCATCTCCGCCCCCGGAGCTCGTTTCACGTTCGCAGGGGTTTTACCGCCGTGGATTATTTATTTATTTATTCATGGCGGGTGGTGGAGGTGGTCTTTGTAATTCCTGTCATGTTTTTCTTCTCTGTCTCTTGTCGTTTCTCAACCCTTCTCGTCATCATTCATCATCGACTAGCACGCTCGTTTTCTTTACTCTCTTTACAATTTGGCCTTTTAGTTTTTTCCTTTTGTCTCCCTTGATGAGAAATATGTCCTTTTAAGATAACGATTAGAAGGTGTTTGGCATTAATGATGACCCTGTCGCTATTAGTTGGAAAATCCTACAACATCCTCAAATCAAAAGAAAATATATTCTGGATAGAAGTTTTTCATCCACATTTGTATTTTTTTATCACAAATTATCAGATGTTAATAAATCAAATGATTATTATTTAAACATAACATTTCTCTTCCCTACCTCCATTTGCACTTTTTCTTTCTGCTGATCTAACACCTGACCTGTTGCTTAATAAAGTGAAGGTTATCTCATCTTCCATGTATCCTGTGAACCAAAGTGACTCCTGTTCATGGTCTCCACCGTGTTGCAGCACAAGGTAACGTGACGTCCCTCTGTTTGGTTCTAGATCCACACCAGGGTGGCCAGCGTCTTCGTCACCATGCACCAGTCTGTGGCCACCTTCTCCCACAGGATGAGGGAGGAGCTCCGGAGGCACAACTACGTCACCCCCACCAATTACCTGGAGCTGGTGTCAGGATACAAGAAGTATGGTTCTCCTCCAGGCTCCAGCCGCACTCCCAGCCTACAGGATTTGTAGCACTAAATTAGAATTTGAGTGTTTGGTGGCACACGTTTGGGGCGCACATCAAATAGATGATGAAATCAGCAGAAATGACAGAAAATATAATTTTGACTTTGAGCTTTTGATCTAGCAATAATAAAGAAGATGAAGGGTGGCAGTACAAGGTTTTGATCAGTGCTCAAAGTATGGAGGGCCACTCGCTGGTCAGCAACAAACAGCGCTCCATCAATGGGCTCTCACCTCACTGTTGTGAGGTGGTTCGGTTTGATCTGGTAGTTTCCAGAACTGGCTTGTTAAACAATGAGCATCTCCTTTCCAGCTGTGAGTGTAGTGAGCAGGTTAACACAGAGATAACAGTCATGGGCAATAAGCGAGAGAACAAGCACACAAAACCTGCTAACTCCACTTTGACAGTTTTTGCCAAACCAGCAAATATAGTAGGTCTGAGGGCAGGATGGTGATGTGGTCAGGGGGACTCCAAGCCAAAAGGTTCTGGGTTCTGACCCCAATTTCCCCATCCCTGAGCAAGATGCCCTGACTAAGCCCTACCTGCTCCTGAGCGACCTGTATCTGAAAGATCACTGTGTGTCACTTTGCATAAAAGCCTCTTTAAAGGATTAAGTGAATCAAATTGATGACAAAACCCTCAGGCTAACCACAGGTGCCTCCTTCACCTGCCTCGGCTCATTTATTGTATGTCATCAACTTCTTGCCAGGAGCCCCCCCCCACCGTGACCCGGGAGGGGAGGAGCCGGTGTGCAGAATTAGAAGGTCATTTGTATGGCTGGAGCCCAGCAGGTTTATCACATCGAAGGCGGCAGGCCAAGACTAATTGTTAACCCTCAAAGAGCCCACACACGCAGAGCTGAATCCACAGGCCTTGGATGGGCCACGTTTAGTGTTGTTCCGTGTTGAAGGCTGCTCCGACTGGAAGCCAGGAGCTGGTTTGAACATTGCGTTCACGCACGTGTACTGCTTTTTTTCTGTTCAACCTAACACAGGAAGGATGCGGTCGATCTGCTCCCTCGTTTTTCTGCTGCCGTTGTTGTTGTTGCTCTCGTTAAGGCATCATCTTGTTGCATCTGGTGTCACACTCGTCCGCTCCTCTCTTGCTCACCCTCCATTAACCTGGCCCCAGCCGATCTGCTCTCCCCTGACATTACCTCCCGCTCTCTCTGGGTAAACAGCCCTGTCCACTCACACGCACTCCAAGCTCTGCTGTACTAAACCCTGACACCTCACCGGGTTGTTCCTTTGTGTGTCAGTGTTTGTTTGTGTGTCCGTTTTTGTGTGTGTGTGTGTGTGTGCGTTTGTGTCTATGTCTGTTTGTGTGTGTGTGTGTGTGTGTGTGTGTGTGTGTGTGTGTGTGTGTGTGTGTGTGTGTGTGTGTCTTTACCGTGTATGTATACATGTGGCAGTGTGTGCGTCTCTTCATGTATGTGCTCGAGTTGCTTATCCGTGTCTGTGCTGTGTCTGTCTCTTTGTTTATGTGTGTGTATGCGTGCATGCGTGTGCACCAGGGCAGGTTTGCATACATAACGGCCTGTGTGTTTGTGTCCCTCTTCCGGCAGGCTGCTGGCGGAGAAGCGCAGGGAGCTGGGTGAGCAGGTGACCAAGCTGCGCAATGGGCTGTACAAGATCGACGACACCAGGGAGAAGGTGCAGGCCATGTCCCTGGAGCTGGAGGAGGCCAAGGTGAAGGTGGCCGACTTCCAGAGGCAGTGTGAGGAGTACCTGGTGGTCATCGTCCAGCAGAAGAGAGAGGCAGATGAACAGCAGAAGGTGGGCATGCGTCGTCATCCTGATAGTGTTGAATCATAAAGCGCGGCATAATGAGTGTGTGTGGATCTCCCAACCCAGCTTAGAATAACAAATAGAGTTAAACGGAAAACAAATATATTAAAAACATAATATGGCCGTGTTCACATGTTTTTTGTAATCGGGAAAAGTTGAGCCGACCGTTTTTTCAACAAAAAAAAGCTGCCAGCGTTTTTTGTCCTAAAAGCGCCAAGAGCGTTTTTTCTATCGCCTAGCAACGAACCCATTCTAGACCCGACGTTACTCGCCTACTAGTATCCAGGCTAGAGCCCATTGGACATGTCGTAGATCTCGACATGTTCTGTAATTAAAACTATTAATCGCTCCACCGGCACTTTCCCGAGTGATTTGTCCGCAATTGTTTCTTGTTTTGACAGTTGAGAGTTTCCTTCGCGACGAAGTGTCAATGTTCCGCTTTTGATTGGTCGGTTGCCAAAAAGACGCCTGACGTCGGCCGTTTTCTTCCTGAAAGTTGAACTTTTTCAACGCTCCGTATGGCAGAAAGAAACGCTGGGAGAGGTGTTTAAAAAAACGGTTGTGACTTTTTCCAGAAACACTCTGCTCCATAGGAATATAATGTAAAATAAGCGCTGGCAGATTTAAAAAAACGCGAGATGTGAACTAGGCCTCAGACAAAGACATTGATGAAATAGAGATGGCCACATGAATGTGGTCCTTTGCTGATCTTTAAACTTAGATTAGGCCTGGAAATCCAATCAGCAGGGAGCACAGCTGCACATCCAACCAATCAAACACACAGACACCCAATTTACGAAATGATTAAACACTTTAATTCACAAACAATGACACTAAGAAACATGAACAGAGGGATTACCACAAACAACACAAAACGTAGGAGAAATAACATGGTGGATATGCACCTCATCCACTACGTGTTTAACACGGCAGCCAGATTTGTGTCAGAACTGGCTGCCACAGTGGAGAACAGAGGAGGACCTCAAAGACCATTCAACATGACAGATCCACAATGACCACAATCTGCTGCGTCACGACAGAACGGTGACTCTTAAAGCAATAGCAAACAGGACTTTGTGTGAATGGCAACGCTCATTCGGACTAAATATAAATTTCACCAAAGGTCTTTCACTGCAGTGAAAATAATCAAAGCAGTGCTTATCGAGGCTAGAAAAAAAGTAGAATTGTTTCATGTGGGTTGGCTTGCAGAAACCCAGATTTTAATCAAATGTGATTAAAATGTTAATTCTGCCCTACAACACCCACATTCTCCACCACCAACATTACTGAGTGTTTTGAATATTTAAGGCCATACTTCTCTGTGCAATGTGTTTTGCCCCTGTAGTTAAACTGATTAAAAGTTACAATGTTCTTGCACTGTAGTTTGTGTTGTAAGACTGAACTTGCAATGTAAGCTATAGTTAAGATGAAGTTAGATTGTTTTATTATAGTCACATAGTTTCATATAGCATTCTTTATTTGTCACTTTCCATTGACACAGTAATTAAACATGTTGTAATGTCCTCCACAGGCAGTAGGAGCCCACAGTGAGAAGATCGGGGCGGAGGAGGTGAAGTGTAAGGCCCTGGCTGAGAACGCCCAGAGGGACCTGGATGAGGCCCTGCCCGCCCTGGAGGAGGCCATGAAGGTCAGACACCTCCAGCTCACTGCCTGCTCTCTGCCTGGGGTCCTTAAGCCCTGTTTCCACCGCAGGAACCTTATTAAAGCTTGTGAGGTAGTACCATCAAAAGGTACAGGACCTTTAGGGCTCTTCAACATGCAGTAATTCACACACAATCCTCTTATTGCATCCATAGTGGTAAACTACATTCATACAATTATAGCATTTTGTTATATGTATTAATCATTCCTCTCAGTAGCAGTTCTCTAAATACTCCTCTAAATACTTATATATTATTATTATATATTTTCATTAAAGTACATTTTGGTGGGAACTCGGCTATAGTCTTTCTGTCTCTTTGGTCTTTATTAGCACTGGTGTTTTTGACGGTCTGATGCTTTGATGCTGTACAGTGTCTGATCCCTGAGACCTTGAGTTAAATGTAATGTGGGTTCTGCTCCTTTGACTGCCAAAAGGCAGCCTGTCTTTCTTTCTCTTCCTTCTTTCTTACTTTCCTCCAACCTTCATCTCTCTCTCTCTCTCTCTCTCTCTCTCTCTCTCTCTCTCTCTCTCTCTCTCTCTCTCTCTCTCTCTCTCTCTCTTCTCTCTCTCTCGCTCTTTCTTTCTTACTTACATTCATATTTTTTCTAAAATTCCTTTCCTCACTTCCTTCCTTACCTCAATGTACGTTACGTTTTGTGATGCTGATTTTTCTTGGCCAGGCCTTGGAGTCCCTGAACAAGAAGGACATGACGGAGATCAAGTCGTACGGGCGTCCCCCGACCCTGGTGGAGACGGTGATGCAGGCTGTCATGACCCTGCTGTGCAAGGACCCCACCTGGGCAGAGGCTAAGAGACAGCTGGGTGAGGGGGGGAGAAGGAGGGAGGGATGGAAGGATGGGTGAGAGGCGATGAACAGGGAACAAGGGATGATGGATGGCTGAGGGGATGGACAGGGAACAAGGAATGAATTGATGGGGAACAGGAGAGGGGTGGATGGCAGGAGGACACAGTGAAGGTCAAGTTAGGTCAATTTTAGGAAAGCACACATGGAAGTTGATGGAATAAATACCACTTGAGGAGTATATACCAAGCCAAGTTAACAGATACATGCTCATAAAGGCAGTATGGCAAAATGTACCCAAAATAGTTATTGTTTTCATATATATCCTTGTCTTGAGAACTACAAACAGGCCAAGGAACACAGAAAAAGACAACAGGGCTTAAAACCTGTTCTTTGTTTGTCCTCTGATCCATGTGTTACTGTCCCGTCTGCCTGCAGGTGAGTCCAGCTTCATCAAGTCCTTGGTTAACTTCGACAAGGACAACATCTCGGAACGCGTGCTGAAGAAGACGGGCCAGTACTGCACGCAGGCCGACTTCCAGCCCGAGATCATTGGCAGGGTGTCGCTGGCCGCCAAGTCCCTCTGCATGTGGGTCAGAGCCATGGAGGTGAGGGAGGAGCTCCCACGCGCACCTGGATACACGTAGATACACATACACACACAGAATCACACTCACGCGATATACATAGATACAAAACACAACCAATAACATGGAGAGACACACACACACAGACTTTCGAAGATACCATACCATTACCATGCAGCACACATTCAATGCACAAAAAAATCTAATTAAATGTGGATATTTGTATTGCTATGAAGGAGTGCATTACAAACATATAAATCAGAACATATTTGGATTCACACGTTTATACTCATACCCGTACCCTCTCTCTCCCGTGTCTTACCCTGCAACCCCGGTGAACCCCAGGTGTACGGTCGTATCTCCCGGGTGGTGGAACCCAAGCGAGCCCGGCTGCAGGCAGCCACACTGCAGCTGGCTGAGAAGCAGGCCTCCCTGGCAGAGGCCCAGGACAAACTCAGAGAGGTGAGGGAGTGTGTGTGTGTGTGTGTGTGTGTGTGTGTGTGTGTGTGTGTGTGTGTGTGTGTGTGTGTGTGTGTGTGTGTGTGTGTGTGTGTGTGTGTGTGTGTGTGTGTGTGTGTGTGTGTGTGTGTGTGTTGTATGAGCCATTTTGTCAGTAATGGTAAACTGTATTATTTGTATTATTATTAACTTATATTTTAAGAAATTAATAGAATATCTTGATGTTATTAATAACAAACTAGTGTTCACATTCCTGTTCATTTGTTGGTTTAGGATATTTTAAAGAGCTCCTATTTTTCCCTTTCTCTTTCTTTTAGTGTGTTATATAGCTTTTTGTATCCATGTTTAAGGTCTACTAAGTATAACCATGTACAACAATTTCTTTATACGGTCTCACAGAAATCTCTTCTCTTGAACTGTCTGAAACAGCTTGTTATCAATCAACATTTACTTTGTGACTTGGTGACATCACTGAGTTACCGAACAGCAGGAGTCCCGCATCGCAGCTGCTAAGGCACACCCTAATACAATGCTAGTCAGAGCGGGAGAATGGTTCCTGACACAGTTCACTGCTGGGTCTTTGCAATAGAATAGGATGCAGTGTATATTTGCTGCCCAATAATATACTTTTTAATAGTATCAATTTGGTAGGGCAACTTTTGATAGAGAGTGACTTCCGTTTCCTAGTGGAGTCTTTGTTCCATTTAAATGAAGGGAATGCTTGGTCAAAGGTTTCCAAGAAGGAAATTAGGAATGAAGATGGGGATTGCCGAGAACAGGGGAAGAAACTTGGGCAACACATTCATTTTTACTTAGTTTATGCAGCCTGTGAGATATGGGGGAGGAAAAAAACTAGCAGTCAAGCATAAGAAGTCTAGAAGCTATTTTTATATAAATCTACACATTTTCACGTAATTCTGTGAGGCAGGGGGGGAGGTCCTTTACCACAACATTTAGAGGGAACAGTTTACTTCAAATTTACGCTAATATCATGTTTGTAACCAGTAACAGGACCAAATTGCCCAATGCAGAGAGCCATTGAGCTAAGAAGGTGGCAGATTTTAATAAGGGAAGAATAATGTCGTCCGCATACAGAGACTCCAGTTCCCCCCTGGTTATACCAGAAATTGCGTGAGCCGCACAGATAACTATGGCTAGAGGTTCGATAGAGACGTAAAAACAGGAGTGGCCATAGGGACACCCTTGCCTTGTCCCTCGTAATTAAAAATATGGAGAGGAGACTTCATTAGTGCAAACAGAAGCCAGGGGAGGCAGACGTTTAACCCAAGCAATGAAGTCCTCACCAAGACTCAATTTATGCAAAGCACTAAAAAGAAAGCCCCGTTCGTCGAGGTCAGACACCACTTACGCATCCTGGAGGACAAGGATCTCTTGTGACCTTGGAGTGGAAGAGGAATGATTAATACTTTATACTCGTCTAATATTTAAGAAAGACATGCTATTCTCGATAGACTCCCTTTGATCGTTGTGGAATAACAGTGGTAGGATGGACTTGTGAATTGAGTATTCAAATAATGAAAAATGACCTTTACAGTGCATTTTGAACATCCATCTTTTTGGGATTTATTTGAGATTCATCACGATAAACTATTGCCAACCATGCGATTAATCGCCATTAGATATTTGAATCACTTGACAGCCCTGGTATATATATATATATATATATATATATATATATATATATATTTGTGTTTGTAGGTGGGTGAGAAGCTGGAGCAGCTGAAGAAGCAGTATGATGAGAAGCTGGCGATGAAGGAGGAGCTGAGGAGGAGCTCAGAGGACATGGAGGTCAAACTGGACCGCGCCGACAAGCTGGTGTCTGGTCTGGCTGGGGAAAGGGCTCGCTGGGAGACCACCGTCATCGTACGTATGAGAGGCCCATTCGGCCATGCCTCATTCTTGGCTTCTGTCCGCTCTATCATACCCTTTTTCACATTACTATACTCTCTCTCACATGATCATTTCATACTCACTTTCAGAGAGTATGAAAGTGTGTCATACTCTCTGACACACTTTCATACTCACTGACACTGTCACATTCTCACACACTATCATACTCTATCACACACTATCATAGTCTCTAACACACTATCATACTCTCTCACCCACTGTCATTCTCTCTGACACTGTCCTATTGTCACACACACACCATCATACTCTCTCAGATACCATCATACTCTCTGACACTGTCCTATTCTCACACACGCCATCATACTCACACACTATCATACTCTCTCTCACAGTACAAAACTTGTCAATTTTAAAACATGGTCCTAATGGATGAATGATGCTGAGATATTGCAATGACACCGTGATCCTCAACATAAACATTACATCCCGATTTATGTATTTAATTAGTCATTCTTCTATAGCAGGATCAAAACTTTTGATAGCCTGAAAATCCCTGAATCTACCTAATGCTCATCACTGTGCTGAACCTATTACACCTACCTTTAAACGTACCTGGTGGAATAATGTCCTATTGGTAATAACCGCAACTTACTTTACACCTGTACTTACCATTGTATTTGGTCTTTAAAAAGTCTTAAATTACTCAATTCAACCTGCAGACACATCTTGTTTAATTAAAATAATGAAAATTAACATCCCTTTAAAATTACTCCACTGGGACAAAAACCAAGCTGAAATAATGACTCTGCTAGCTAGTGAGTGTGACGAATGGGGACAGACATACCCATTACTCAGCCGTTTGGCAGCAATTGTGCTCATCATTCTGGCGTCAAGCGTGTGAGAGAGACTTCTGCACAATGAACAGGGTAAGGACAGAGGGCATGGCAGTATGATTGAAGTTGCAGAGGTGTGTGCCAAACATTTAACCCATTGCACTTCAATGATAAACTGCTTAATCCAGCACGGACATTGCGACATTGGGCCATACGCCACCTAGTTGGCGGCCACACTCCAGCTAGGTGGCGGCCACACTCCAGCTAGGAGGCTGCCACACTCCAGCTAGGTGGCTGCCTCACTCCAGCTAGGTGGCTTTCACTGGGCTCCTTCAAAACAAGGACGCAGGTTGGTGATGTTGGGACCGGTCTATTGCCAAGGTTGAGTATAATGATGCACAGCAGCAGGTTTGTTGTGCTGGCATGCCGGAGATCGGCCAGAATGGGTGGTGATGCCTGGTTTAACCTGTACACACTGATTACTCAATGTGCAACAGGTGTGCAGCCACACTCAGCCCCAAAGTCCAATCAGTATGACTCATCCACACACACTCCTCACTTTTTAACTAAAAGAAGAATGCATTATTGGGGCTAATTGGAGTTACCTGTGTTTTCTGAAGGTGGTTCATGAAGCATATGCATGACATCGCTTTACCTTGCCCGATTTAAGGGCCATACAAGAATACTGAACATTGGTAAAATACGGATTAATTCACTCGATTCTCTTAACGATACCATGGCTGGTCATTTGAACTTTGTCTCTTAAAAATCAAATTATGTAAACAACAAAAAATCTCATGCCTCCTTCGATCAAATTGTCTGAATGAGTTGATCTGAATAAGTAAAAATGCTCTTATTGAATTTATTTAGATATTGAATACATTAATTGTTTTGTGCATGTAGGCCTATATGATTAGGATTAATTTGGAAGACAAAATAAAATACGTGAACAACCTGAAACATGATATCCTGAACTAGAAGGTCCCTGGTTCTTTGTAAGGCCATAGCCTCCTGCATTTGCCAGGTAACCCTGCAATGATTATGTTTCATGCAAGAACTCCTGATGTGAAGTGCTCTCTGAGACCTAGCACAACAAAACAGTACAAAACACAACTGTGTATTGAAATTGATACATTACTTAGATTAGCCCTGCATTGACCAAAAAGGTAGACAGAATATATTGTTTCCACTTATGCTGTTGAACTTGTTAACCACCTCAACCTTTACTATTTTATTATGTTAAGCTAAAAATGCAAATGGGGCAGCTATATTTCTATATAATTATCCACTTACCTTATTCTATATGTATGCCCTTTATCTTGCACATTTAACCGACACCCCCAATCAGTCTTAAGCAATTCTATTTTGAGCCTAAAAGGCACAAGATCACCTGCAAATCAGATTGTATATTAATATCTAATGTTTCATGGCAGAAAGCTCAAATCTGGGTTAACCAATCATGTTGCTGGGCGTAAGTGTATTTTTCTGGCTGGTCGGAGAGGAGATTTGTTAAAAAAAATGCCGTAAAGCACATCTTTCAAAAGTTGAATCCCTACTTGAATGTTTAGCATTCACCTCTTAAGGAGCAAACCATATGCTGTTTTGCTGGTTTGGAATGTTGGTTATAAAGTCATATCCCAATGAGATCCCAATGGGAGGACACCATGTCAGCTGTTATTCAAATGACCCTTCATTTTCAACCAAAGTACCCCAGACATGTCTTTCAAATCTGATGAAAGCGTTTCACTTCTTTACAAAAATAAAAACTGTCTTACCTTTTTTGCATTCAGCAGTATTAACTAAACATATAAAATAGTTTGTATCCCCATAACCTCTCTGACATAACTGCAAACTACCCCACATAACATTATCTACAGCTGTTTGGGTAGTTGACTCAGTTAAGTTACGATATTTGCAGCAATTCAATTAGAATGTAATAACATGACTAAAACCTGAATACATTAACTCATCTCTGAACATGATTTCCCGGCAGATCGCAGATGAGGGGAATTAGGAAGTGTTTATGCATTCTTTAATGTATCCATGTTTTTGAGATATTCTTTTTTCGGGTTGTTTCCCAGATCAATAACAAAATATAAGCTTCACTCCTTCAGAGAAAGTTGGTATCCCAAAAAATATATCATCATATCATTTGAAAATTTGATGGACATCTGATATTTTTTACTGTAGGATAAGTGTTTGAAGCAACGTATAGCCCCATTCATCAAAGAAGTCCTTGCATCTTTGGTTGGCGTCAAATTGTGAGGCAAGCTCCTGCACAGGGACTGCATCTTGAGATTAAGTTACTCTGAACGAAACAAGATAATGATGCCATACCATACAAGCCATTATTCCTACATGCCGTGTTTCCTTTTCACCACTTCAAACTCAACAGCATACTTGAGCTTATGTTATTCAGCTGAGCTGCCATCCTGTGCCATACAAAAATGTGCATTTATGCAGACTTTCAATTGGCTGGAATTGGCAAAAAAGTTTTAAAAACACTTCAGGTTTTTAACATTACATTTGACTTTTAATGGTGCTATTTTTCATCTCTTGATTTCCTGCTATTCTCAGCTTGGTAGTCTCGATCTGCGTCCTCCCCAAGCAGCATGGCAGTTTCCTGCTATTTGTCAAACTTCATTTTTGCGGGTGTTTCAGCCTCTTCTCATTGTGTTTCGATCTGGTTTAGGAGACCTCTGCATCTCTGCTCTTGCTGCATCTTGTGCTCAAACGGTCAGCCAGCTGCCAGACCACATTATAGGCTTGGTCTCTCCTCTTGGCATTCAGGTGCTTGAACCGGGGATACGACCCCAGCCTGCACGTAGACTCCGCTCTCAAACAGACAACTGTCGTCTTTCAAAGCCCACCACTTGTCAGTTTCACCCACTTTTATTCTCTGTGTGATGAGGCTGTTGAGAGAGATGAGCTGTACTCCTCAAATAGTAGTCTGTTAAAGTGATCACAGGATTTAGTCCTATGTCCATGTTCCACCTGTGGACCGATCCAGGGATTTGTTCGTTCCTCCTGGTCACATCGGGATGCTTTCAGTACTGCTTCAAAGACATTCCAACATGGAGGATGTGGAATTCCCCCAGTAATGTGTTCCCAACAACTCTAGTGCCGCGCACATCTAATGCCGTGCGCCTGTGGTGTGATAATTAATCTCGTTAGCAGTCGGCACTTTGAGCAGATGTTTACTTGCACTGTATAGCCTAGCACCAACTAGCTAGCCTAGCCTGATTTAAGTTTTCAAGCAGGGAAATAATCCCCCTCCTCCATTTCCTACACTATTTTACACCTGGATCAAAAAGTTAAACTCCATTCAAATTGATGGAAGGACCTAGCATATTTGTTCCCAGATGAGGCACGTCCGAGAGAGGGATACACTTATAGTTCAATGCCACGCGTGTTCAGATGTGTGGAGCTCCGTCTTCTCAGTGATTAATGTTGATGTCCGTGCCCGAGAGGGTGAAGCTTCTGGGACACGCCAAGGTGTGTGTGGATGTGTGGAGCTCCGTCCACAAAGCGGTTGATGTCCTTGTCTGTGAGAGGGTTAAGCTTCTATATACCTAGTGTAACGTCAATGTGTGTGATGCAGTTCATATTCAACATTATTGATTATTGTAACGCTCTTACTTCTCAAATGGGTCATAGCCATGGGGATGACATGCACCCCTCCTTCCCACAACCCTCAGCCCAAAACACATTTATTTTAGAACGCCTTCTCTCTAGAGGCGTTTGTCTGTTCCCTATGTAGATATAAATGGCTAATTTTAAGGCAACGAAAACAGAATGATTGCTATTGTCATGAGATTATATACAAATGTACAATGTCTGTTCCGCTAGAGGCTACAAAATTCTACACACATTACCTCTAAGTATTTCAATGGCTTGAGTCATGTTTTCCCTATCCACCGTTTCTCCTCAGGTGCTTCAGATAAACAGCATTCTGAATGGGTGGGAACAGGCGGGAAATGCAAACCAATCAGAAATGTAGAATTGAACATCCTGTTCAATCATTCTGCCTTCTGTTTCAATCATACCTTCTCACACACACAGTATCCGACTCTCTATCTCTCACATGTTCCTACTCTCTCTCACAAACTGTCATGCTCTCTCACAGTGTCATCGTCTGACTCAGTTATTTTTGTCATTTCGTTTCCATTCTCCACCTGTCCACCAGATGTCCTCAGACTTTTCCCCTCACGTCACAGATCCTGCCCCTCCCATCTGCACTTCCTTCATCCCCCTACATACTCTTTGTCAATCTTCCCACCTGCACCTGCCATGCTCTGATAAGTCTCTCCCCATTGATACGACTTCACTTCCTTTGTTCCCTTGTGGGTTTGTTGTATTAGTCATGTCCCCTCTGTCGTTGTTGTTCTCTAGTTGTTTGTCAGTTTTTGGAACTGATATTTTTTTATTAAAGCCTTTTTGTTACTTTTGTTACTAAATCTCTTCTCTATTTGGATCCCTTTTGTTCCTGCTGCCCTGCTTCAACTTGTCGTGACACACACAATTTCAAACTTCTCTCTCACACACTACCTTTGCTCTTCTCATTTACTGGTGTTCATTGTTACCATGTTTTTTTTGGTAACCATGGTCTGGTTATGAAATTGTTGATTAAAGGGCACAATACTTTTTATGGAATCCTGTATAAAATAAGTGTATTTATGAAATTATCAATGGAATAGATATCTTATTGTTTCCTCTATTGTCTCTTATTAGTTAATACATGTTTGCGCTTATATCTGTTTGACAACATGTTTCTTTCATTGAAATGTCATGCCAGTGAAGCTTTATTGCAATTTAATTGAATGATTGTGTGTTTGAGACTGAGCTTGATAGTGTGTGTGAGAGAAGTGTTTGTGAGCGAGAGCATGGTAGTGTTGGAGGGAGAGATGATAGTGTGTGAGAGAGTATTGTACTGTGAGAGTACTATATTGTATACCTATACACTCACACACACACTTAGTGTTTGTCATTGCCAAAGATGCATAGTACCCTGTGAATATGTGAGGTTTCAGCACGCGCGTGTGTGTGTGTGTGTGTGTGTGTGTGTGTGTGTGTGTGTGTGTGTGTGTGTGTGTGTGTGTGTGTGTGTGTGTGTGTGTGTGTGTGTGCGTGTGCGTGTGTGTTCAGGGTCTGGAGGAGAACATGGGCTACCTGGTGGGAGACTGCTTGTTAGCGGCCTCCTGTCTGTCCTACCTGGGCCCCTTCCTGTCCAACTACAGAGACCAGCTGGTGGCCCTTTGGATGAAGGAGGTGACACACATTCTTTATTATGTCTTGTTTTTATTGTTATTCATCATTTAAAATTGTCTCTTTTTCATATATACATATTGTGGGCTAAGATGTTTGTTTCCGGCTTTTATTTAGGAAATAGCAGTATATTAGGTTAGCTCATCCAAGTAACTTTATACGTCAAAATTCATTTTTCATGATGGCTAGAAAATATCGTAATTTATGGACGTCGTCAAAATGACAGGAAAATATAAAATATCAGGACATTTATTTTTGACGATATCACCCAGCCCAAGCTCCTTTTGCAGCCTCTTATTATGAACCTTCTTCCCCCAATTAATATCAACCAAAGTCAGACCAGACCAAACCATTGCTGATCTTTCTATTGTTTATCCGCTATTCACTCGGCTGTGTAATCCTTGTACAATTCAGCAATCAACCGCAGACTCAACATTATTCTTACTCCCATGACGTTGTTTTGTCTCCCTTTAGTTCTCAGAAAGTAGCGTATGGATCCACATTTCTGCCCTCTATGACAATAAAATGGCTCAATGTTGAATTAATGAGCGTCATTGTAGTCTGATATTTATCATTCTTAATGCTCAGGCAGGGCTGTTTTACCAATAGCCAATATTAATCGACATATTAACAATTGTTAAGGAATGTTTTATTCACATGAATGTGGCCTCGTTCCACTAGGCTACTAGATGACTGACATGATGACATGACATGATGAATGACAGAAAATCCACATCCCTCTGGTAGTAGTCTAATATGCTTGAAACGCAGATAAAACCCATATAATGAAGGGTCAAACAATATCATGGTGCTCTGGCGCGTTGCAGACCCTCTGGGAGGGGGCTCATTCGGATTAAGGCTCGATGAGGTTATTTGCATTGCAATTGCATTGAGCATTATCCGAAGATCCTGCTTTTTTATTTTGTTCAATAAGACAATAAATATGTAATTTTTATCAACATATTTTGATATATTAACATTGATTGCATTGGTATCAGTTCCATTCCGATTGAGAAACCTCAAGCAAGCGAGTCTTTATTGCGCAAGGGGGACGATATATTAGTTGACCCCTCGTAATACGGGTTAATCTGCATCTCCTGCATGTTAGACTACTACCAGAGTATATGGGGAATTCTGTTTAAAACATTTCGAAGCCTGGTAGAACGAGTCTTCACCCATGTGAACCAAACATTCTTCAGCAGTCTTTGTTATTTATTTATTTTATTTTATTCAGAAATTCACGTGACATATGAAAATGAAATATTTAACTCTTTTGTAGAGTTGAGGCTGAACACAATAAATGATGGTGCTTAAACCACCATATCGCTGCATTTTACGGCGTAATAAAATACAACGCATTTCGTCTACAATTTTGAAGAGGAAATGGAATAATAATAGAATAGAAACTTAAAAGGGTAAATATAATTGTAAAATTTAACAAACCAAATCTAATTCCACCTCTCTCTCTCTCTCTCTCTCTCTCTCTCTCTCTCTCTCTCTCTCTCTCTCACCATCTCTCCCTCTTTCTCTTTTCCTCCCTCCCCTCTCTCTCATTATTTTTTGCCCCTGTCCCCTCCCCACTTCTTCTCTCCCCCTCCCTCTCCTAGGTGCGTGAGCTGCAGGTGCCATGCTCCCCGGGCTTCAGTTTCTCTGGCTTCCTGTCCAGACCCACCGTGGTGCGGGACTGGAACATCCAGGGCCTGCCCTCCGACGCCTTCTCCACTGAGAACGGAGTCATCGTCACCCGCGGCAACCGGTCCGTACACACACAATCACAAGCCGCCCACACACTTCGCACACACAGGCACATCACACATACACATGTGTGACACATCTCATCACACAAACATATCCACAAACAAAGAAGCAAATGTGCACACACATCTCAACCACACAAAAACCACCAAAGCCAAATGACAATACAGCCACATCATAATAGCAGACTCCACTGAAGATATGCATCTGATAAACTGACTGGGGCACTTTGTTGTTTCTTGCTCTTGTTGTCGCGTTGAATAGTGAAGTGAGTTTAATTCTGCTAATCCTTTCTTTGGGATTCCAATAGTTACTGTGCACTCTGTCGAGTCGTTATTCTCCAAAGATTTGTTTTGTAGTGACTCTAGTCTGAATTGTATGCTTTGGATTCTCCTGAGCGTCCGATGTAAGACATTTTGTATAGAAGCCTACGTCAAATGACTAATCGTAGTAAATATTGTTATCCACGTCGAATCCTGAGCCCACTACGACGAGTACTTCTGTGCGTCTGATCGTCTTGTCTGTTTCCTCATGACACAAGATGGCCACTAATGGTGGACCCACAAGGCCAGGCCCTGAAGTGGATCAAAAACATGGAGAGGGGCAGGGTAAGGCGGAGAAGCACCTCCTTAATCAACAACATGTATTTTCTTTTCACACATTCAGGTGTTAGGTCTCTCTTGAAAACAGCAGATGAAAGCCATTACCCATTGTAATTTCTTTTGATGTGTTTACAACCCTTTTTTTATGATTTCTTATTTCCTTTCTTTTCTTCTCATCATCTCCCCCCTTTATTTTCCCCTCTCTCCCTCATCATTAAGATAAACCAGCTACAACTCATTGTTATTTCTTTTCATTTGGCCTCAGCCTTATGGTTGTTATTTGTTTGTTTGGAGGCGCGCTATCACCTGATCACAGTCCTCCGGTGGGCTTTGCATCTCACCTGCCTCCGTGTTATTGATCGCAAACGCATCATCTGTCGTTTGTTTTCCGCACGCCATTACCGCTCCTGTTTCTGTTTGGCTTTGTTTCTGGTTTTGTTTTCATTATTTTTTATGTTACTCTATCACAGCGCTTTCATCGTTTCTTGGAGAGGGTGAAAGGAGGTGGAGGAGCAGAAGGAGTAGGAGGAGGAGGGGGAGGAGGAGGAGAAGGAAGAGGAGGAGGGAGGCAGGGCACATACCTCTATGAAGTCTAGGAAGTGTTGTCAGAGTGAACCAGGAGGCCATCAGTATGGGCTGCCCTTATGTGATCTTTTGACACATAAAAAAAACCAAACCAATTATTTTTATTGCTTTTTCCTCCACCTCCATCTGTGATAATATTTTTGCATAAGCCCACATTGCCACTGGGGCCATACTAAAATGCATGCGTCTACACACATATATATATATATATATATATATTTCAGGTACATCCACCACCTCTTTGTTCTACTGATAAGTTGCAGGTGTTTTTCTTGCCAACCAGCTTTGTCCTGTACTTTTGGTCCATTCATTTGTTCTGCTGTGTGGCTCCCCCTGTGGTGTTCTGACTTATGGACGTGGTCTCTTTATGTCGGAGAGGCCGCAGCAGAGACCAGGGGGCTGATCACTACTGCCACCCAGAAACCCAGGGGATAGAAGGGGAGGCTGGGGGAAACGCTAGGACGTGATTAAAAGACCTGGGGGCTGAACTGCCAGCCGCAGACCCAGGGGATAGAAGGGGAGGCTGGGGGGGAGAGGGGTCAGCATGGCCCTCCCAGTATCCTCTCTCTCTCTCTCTCTCTCTCTCCCTCTCCCTCTCCCTCTCTCTCTCCCTCTCCCTCTCCCTCTCCCTCTCCCCCTCCCTCTCGGCCTGACATTGAAGGTACAATGGGCCGGTGGCCAGATTGGGGCCTTGGTGTGTATCTGATGGCATGTGACGGGGCCGCTGGCGGGGGCTAATAGTGCTCATGCTCTGCTCCCAATCTGGGGCTCTTTCCCTCTCTGATTTCATCAAGTTCATTCTTGTGCTCGCTTTGGCTCGCTCTCCTTTCTTCCCCTCCGCCCTCTCTTCCCAAGCTATTTAGTAATAGGCCGTTTTATGACTCCCTCAACTTTCTTGTGGTGAACTTATGTTGTATATATATGTGTGTCTATATGTGTGCATTTGTCTCTGTGTGTGTGTATACGTTTGACTATATGTCTGACTCTATGTGTTTGTGTGTATAAGTGTTTCTTTTTGTATGTGTCTATGTGCCTGTGTATATATGTTTCTATGTGTGTGACAATTTGTATATGTGTTTCGGTGTGTGTATGTCTATATGTGTCTTTGAAAACATGTGTCTGTGTTTAATTGTGTCTCTGTGTGTGTCTCTATATGTGTGTGTGTTTATGTGTCGATGTATCCGTGTGCGTCTGTTGATGAGTGTGTGTTATGTGAATGTGTGTGTGTAGGGTCTGAAGGTGATAGACCTCCAGATGCCGGACTTCCTGCGGGTCCTGGAGGGCGCGGTCCAGTCTGGAGCCCCTGTGCTGCTGCAGAACGTCCAGGAGGAGCTGGACCCCGCGCTGGCCCCCATCCTCAACAAGTCCCTCACACATGTTGGTCAGTACTAACACACACATACACATACATATACACACACACACGCACATGCGCACACAAACATACAAACACAGAAACAGACACATACACTGACACACACACACATACATAACACACACACACGCACGCACACACACATATACATACAAATACATAACATTCAAACACACACGCACACACACACACACATCACATACACATGTACATAACGAACACACACACACACACAAATACATAACACACACCATGCACACTAATTGCTGATGCACGCATGTACATGATATGAAAAGGCGTTATTAATGGCGTGTATGTGATGCATTTTTTAGTGTCTAGAAAAGCGCTATATCAATTCAATCAATTATTAATATTATTTATGTGTCCCTCCAGGAGGGAGGATGCTGCTGAAGCTGGGGGACAAGGAGGTGGAGTACAGCCCTGACTTCAGCTTCTACATCACCACCAAGCTGTCTAACCCCCACTACCCTCCCGAGATCTCCACCAAGACCACCATCGTCAACTTTGCAGTAAAGGAGCAGGTCTGTGTGTGTGTGTGTGTGTGTGAGGGGGGGTTCTACTTTGACATAATCATTGTGTGTTATCGTATGTCTTTGCACATGGTTGCATGTTTTGGTTCCGTGGTGTTTCTGTTTCTAACGATTTGTACCTGTTTGTATACATTTGTGAGTTTGTTATTGTGGATATTACCTTGTGTGATAATTTGCATGTGTGTGAGCATTCGTGCATGCGTCTGTTCCTGCTTGCGTGCGTGTGTGCGTGCGTGCGTGCGTGTGTAAGTATGTCAGGATTTGGTTGTTTCCCTGTATTTCTACCTGTGTGTAGCTAATGTGTGTGTGTGTGTGTGTGGGTGTGGGTGTGTGTGTGTGTGTAGGGTCTGGAGGCCCAGCTGCTGGGCATCGTGGTCCGTAAGGAGCGTCCAGACCTGGAGGAGCAAAAGGACTCCCTGGTCCTCAACATCGCCTCTGGCAAGAGGACACTGCAGGAGCTGGAGGATGAGATCCTCAGGTAGGAACCCCCCCGTGAACACTAACGTACAGACTGCAGGGAGAGGGGAGCTCACTGGTGGGTGTTGGTCCAGGGGTGGGCCATACATGCAGTGTCTACGGTCATGAACGTGACTTCTACCTTCATGAACGTGTCTTCTACGTTCATTTTTGGTTCTGCGTTCATGTTTTTGTTTGTGTGATTGTCATACGTGTGTGTGTGTGTGTGTGTGCGTGTGTGTGTGTCATGTTTGTATTCTTGCCTGTGTGTTTGTGTTTGTGTGTGTTTCATGTTTGTCGTCTTGCCTGTGTGTGTGTGAGTGGGTTTGTGCGTGTGTGTGTGTGTGTGTGTCTTGTGTGTGTCATGTTTGTCTTCTTGCCTGTGTGTGTGTGTGAGTATGTGTGTGTGTGTCTTCTGTGTGTTTGGCATTTTTGTCTTCTTGCCTGTGTGTGTGTGTGTGTGTGTGTGTGTTTATCTTTGTCCATGTGGTCCTATGTGTGTGTGTCTTGTGTGTGTCATGTTTGTCGTCTTGCCTGTGTGTGTGTGAGTGTGTGTGTGTGTGTGTGTGTGTGTGTGTGTGTGTGTGTGTGTGTGTGATGTTTGTTTTCTTGCCTGTGTGTGTGTGTGTGTGTGAGTATGTGTGTGTGTGTCTTCTGTGTGTGTCATGTGTGTCTTCTTGCCTGTGTGTGTGTGTGTGTGTGTGTGTGTTTATCTCTGTCCATGTGGTCCTATGTGTGTGTGTTGTGACCCTCCAGGCTCCTGAACGAGGCTACAGGCTCGCTCCTGGACGATGTCCAGCTGGTGAACACTCTGCAGACGTCCAAGGTGACGGCCACCCGGGTGACAGACCAGCTGGAGAGCAGTGAGCAGACCGAGATCAAGATCGACACCGCCAGAGAGGTAGAGAGAGGGGCCAGGTCACTGTAGAGACAGGTGTGGTAGAGAGAGGTCTGGACACACTAGAGGAAGAGAGAGAGGTCCAGAGAGAGAGAGAGAGAGAGGGGCCAGGTTACTGTAGAGACAGGTGTGGTAGAGAGAGGTCTGGACACACTAGAGGGAGAGAGATAGAGGTCCAGAGAGAGAGAGAGAGAGAGAGAGGGGGGGGGCCTGGACACTGTAGAGACAGGTGTGGTAGAGAGAGGTCTGGACACACTAGAGGGAGAGAGAGAGGTCCAGAGAGAGAGAGAGAGAGAGAGGGGGGCCTGGACACTGTAGAGACAGGTGTGGTAGAGAGAGGTCTGGACACACTAGAGGGAGAGAGAGAGGTCCAGAGAGAGAGAGAGGGGGGCCTGGACACTGTAGAGACAGGTGTGGTAGAGAGAGGTCTGGACACACTAGAGGGAGAGAGAGAGGTCCAGAGAGAGAGAGAGAGAGTCCACCAAGGTCTCAGAACAGCTGGAGAGCGGCCGGAGAGGTCTGTGTAGAGAGATCGATAGAGGGAGGTCTGCACATAGTAGAGAGAGAAAGGGGAATCTGGATGGGAATTCGGTCAAAGAGAGACACATATAGTTTGGAGAAACAAAAGTAAATAGGACTTTTTATACATTTTACTTTTACAGTTTTTGTTTAGTTTTTAGATTGTTCAAAATGCCCAGTTATCCACAGCTCAACACAATGGCATTGCTTTACTAATTGAGAGACGCTATGTTAACCCCATGATGTGCCTTTTTGACTCACCCACACCACGACATGCAATAAAGCGATAGTGTCCTTTTAGCGCAGTACCTCACAGGGGGCCCAATTGTTCAAAGTCGGTTCTGGGAAGATTAGAACGGGGTTGCGTAAACGGTTCTACAAGTACAACAAAAGAGGAAGAAGTCTCTCGGTTACCCGTGGTTACCCGGGATTACATCACCGTTCATCAAACACCCCTGAAGTCAAATGTCACATTCGGTGCAGCGCAAATAGTCAGCCTTAATAAGGGCGGGGGTGCGGATGGCGTTCGGTATCTTAGGGACAAGGTGGAGGAAAGCAGGTATGTTCCACCAGGTTTTATTAAGCTTAGCAGACGCAGAAAGGGCTGATGGGCAAGGAAAGTCTGGGGCAGTCTGGGAAATAAAAAGTTTTGACCCGGGCCGAGAGAGGTTGAGGCTGGGGAGGGGAGAGACGGACTGGGGCGGTGGGGGGCTGTCAGCAGAATGGATGAGAACGGAAAGGTGAGAGAGAGAACGGGGGAGGGCGAGAGCCAGAGACAAAGAGACACGGAGAGGAAAGAGGAAGAGCGAGTGCAAAGGATGGGGCAATGGAACAGAATAGAGTGGGATAATAGTTGGCAAGGGAGCGAGGTGCGGCGAGGTGGGAGAATTAAAAATTGATAGGCTAAAATAGAGTTCATCTGGCCCATCCATCAAACTGGGGAGTGTGGGGGGGGGGCACAACACCAGAGATCCAGACCCTCTCACACACAGAGTTTTTTAGGACCGCTTTGACTCTTGCAACCGCTGATCAGAGAGGGAGCTGTTCTCTTTGCCGGGTGATGTAGGGCACATTCATCTATACAATAATTCCCTTTGCAGAAAGGTGACGCATAGCAGGGGTGTCACTGAACAGACAAGATGTGCGACACGGCTGGATCTCACGATCTCTAGTGTTGAGCGGCTGCCAATTACTGCATTCTGTTGGATTTTGTTTTGTACGTGAACCTTATTCAACCTCTGAAAGAAATGTGTGGTTGTGGTATCGTGGTCCGATTCCCAGCCAAAGGTTGTGGGTCCTATTCCCAGGGTACACACACTACCTGTATGCAGTCTAGAGCAAGATGCCGTACCTCTACCTACTCCTTATTGACATGTATCTGAATTCAGTGGAAGTTACTTTATAAAAAAGTATCCTCTAAATGATTAATAGTAAATAATACCATGAGTGAAAAATCTTTATGCATAAACCTCCTTAGCATTTCATTGTAGCATAGCCATAGTCCCATATTGACAGCCTCATAGCATAATTGCCTAAGGTACTTTGGCAGATAGTGATTATGGAAGGTAGAAAGCACTATGATTGACCTAGGATACAGCCAATGAGGCACAGTGAATCAGCAGAATCAGGAGAGTAGAGTTAGGTTAGATATCACTATTTTGCCAAAACATGACTAAGGCAATCATAACATGAGGCTAAAGATATTTGTGTAACTCTCCGTCCCCCTTCTGTTTGTCCCCGTAGGGCTACCGTCCGTGTGCGCTGCGCGCCTCCATCCTGTTCTTCGTGCTGAACGACATGGGCTGCATCGACCCCATGTACCAGTTCTCCCTGGACGCCTACATAGACCTGTTCAACCTCAGCATGGAGAAGAGCCCCCGCAGCCACAAGCTGGAGGAGAGGATCTCCCACCTCAATGACTACCACACCTACGCCGTGTACAGGTGGGGACGTAACCTCCTAACTTTAGCCCTAACCACACCTATGCCGTATATATTCCTGAACCTAAACTCATCTAACCCTTTCCCTAGCCTAATCTCTTCCTAATCCTCAACACGCCTACATGACTTTTACATTTGCCGTTAACATTTAACAATAACCTGACCCTGACCGTCACCATAGCTACGTCATGTACAGGTGCGGTGGCCTAAACCTGACTTGATATAACCTATAGCTGACCCTGACCCAAACCATGTCTACGTCATGTACAGGTGCGGTGGCCTAAACCTGACTTGATATAACCTATACCTGACCCTGACCTTCACCATAGCTACGTCATGTACAGGTGCGGTGGCCTAAACCTGACTTGATATAACCTATATTTGTCCCTGACCTTCACCATAGCTACGTCATGTACAGGTGCGGTGGCCTAAACCTGACTTGATATAACCTATACCTGTCCCTGACCCAAACCATGTCTACGTCGTATACAGTTGGGGCGGTTTGACCGCCTTACTCAAACCCCAATCTAACTCCAACTCCTAACCCTAACCTTACATTCATTTTTTACCCCTCACCTAGCCCTAACCACATCCTATGCATATGCATAGTTTGGCCCGACCTGACCTAACCCAAATAAACAAAGCTGACCCTAACCATGTCTAATTTCTTACTCGGTACAGGTTCTTACAAGGTGTTTTTACACAGCAGCTACTATAGATTAGAAAGTAATCAATGATAGAATAGACCCTTTTCACAGAGGTGTTATTGTAGGACAAAGACAGAAGGATATCAGAGAACACGTTGACCATTGCTGGTGCTTCGACACGCATAAGTTTAAAAACGACAACCTAAGTTCCTGGCTATACCTGGGTTGGCCAAGCTATGGCAGCTCTGTTAAAAGGGATCAGGGGTGGGTCTATGCTTCTCATTGTCTAGAGTGGACAATGGAAATCAATCTGGGGCACAGAGGAATGTCTGTGTTTATATATGTGTGTGTGTGTGTGTGTGTGTGTGTGTGTGTGTGTGTGTGTGTGTGGGTGGGCGTGGGTGTGCGTGTGGGCGTGTGCGTGTGCGTGTGTTCGTGTTTGTGTGTGTTCCAGGTACACGTGCAGGGGACTGTTTGAGGTCCACAAGCTGCTGTTCAGCTTCCAGATGTGCACCAAGATCCTGGAGGTGACCGGGGCCCTCAACATGGACGAGTACAGCTTCTTCCTACGAGGGGG
>NC_082398.1:11669004-11699004 GCF_031168955.1 Gadus macrocephalus | reverse complement strand
CTCTCTCTCTCTCTCTCTCTCTCGCTTCGTCTCTCTCTCCCAGGCTTCCTGTCAGCGGGAGGTCTCTCGCCCCCACACTCAAACCATAAGCCTCTCTTTGATTGACTCTGACTACTAAAATTGGCTGCCAGGCCGAGCGTCTCTCCGTCTCTTCATTGTTTCTGTGTGTGTGTGTGTGTGTGTCTTTGACAAAAGAGCCGCAGCCACCTTAAAGTTAAACACGTCTTGTTTAAGTTTCAGTCTTTTTTTGTGTGTTGTTACCATGGATCCTAGGAGCTCTGGTTCCGTCTGACGGCAGATGGCTCCCGAAGTCCCCTTCTCTCTCCCCTCTCCCCTCAGACGTGTGTCAAGTGTTGTCATGCCCACTTGTGTTGTTCCTCATCCCCCTTTTTAATTTAATATTTTTTTCCCTTGTGTGTACTCCACCCAAATCATCATCATCCGCAACATTACCACCACCATCCCCCATTCGTCCTAACCATCATCATCACCACACTTATCGTCATCATCATAACCACCATCATCACCACTATCGTCAACACCACCTCGATCACCACCAACACCACCTCTACCACCAACATTCGTACCACTGCACCACCACCGCTACCAACACCCCCATCGTCCCTACCACTTCCCCACCAACCCCTCCACCACCACCCTCTATTCCAGGTGATGGAGGACTCCACCCCCAGGAACCCCCTGATCTTCGTGCTGTCCCCCGGCGTCGACCCCACGGGGGCCCTCACCCAGCTGGCCGAGGCGTCTGACATGGGCAGCCGCTTCCACGCACTCTCCCTGGGCCAGGGCCAGGCGCCCAATGCCAGGCGTATGATCCAGGAGGGGATCAAGCAAGGTACCGTAACCCCTCTCCTCCATCCTCCGTCGCCTACTCCACTCTCCTCCTCCGTTGCTAGGATACGGGCTTGTTGTATCTTCCAGAACCCTCTGATTTGGAGCACGGTGCTCTCTGAGGAGGATGTGGCGGGATGAATATTTGATTGATCCACTGTATTTAGATGAGCCTTGCTTTCTCTCTCGCTCTCTCTCTCTTCTACCCTTGCTCTCTCTCTCTATCTATCTTCTATCCTCTCTATCTGCCACTCGCGCATCCACCGGATTTGCAGTAGTTCATTACAGCAGATGAGACCCATGCTTTTCCGTAGTCCCCCCTTCCCCGGTAAACAGGTAAATGTCACTGTTATACATCACACAATTACTTTGCTTGCCGGGGAAATGTCAATTTATATTTTCTATATTGTCTTTGATTAATGTTCACCTTTTTATTTTACCAATGTGCTCCTCCCTCTCTCCTTCTCCTACACTCTCTCTCTCTCCTTCTCTTCTTGCTTGTCAAACAACCGCTAAGAGTCTGATAAATAATAATGAGATGTGCTTTATTAGTCCCAGATGGGACATGAGGGCATTTGATCTACAGGTCGGTAGGGCGCTGACCGAAACCCTGATATTAATTCCTCTAAAAATACAAAACCATCAACCCTGGGTCGCTGCATGCACATTGTCTGCGGGGTTTCTCGTACGAGCAGGCGACCAAGCCAACACACAAAGAGCTATTCTAAGTCGAGCTAATTGAGCTGTAGGAGAGGCTGATGAGGGGCTCAACAGGGAGAGACGTTGAGAGATGCTGTGACTAATGGTCATTGAGTATGTTTCCGTTCCCTGGTAGTCTGTAGGGTGTAATGTGTACTGAGTGGAGGATGTGTATGAGAGCCGGAGACCAGATTGTGTTTATCTGTTCAACCCTCCCTGGTCTCTCACGCTACTTAGACTTAGACTTAGACTAGACTTAGACTTGGCTTTATTGATCCTTTTGGGATAACTCCCTCAAGGAAATTGAATGTCCAGCAGCTTACAGAAACACAACACAATATATATACAATATAAGATAAAACAATAAACTCTTAGCTAACTATAAAAAGTAAACAATAACAGTAAACAATAAACTCTTAGCTAATATTGAAAGTAGAGTAAGACTAGAAGTAAAACAGGATTCAAGTAAAATAAAATAAAATACATGTAGAGAACTGTAGAGAGGATAAATATAGATAAACATATGGCTGTATATAGCATTGTGTTGTCATACAGTGGATAAATAAATAAATGACATGACATTCACAGAAATTAGCAGTTAAATAAATTAAATTAGCAGTTAAATTAAGCGGTGTGTAGTCAAGGAGCAGTCTCTCTCTATCACACGACCATATCATCTCCCTTACTCTCTCTACCTCATCACTATAGACACTATAGACACTTCTGAAAAGACCATAGCCAAAATAAATGTAGTTTATCTCCACAACTGCAAGGGCTGTAATATGTAATCTTGATACCAAAATGAAGATCCTGCGAGGATGCGTCCTAGATTGTTGTGCAAGTGAAATAATCAATGTGGACACCAACGTAGATATTTGAGGAAGGTCTACTCTAGACGAATTCTCCAAATAAAACAATAAATCTAATGCAATCCAAAATTGTCAGGTCTATATTTGAACATATAAACTTGATGACAAACAAGTGGATATTTTTAGGACCCAATGTTCTCTTTTGACACTTAAACCCTCTATGAAATGGTCAGGGAGAATATAATTGAATGACACCAAGCGAAACCATCGCAATTGCATCATTCAGCCACAGTATAACTGAATTCCTTTAAAATAAAATCAGTCGAAGCAACTAAGCATATTGAATGAGATGAGGACACAAGAAGATATTGCTGCACTTGATAACTCTATACTGTCTTCCACAGGATGGATGCTCAAATTAATCATTATCACATAAGAGGGAGTGCTGATGTTCATTATAGCAGTATGACCCAGAGTGTGATATTGCTTTTATACAACCGTTCTACAAGCCCCAGTTATTAGTTAACAGTAATAAGCAGCAACACAAACAGTTCAGCGACTGGGCTGTTGCCAAGCAACACATAAACATCTATCTGCACAGTGGCTTGCTACTTTGTGTAGGTCTACACGTTACCCCAGGCCAGCTATTTGGTATCATGTACCGTTTCATTTCTTTGTCTTTTCAATGTGAAATAAGTGTCTATTGACCGATGCTTTGGTGCCATCTGTGATTCCAATGAGTTCACTGATTGCGATTGTTAATGTTGGCTGATTAAGGGTTATTGGAAACACCTGCACAGTGTAGTGATAAAATTAGTAAGAAGATGGAAAACTAGAGAAATATTGCAAATACTAGATTTATATATATTTTTTGTATTTATAATAATTGAATAATAAAATGAGTGCCAAAAATAAAATACAGAATAAAGATTTAAACATAATCTATAATATACAGGTACTCTGTGGTAAAAAAAACCACAAAAAAACGGTCTGCATATATAGTGCAAAGTAATTCTTTCTAAAGGTTACCTCGGCGTGTCACTGTCTACTATAATGCTGTTTAGTAGTCTGAGGTCTTCACTAAGTCCGTCCACCCCTGCCCCCAGGCCACTGGGTGTTCCTGGCCAACTGCCACCTGTCCCTGTCCTGGATGCCCGAGCTGGACAAGCTGGTGGAGCAGCTACAGGTGGAGCCTAGCCACCCTGACTTCAGGCTGTGGCTCAGCTCCTCCCCTCACCCAGACTTCCCCATCGCCATCCTGCAGGCCGCCATCAAGATGACCACCGAGCCCCCAAAGGTGCATGCCGACGTGCACATGAGTACACACAGATGTGCACCCACGTACACACAGATGTACCCACTTCACTTGGATCCCTACGCATGTAAACACAGGCACACACACAGAACTCCTTACACGATATTAACACACATACGAAGCAATCATGCCTGATGCGTACACAAACACACACACTCCCAACACGGTGCATACACCGATACACGCATGCAGATATACACGGCCACACATATAAACACACGCACATACACACATGTCACATATCTATACGTGACATGCACCCAGATATACAAACCACACACATGCACCCCTGTATGTGTAGAGTGCATGCTTGGCTGCTCCCATACACACACTCACACACACACACACACACACACACACACACACACACACACACACACACACACACACACACACACACACACACACACACAGACACACACACACACACACACACACACACACACACACACACACACACACACACACACACACACACAAACCATTCCAATGCTCTGTTCATACTGATCTGCTCTTTCCTTGCACATCCTCCAAACATCACAGGCAGGTGCATGCAAATACTGCCTGACCTTAATCTCTTCTTTCTTACCATGTATACCTGATCTCTCTCTCTATAACTCTCTCTCTCCATTCCTCCCACCTCTGTCTCACCCCCTCTCTCTACATCACTCTGCCTGTCTCGCTCATCATTCTCAACTTTCTCCCTGTTTCTCTCTGCTTCTCTTTCCTATTTCTCTCTTCATCTTTCTGTCACCATTCTTTTCTCTTGCTCCCCCTCTTTCTTTCTCTCTCTCTCTTCCCACCTCGACTCGATCCCCTTCTCTCCTGCTCTATTTTGCTCTCACTCCTCTCTCATCTCTCTGTATCCATTTACTTTCTCCACCCCCCGCCTCTCCGTCTCTCCAGGGAATAAAAGCCAACATGAAGCGTCTGTACCAGCTGGTGTCGGAGGCCCGCTTCGCCCGCTGCTCCCGGCCGGTGCCCTACCGCCGACTCCTCTTCTCCCTCTGCTTCTTCCACAGCCTGCTGCTGGAGAGGAACAAGTTCCTGCAGCTGGGCTGGAACATCGTCTACGGCTTCAACGACTCCGACTTCGAGGTCCGTGCTTTTCCGCAGCGGCCATATTGGCCTAACCCGGAGCTTCACGTCCGTTTATGTATAATAAGAACTCGACAAAAATGGGCTCGCAAGCGGAAACGCTAGCAGGCGCAACATTTTATTTTTATTTCCCGGGTCCCCAGCATTTACATGCGCATTAGAAGGTCACCGAAGCCGTGCATTTGACTAGCGCATGGATGTGTAATATGATATCCTGGAGCATGGGTATTAGTCTCTCTCCGTGGAGCACGATGGAGCTGGCGCTAGTGTGAATGCTCAAATTGGGGACCGGACAGGAGGATCAGTTGAAGGGGCTGGTTCTTACCCCCCTCACGTCCTCCGCCTCTCTCCTCCTCTCTCCTCCTCTCTCCTCTCCATCCCCTTCATCTGATTAAGGGCCTTTGGTTGTCCCGGTGAGGAATGAGGGAAACCAGCATGGCACCAACTTCGTCTAGATTATGTTTGAAATGATATTTGGGGTCAATTTAATCAAGTAGTAATGACTTTGGCTGAAGCTATCAAGGATTTGGATTTGCCCATTTATGCCGTTCAAGACACACATTGACATTTACATTTAGTCGGTTGGCAGATCCTCACATCGTCTTACGAGTGAGCCTGAGAACACTCAATAGCATCCAATCAATATTTGGAGCGCTACAAAAATGTAGTACACTGCTGAAGTTCTGCACGACCAGTTATTATTTGCGTTAGTCTATTATCGAAGACAGTGCACAGCAACAAAGTAATGGGAGAAAGACGGTATTTAACGCTAGAAATAGATTACTGGGTCCGTGTCAGTGAAGCTAAACGTTAAAGTAGTTCAAGCATCGAGCATGGGATGGCAAAGGCTCCTCCCTGGAGATGTTTATAACGAGCTCGGAGGTAATGCAGGATCGGCTGTTTGCCCTGAGTCGCGGCCCTGCCCTCCACCTCCGCTCCGCTAAGACAAAACTCTGGATAAGGAGATTCCAAGCCAGACACCCGGGCTGTGATTAACCTGCACAACAGCCTGTGAAATCAGCTTAGAGGGCCTGGCAAGCTGAACACACCGAGACACCGGCGCCGCTCCCAGGAGCTCCTACAAGTTCAACCCAACTCCATGTTTTTAGAAAGACGCACACAGATACACACACAGCTCCACAAATACACACATGTTTACACATACCGCACACTTTGATTGACTCTGACTACTAAAATTGGCTGCCAGGCCGAGCGTCTCTCCGTCTCCACATACCCATGTATGTGGAGTTAAACGCCACTCAACAAGAGCAACACACTGCTATGCAGAAATACAAATCCTTGCTTTTAAACACACCCACACACACATTGAACGCACAAAGCTCCCAGTGGCTCTGTAACCGCAGGGGTTCCACTCAGTGTGATTTCTGCCCTCTCCACCGTTCCTTCTTGTTTTCAGTTTAGGTTTGGTTCTTTTTTCCACCACTTACTCAAAAGCCTTTCTTAAATGTCACGTCAACACCAGCCTCTCCACTTGGACCCACACTGTTCTTTGAGTGGACACAGATACTCACCCACAGGGTCGGTGTGTGTGAGTCACTTCTGAAACTTAGAAGGAAAAATAAATAAAAATAATAACCCTGATAAAGATTCTGACCTGTCAATTAGATCTCCATGAGCTGACGGCCTGTGTTTGTTTTGGACCCTGATAACAACCCTCCCTATCTCCCAACCCTTTATCCCCCTCCCATCCCATCCTCCCCCCATGCTCTCCTATCCTCCCTCCCCACACTCCTCCAATCTTCCCCCTCAATCCCCCCCCCCCCCCCAACTCAAAAACATCCCCCTTATCCCCCCCCCGCCTCCCCACTCCTCCCCCGGCCCCGTCCCCCCCCAGGTGAGTGAGAACCTGCTGAGCCTGTACCTGGATGAGTACGAGGAGGTCCCCTGGGACGCCCTGCGCTACCTGATCGCAGGCGTCAACTACGGCGGCCACGTGACCGACGACTGGGACCGCCGGCTGCTGGCCACCTACATCAACGAGCTGTTCTGCCACGCCGCGCTCAGCAAGCCCTTCTTCAAGTAGGACCCGGGAGTGGTGTATACATGTAGTCCGTGGATGGCCTGTGTGTAGACACGCATGCATACATACATACATACATGCATACATACATACACACCCCCGACAGGTACACACACACACGCATACACAAACACATACACATACACATGCGCCCATAAACCCACGCACACACACCAACATTTCTATTCTGAATCCTCTACGTAGCAATATTTTTGCCCATGCCTGGCAATTACATTTGTTTGTCTTGAACACAAATATAGCCTATTTTGACACAATTAGGAAAAGAAAAAAATATTACATATTCTAGAGGTCAAGCTGTGAATCCACAATTTCACACAATACTGATGAATTTCACACAATAGCAATGTATTTTTTAACATCCAGGGAGGATGTGTGGGGGGAGATTGGGAAATGTGATGCAGACTCCAACCTTCACACACCTTGTGTTCTCTAAACGCATACAGACGGCCTGACTATGCCTACCTATTCTTGACTGTGTGTGTGTGTGTGTGTGTGTGTGTGTGTGTGTGTGTGTGTGTGTGTGTGTGTGTGTGTGTGTGTGTGTGTGTGTGTGTGTGTGTGTGTGTGTGTGTGTGTGTGTGTGTGTGTGTGTGTGTGTGTGTGTTGGGGGGGGCGGGAGCGCACTGCGGCTCTGGCAGGTTCAGTCTCAACTCCCTCGGCGATTCAGATTTCTTCTACTTTTTGGTGGGCCACTAGCACCACCATGTGGACGGTTTCTGTATTGTACAAAGAGAAAGAAGGGAAGAAAATAAACATTGTGAATGTAAAAGGAAAACATATATTCGTCAAAACCCGGGAAATACGAACACACAGATTAACTTTGACTGGTGCAGTTAAGATTCCGCTTTTCACCAGATTTTCCTACCTTTTTATCACTGGTCTGTAATACAGCACACAGGCATCGACATGGCTGCCTCATTCACTCAACACAGAAAGGCTTGAGTGGTCCCTGACAGAGAGTGGATTTTATAGTCTAGGTGTATGTCTTTGTGTGTGTGTGTGTGTGTGTGTGTGTGTGTGTGTGTGTGTGTGTGTGTGTGTGTGTGTGTGTGTGTGTGTGTGTGTGTGTGTGTCTGTGTGTGTGTGCGTGTGTGTGTGTTTGTGTGTCTCTGGGTGTGTGTGTGTGTGTGTGTGTGTGTGTGTGTGTGTGTGTGTGTGTGTGTGTGTGTGTGTGTGTGTGTGTGTTTGTGTGTCTCTGGGTGTGTGTGTGTGTGTGTGTGTGTGTGTGTGTGTGTGTGTGTGTGTGTGTGTGTGTGTGTGTGTGTGTCTGTGTGCGTGTGCGTGTGCGTGTGTGTGTGTACCTGGGACATGAAGAAAGGAGTGCCGTGTCAGTTAAGGCTCTGTTCACGGTCCCCTATTGCCCACTGGTGGCTGAACATTATAATGTAGTGTAAGAAGTGAGGAGAAGGGCAGCCATTGTAGTGATTGTAGTGTTTTGCCCGCGGCCAGCCGTCACCTGGGGGGGTTAACTAGTGTGTCGTTGGATGCCAAGGGCAAACCTCTGCATATACTCGCATGCGTCTCCGCTCCAGCACATTTTAAATAAGGTGAACTACTTTGTTAAAGTAAGTGTTTCACTGAGTGGACGATATGCAGTTAGGCAGCTTCTTAGTTCAATTGGAATGTGAGAAGGTTTTTGGTAAATTATTGATTTTATTACCATGGTGTCTGCTCAGGATGTAGGTGTTCAGTGGTGCGGGAAGCTCTAGATATACTTTGCCAAAATAATAAAACACACAATCAATTATTTAGAAACAAATAATAATTAAATACAGATGGCATTCTTCAAAAATGAAACCGGCATTGTCGCTCCAAGCAATGGAAGCAGAAAGGATTTCGTTTTTTACCCTCATTTTAAGAAAATCCATCTGTGCCGGCTCATTTGGTCTGTGTGTGACTGGTGAAGGGTGATCTTAGAGCGTATAGTAAATGTTCCTTTAGCGCGAGGGAGCATCTGGTACAATAAAATCAATGAGCAGGGCACATAGCCCACAAAGAGAAACATCTCACCTGTCTCTCTGTCCTCACTAGAACTCTGACAAGCCCTATTTTTTTCCTTGATGTGTTTCTGATGGTCTTTTGGTGCCTTTGAGGACAGCACAATGCAGTCACACAGGGAGGTGGGTTGAAAGAACCAGGGTAGGATGTGTGGCATATAAAGGCCCTCTGGTTGAAATCAATAGACGGCACGTTGACGACGTGGGTTAGCGCACGAGCAACCACCTTCCTCTACTCTTTACTTCCTTTATTTCACAGCAGGTAAACACAATCAAAACCACTCACGGTAGCCCTTTATGGCAGAGTGAACCATGTAATACAAAGCAAACAATGTCTCTGCCACTACATTGCACTACACTTACAACTTCATGGGGATGGGTACAATGCCTACCTGCCCAACGACCCCCTCCCTGGGTTGACTTCGGTATCCGACTTACAATATTGTAGGGGTTAGGGGCTTACGCACATTAGTTACCATAGGCACTTATTGTATGTTGTACGTCCTTGCACTTATAAATAGCACTTAGTGTTGTGTATCATCTCATCCTAGCTAGCTTTGTTGTATATTGGGAAGGGGTCAACCCTAAAATTGCTAGTGCTTGGCACTTTGTTCTAGGAACATCCTAACTGTACTCTTTCTTCTGACAAATATTGTAAGTCGCTTTGGATGAAAGTGGCTTAATGCCCTAAATGTAAATCTAAATGGGCATCTTTCTGTAGGATCCCTATAAATTAGACTGCAGACTTGGGAGATCGGACCTAGAACCTCTGGGCTGGGAATGCGCTAACCGACCGCACACTGAACCACCCTGCACCGTTCTCAACCCCGACCCTCTACCCCTGCAGGCTCTCGTCCCTGCCCACCTACTACATCCCCCGGGACGGGCCCCAAGCCTCCTACCGGGAATACGTGGGCCAGCTGCCCGCCACAGAGCACCCCGAGGTGTTCGGCCAGCACCCCAACGCCGACATCGCCAGCCAGATCGCCGAGACGCGCACGCTGTTCGACACGCTGCTGTCGCTGCAGCCGCAGGTCCCCAGCAGCACTGCTGGGGCCTCGGGGCCCAGCAAGGAGGACAAGGTCAGGGCTCAGGAGGGCGGGGGGGGGGGCTGTGTGTATCATCAGTGAGAGGTTGCTTTTCTTTCACTCTCATTGTAGAGATCTCCAAAAAAAATAGGAATGGGTTATTTTTCATGTGTTTCTTTTTATGAATGTATTAATGTATCCCTGCATCTTATTTATTTACTCATGTCACTCATGCTTTGGTGTACCTACTGGCGGCGCTGTGTTAGCTCTGCCATGTATTAACGGTCGTGGGGTAGCTTCAGTGTGTAATCGGCCTGCTGTGTGTGAGCAGCTGTGTGTGTCGGCTCGGGTGTGTGAGCGGCTGTGTTTTCGCAATAGCGTGTTAGCGGTGAAGAGTTAGCCTGCGTTGTGTTAACAGCAGTGTGTTTGCCAGTGCCGGTGCCTGTCAAGACGCTTCTGCAAGCTGCAGAACCCCCCTCTGTCACTCATGTGTCACTAGTGTTTGGCAAAATGTACCGCCAGAACCCATATTCAGGAACAGCCTTTCTATGTGGTTGCCCGTATGTATGTGTGTGTGTGTGTGTGTGTGTGTGTGTGTGTGTGTGTGTGTGTGTGTGTGTGTGTGTGTGTGTGTGTGTGTGTGTGTGTGTGTGTGTGTGTGTGTGTGTGTGTGTGTGTGTGTGTGTGTGTGTGTGCCCGTGTGTGTGTGTGTGCCCGTGTGTGTTAGCGTGGATGTGTGTGCGTTCGTGCGTGCGTGTGTGCGTGCGGGCGTGCGTGCTTGCTCTGAATCCGCCATCGCTTAACCTCACGAGCACGGGGGTTTTCCCGGTGGTGCCAAACAGCGGTCTCACACCTGTTCCCCCCCCCCCCCAAAGGTGCTGGAGCTGGCGGCCGACATACGGGAGAAGCTGCCCGAGGCCATCGACTACGAGGGGACCAGGGCACTACTGCAGGACGACCCGTCGCCCCTCAACGTGGTGCTGCTGCAGGAGATCCAGAGATACAACGCCCTGCTGGACACCATCAGGTAGGCCCCCACGCCTGGGCTCCGGGGTCGACGGGGGAGAGAGTGGTCTCACAATTCAGACTTTGGGTTTTTGTATGTTAAGTCTGATGGCAGACGAGCTCAAGTCTCCGGGAACAAAGCGTTTCCCTTCTTTCACTTCGGATTTGGTTTTCGACCAATCGTACCGCTGGAGGCAGGGATCTGTAAGTGCGTCATTTGCAGCACACATACTCGACCAGCAGTGGTTAAAAGACTGTAAAGGTTTCGATTCACCACTGTGTAGACTAGCCACTGTGGAAATCCATTTCTTATAATCCCCTTCTGAATGCTTCATCCCCTTGCGCCAATGAGGTTTACGCGGTAGAATATCTCCGTAACGAAGCGGGAAACGAGGTGTAACCCCACCCCTACTGGGCCTGGGTGTCCGGCCCAAGGCTACTAGGTCCCAGATTAGGGGATGAGGGAGGCTGTGGGGGATGAAGGGAGTTGAATGTGCAACAGTATTAATTAGAAACCGTTGGTGATGCCGTGTCTGGCTCACAATTAAGCTAAGTGTGGGTGTACAACAGTGTGACAGAGAGACATAATTTGTGCCTGCTAGGATCTGTGTGTGTGTGTGTGTGTGTGTGTGTGTGTGTGTGTGTGTGTGTGTGTGTGTGTGTGTGTGTGTGTGTGTGTGTGTGTGTGTGTGTGTGTGTGTGTGTGTGTGTGTGTGTGTGTGTGATTCTAATTTATGTATGTCTTTTTTTGCATATGCGTGTGAGTGGGTGGGTATATGTGTATCTAATTTGTGAGTGTGTGTCTAATTTTGATGCATGTGTGTGTGATCAGATCCTCCCTGGTGGAGCTGGAGAAGGGCATCAAAGGTCTGGTGGTGATGTCATCCAACCTGGAGGAGACCTTCAACTGTATCCATGACGCCCGCGTCCCACCACTGTGGGAGAAGGTCTCTCTCTCTCTCTCTCTCTCTCTCCTCCTCTCTCTCTCTCTCTCTCTCTCTCTCTCTCTCTCTCTCTCTCTCTCTCTCTCTCTCTCTCTCTCTCTCTCTCTCTCTCTCTCTCTCTCTCTCTCTCTCTCTCTCTCTCTCGATCACACACAAACAAACAAGCCCACACATCTACAAATAGAAACACATTTTATATTCACCCTCGCTTTCATCTCCCTCTCTCCAACATCACAAGATGTGTTTCACACCTTCTCTATTTGTGTGTGTTTGTGTTTATTTGAATACACATACGTGCTTGTATGTGTTTGCGTATACCTGTATGCACGTGTGTGTGTTTGTGTATTTGTATATGTATGTGTGTGTGCGTACGTGCGCATGAGTGTGTATGAGAGTCTGCGTGTGTGTACTTGTGTCTGCGTACACATACAGGATGTGTGTGTTTGTCGCCCACCACACCTAAATCCTCGAGCAATCACCAAACAAGGGCTCTTCGGCGGCGCGGTGAGGAGCAGAACCGCTCGGATCAATACTTTAGAAACAGGTGTCGATTGGCAGTACTGCTGGCGGCCCGCAGCCATGGGGATGGAGGAGCAAATGAGAAGCCCGGCTCAGGGAAAATATATATGGAGTGTATCTCTCTCTCTCTCTCTCTCTCTCTCTCTCTCTCTCTCTCTCTCTCTCTCTCTCTCTCTCTCTCTCTCTCTCTCTCTCTCTCTCTCTTTCTCTTTCTCTTTCTGTTCCCCTGTTAATAGATAAGGCCAAATAATCCACTTCAGTGTATGCATGTTAAGGCATACTGCTGTTCCCTGCCATTGCTGGTTTGTTGTTAACTTACTTTAATCAATTTGCATAGAGTGACATCCATTAACCCTGATGTTGGGTTGGGTTGGAAGTTGTTTCTTCAAAATAAAAGCACACAGGTATATGTCTATCTACACTATCCTATTTCCGGTTACAGCATACAGGTGTTAATACAATGTCCAGATCCTATTTTCATTTTTGCTTTAGACCACCCATGCACATTCATTGGCATCCATTTGCCTTGATGTAAACAGGGTTCAAAATAAAAACACTGAGTAAGTTAGCAGTTCTCATGTGCTCTTATTCAGTGGCTCTCTGGTTCTGGTCCAGTGCTGCTGTTCTGTCTGTCAGATGCTATAAGCCCTCCGTTCCATTCTGACCGGTGACACCGCGACGTGATTGGCTGACGTCAGCCGGTCAGACCCCCGCAGGCTGGACTCTGTAGTGACTCACCGCCCTCTGGAGTGACTCACTGGGCTGTGGGTAACCATCAGTCTGCCCTGCCGCACACAGACACACACACACCTATTGTCCACACACACGCACACACACACACACACACACACACACACACACACACACACACACACACACACACACACACACACACACACACACACACACACACACACACACACACCTGGGCTGTGTTTGGTCCTCGCTGGGTAAAGGAAAGTCCCGTTCTAATGAAGCCAGAGCAGGGCACGGGAAAGCTGCCAGGGCCTCATTATTCTCTCTATATATAACAAGAAATTGTATTTAATTCAAATATATGTATTTTTCCATGCAGAACTTTGTTCAGATGGTACGGGTTACAGTGTATTAGGACATGTGAGGCAGCTAGTATAAAAGCACAACTCAATAACCAAGTACATGTTGACAGCAGTGTGAGGTGTCAGAGTATCCAATATACACGATGAGTGGATGTGTCTATTTGAGTGTGTGTGTGTGCGTGTGCGTGTGCGTGTGCGTGTGCGTGCGTGCGTGTCTGCTGGAGGGAGCAGGGGTCTGTACGGGACAAAAGCAGTGTCTGCAGAGTAATTGTAGTGTAATGAGACCACTAGACCAGCGCTGCTATATCCCAGAGACAGCCACAAACCCAATACCACTGTGTCTGTGGGTAGTGTGTGTCTGTGTGTAGTGTGTTTGTGATCTTATTCTGCTGACCTCTTGTTAACTAGACCCCCCCCTCCCCCCCTCATCCTATCCTTATTTTCCCTTCCTCATCTGTTCCTCTCCCGTCTCTTTTTCTCTTCTCTGGTCTCCGTGTCATTCAATCCATCTCTCTCTCTCTCTCTTCTCTGTCTCTCTTTCTCCACCTCTGCTCTCTCACTCTATATTTGTCTTCAGTGCGTTCTTGATTACCAACCCCCATGTTACCTCGCTCACACAAACGCACACACATACACACAAACGCACACACAAACACGCATACACACTCAGAGCACTGTGTGGTCCCCACCCGGTCTCGCCATTGTTCCATCCCGCCATCACGTCTCTCTTTCTATTGGGGTCTCTCACTTTGTTTCTATCTCTCTCCCTCTCCCTCGCCCTCTCCCTCTCACGTTTTCTCTCTGGGACACTCTTGGTTCTCTTGGTTTAGGTCACCCTCTCTCTCCCGCCCTCCCTGTATGTATGTTTCTCTCTCTCTCTCTCTCTCTCTCTCTCTCTCTCCCTCCGTCTCTTTCTCTGTCTCTGTATCTTTGTGTGTATCTGTGTGTTTCTCTCTCTCTCTCTCTCTCTCTCTCTCTCTCTCTCTCTCTCTCCCCCTCTCTCATTGCTCTGGCATGGCAGCATATCATTAGTTGAGCCCAGAGACGGCTTTTCTTTTAGCCTGCCTGCCTTGCTCTCTCTGTGGCCATCTTGTGTCTCATTTAATCACAAGCCTCTGTGTGTGAGCATGTGTGTGAATGTAGGCCTGTGTGTGTGTGGGCCCATGTGTGTGTGCGTGTCAGTGCAAGGGATATTTGAGAGTTAGAATGATTGCATTGCACTCATGTGTGTGCAGCTTGCACAAGCATGTGTCTTTAATGCAGGTTTTGCGTGGGTGCACACTTGAAATATTTGCAAGTTAGAAAGATTGGATTAAACACGTGAAGTTTGCAAAGGCGGGTGTGTGTGTGTACATACATTTGTGTGTACGTGTGCATGCACTCGTGTGTGGGTGTGTGTGCAAGCCTAATCTCAGCAGAGCCCTCAGGCTGTTCATCTATCTGGTCTATCTCGTCCTAGAGTGCTGTGTGTTTAAGGCTCCAGCAGCAGGGTGGGTGGTGGGAACATGTGTCTGCTCCTCTGATCCCATATCAGACCCCCTCTGGTCCCAGCTGGGCCGCCTCCCACCGCCCTCCTCCCTTCTACACAGCCAGACACATCACACACAGCTGTACCTCGCTTATTCTAAGGCCTGCTGCTGGCTGCAGATGTAAAGTGACACTTTGCCACACACTGATAACCGATGGCAAACCCCCCAAAAGCATGCTTACTAGAAACGGGATCACCTTATCCAAATCGTGGTAACGCAATCTCAAACCTCATCATCCAACTCAAATCGTTTTCAAGCAGTCTTAAACCAGATCACCAAACCAAATCATGATCATTAAGTCTAAATCCGGATAATCCTATTCAAATCTTGATCACTTGGTCTAAAACCAGATCACCCAATCCAAAATATGATTACCTACGTCTAAAACAGGATCAACCAAACCAAATCATATTCACTAAGTCTAAAGCAGGATCACCTTTTTCAGATCATATTCACAAGGTCTTATTATGGATCCCCCAATCCAAATCACATTATATAGGTATAAATTCTTAAACCAGGTCAACCAACCCAAATCATCACCCATCTAAGTTTGTTAGGTCTTTAGACCTGTACAAAAATACAAAGACATTGGCAACTGCTACTTCAAATATAAAGATTGATACTTTCTCTATATATATAAAGTGTTGGTCAGTGAAGCGTCCCTCTAGACAGCGGTAATGAGCTATGTAGTCTGGAATGTAGTGATGTTATGGGCTGGAAACCTTGTGGAATTAGCCCCAGTGTCAGCTGCTGCAACTGTCTGTTCTCTGGGCTTCTACGAGATCCACAACAATAGTGATGGAATAAAATACTGGAGAAAGCCAAGGACATAGCTGCTGTGATCTAAAGGAGCTAGCTTGTCCTTTGCCTAACTTCTGTTTCCGACACTTTAGCTAGCTTTGTGTTGTAGCTTGCTAGTGTGTTTTCTAATGTAGCTAACTTGGCCAATGCTATTACTAGCTTGTCCTATTCTCAAACATACTTTTCCCCTCCTTTAACTAACTTGGTCTCTTCTAGAGCTAGCTTTTCCCCTGCTCTATCTATAACTAGCTTGTTGGTTCTATTCTAAAGCTGTCTTGTCCTATTCTATATCGAGCATGTTTGGCCTGTGCAATAGCTAGTTTGTCTTCTGCTATAGCTAGCTTGTCCTATGCTGAAGCTAGTGTGTCTGCTTCTATAGCTAGTTTGTCCTCTACCTTGACTACTCATAACAGTGCTCTCCTCCTCTCTCCCTCCCATCCATCCCTGTCTCCCTGCGGGGTCTTCAGGCCTACCCGTCCCTGAAGCCCCTGGCCTCCTGGACCCGGGACCTGTGCCAGCGCATGGATCAGTTTGCCCGCTGGGCCACGACGGCGCACCCCCCCGTCCTGTTCTGGCTGTCCGGCTTCACCTTCCCCACAGGCTTCCTGACCGCCGTGCTGCAGGCTTCTGCACGAAACAACAAGGTGACACGCACACCCAAAGACACACAAAAACACAGGCGCTAGGGCTGTGCCATATGGACAACATCCTCTATCAAGATATGGGTTGTTGTTTCATGTCTCGATAACGAAATATGTCATGGGCATATCCACAGGTCAGTTGTTAAATTAAGTAAGTAATTGAACCCAATGTTTCAGCTGAAACCCGAACACTATATGAGATTGAAAGATACGTGCTTTTGGCTGAGCGTTCTAGGAAGAAGGGGGGGGTGTGACGACCCACAGCAACTTTGCAATACTTTTGTAGTACCGTTGTTGTAAAATGAGTATATAATGGAATGATGTTGTATATGAAATGCCCCACACACCATAGCGTAATACTGAGAAGCACAACCGTCTCTTGGGTTGGGCTTCTCAGAATCATCAAAATCAACAGCTGTCCATAACAAACAAAACCACAAATCTGTACGCTAAAGACTTTCCCACTCTCCTCCATGTTTTGTATTCTTCGAGAACGTGTAGGGAACTAAAAACAGTGTCAGAATGATGTAAAATAATGCCCGTAAAGTAAAACAGCGATAGGAAGGATAGAGAGAAATATCTATGGATCGTCTTTTTCTCTCGTCCCCCGATAAATACCGTTATATATTCTACAACCCTAACTCACACTGATTGACACTCATAAACAGACATGCAGATGCTCACGCACGAAACAGGTGCATGTAAAGAAACAATACACAGACACACACACACACACCTGCACATACCCAAGGTATGTCACCATTACATAGAGACAGAAAGTATATGTAGCATTTCAGCTCTCCGTAATGAACACCAACAACAGCATCCTCCAGTGATTCAAATACAGTCATCACCCCAATTATATGAACACAAGAATCAACGGCATCCAAACACACACACACACACGCTACACATCCCTGGGCTGCCTTGGCTGCTGCCAACTGTCGCTAGCTGTTGCCGCTCATCGCAGGCAGCGTTAGCCTCTCAGCACGTCACAAAGACACTAGCACAGTGGCCTGATGTTCTCCCTGTGAGATCCTACCGTACTCATATGTGTCACATTTACTGTGTATGAGTGACATGGTCTGGGAGGCGACCAGTGACAGGGACGGTCTCTGTGGCAGCAGCCGCCTGTCCACATTGTGTTGTGTCGTATGAGTTGTTTATCATGGGCTGCGTCATGCTTTTGGTTCATTTGAATTTTGTTTTTTATTCTGTGTTTGGATTTGTGTTGTTTTGTAGTATGTGATAAGTTGTGTTCTTTGTTGTTGTAGGGTTAGGGTTAGGGTTAGTGTGTACTCTGTGGTGTTTTGTGTTCTGCTATGTGTTAGTTGTATTCATCTGTTGGATTTTGTATACTGCTGATACAGATTTGCACTGTATCATCATTTCTTTCTCTGTTTTTGAATTATTACATATGATGTGTTTGTAATTAGTAGTTTTGTATTGAATGTATTATGTGTGTCGGTGGAAACCTTCCTGGCCGCAGTACATGAAGTTGTGTTGTGCATAATGTTATTTGATGTTGTGTTGTCAGGTGTCGGTGGACACCCTCTCCTGGGAGTTTGTGGTGGCCACGATGGATGACAGCCACCTCCTCTCCCCCCCCAAGGTGAGCCAGCGACCTTTACATCACCATAACCTCACCTCCTCCACCAACGCTACGCCCTAACCATTAACACTGACCCTTCGTCCCCTCACCTCCATCACATTCATCATTTCACACCGACGTAGAGATTCAGATTCACACTATTCCCCCCTGAAAGCCCTGTCATCCTCATCGCTCCTGAAAGTGACCCTGACTTTTCCCTCTGCCTAATAATAGCTGCTCACTTCCCATAGGGGTTCTCTTTCGTAAAGTTGATCATCATGGTCTTGTGTGTGCGTACATATGCATGCACGCACACACACACACAAACACACTGAGTCACTCTCTCTCTCAAACACACACACACTCACACACACACACACACAGACATGCACACGCACAAACACTGAATCATTCACTCTCAAACACACACACAATCACACACACACACACACACACACACACACACACACACACACACACACACACACACACACACACACACACACACACACACACACAGACACGCACACGCACGAACACTGAATCATTCACTCTCAAACACACACACACACACACACACACACACACACACACACACACACAATCAAACATACACATACACACACACACACACACACACACACACACACACACACACACACACACACACACACACACACACACACACACACACACACACACACACACACACACACACACACATACAAATAAGAATACAAATACAAACAAGAACATTTTAGAGTAACGAAGTGCAAAGAGCTCCCCTGACGGTAAGGGGGCCTCCTGCTCTTCTCCGCTGTGCCCAGGACGGGGTGTACATCCGGGGCTTGTACCTGCAGGGGGCTGGCTGGGACAAGAAGGGCGCCTGTCTGGTGGAGGCCGAGGCCATGAGGCTGGTCTGCCCCATCCCCACCATCCACTTCAGACCCACCGAGAACCGCAAGAAGACCGCCAAGAGTGAGCCACACCCACATGCATGGACGGATGACTGGCTGCATGGCTGGATGTCTGTCTGCCTGTCTGTCGGCCTGTCTGAATGCTTGTCTGCCACTCTGACTGAGTGTTACTCTGACTGTACTGTTAGTCTGGCTAGGTGCCTGTCTGCCTATCCGTCTTTCTGTCTGTCTAACCTGTCTGTCGGCCAGCCGGTTATCTTCCTCGAACGTCGTCTATGCCTGCCTCCACTGCCACAGCCCTGGACTATTTTCCGTGTGTGTGCGTGTGCGTGTGCGTGTGTGTGTGTGTGTGTGTGTGTGTGTGTGTGTGTGTGTGTGTGTGTGTGTGTGTGTGTGTGTGTGTGTGTGTGTGTGTGTGTGTGTGTGTGTGTGTGTGTGTGTGTGTGTGTGTGTGTGTGTGTGTGTCTTCACCTGCTTGATGATGTCATTCCCTACAGTGTCTCTGCTTAACAGCTGCCTATTATCTCACTGTGTGTGTGTGTGTGTGTGTGTGTGTGTGTGTGTCTAATATCTGTCTGTCTGTCTCCATGTAGGTATGTACGTGTGTCCCTGCTACTACTTCCCGGTGCGTGCGGGTGGGGGGGGGATGCCCTCCTTCGTGGTGGGGGTGGAGCTGAAGTCGGGGGCTGTCCCCCCGGACCACTGGGTGAAGAGAGGCACGGCCCTGCTGATGAGCCTGGACTCATAGAGACACACACACCTAGCAGACATACACACACAGACACATACAGACACATACACACTGCATGACCTGGACGCATAGAGACACACACACATAGCAGACATACACACACAGACACATACACACTGCATGACCTGGACACATAGAGACACACACACCTAGCAGACATACACACACAAACATACACACAGCATGAGCTGAATACATAGAGACACACACACAATTGCATAATCGGTTATTATATATTCATCGTTATCGATCACATCAACTATTTATTACGTTAGTCATCCATAAACATACACACAGTTACATAAACGACATTACACAGACACACGTATATATTTGTATGTAGATATTCACATACACACAGGGCCATATGTATGTGGGCTTGTTTTGAGACGTGTACCAAGTGCCTTCTATTTCTATGGTTCTGTATTGGTTACAACGTGTATTTCTAAGTTACCTTATTAATGGTGGTCATGGGCAGCAGCTGCGTGAGTTGTAAGTATCTAAATGAGTGCTGAATAAAAACACTGTTCCACACCTGGGCTCCCTCTGGGACAAGAGTGACTCATTCTCTGACACATTGAGGTTGTCTCTCTCTCTCTTCACCTCTAGCTGTGGCTCGACCTCACCCTCTCACACCCTCTCCCTCTCTATATTCCTCCCTCTACCCCTCTCCCTCCCTTCACATCCCTATGTCTCTATCTCTCACCCTCTCCCTCCCTTCACATCCCTATGTCTCTATCTCTCACCCTCTCCCTCCCTTCACATCCCTATGTCTCTATCTCTCACCCTCTCCCTCCCTTCACATCCCTATGTCTCTCTATCTCTCACCCTCTCCCTCCCTTCACATCCCTATGTCTCTATCTCTCACCCTCTCCCTCCCTTCACATCCCTATGTCTCTCTATCTCTCACCCTCTCCCTCCCTTCACATCCCTATGTCTCTATCTCTCACCCTCTCCCTCCCTTCACATCCCTATGTCTCTATCTCTCACCCTCTCCCTCCCTTCACATCCCTATGTCTCTCTATCTCTCACCCTCTCCCTCCCTTCACATCCCTATGTCTCTATCTCTCACCCTCTCCCTCCCTTCACATCCCTATGTCTCTCTATCTCTCACCCTCTCCCTCCCTTCACATCCCTATGTCTCTATCTCTCACCCTCTCCCTCCCTTCACATCCCTATGTCTCTCTATCTCTCACCCTCTCCCTCCCTTCACATCCCTATGTCTCTATCTCTCACCCTCTCCCTCCCTTCACATCCCTATGTCTCTATCTCTCACCCTCTCCCTCCCTTCACATCCCTATGTCTCTCTATCTCTCACCCTCTCCCTCCCTTCACATCCCTATGTCTCTATCTCTCACCCTCTCCCTCCCTTCACATCCCTATGTCTCTCTATCTCTCACCCTCTCCCTCCCTTCACATCCCTATGTCTCTATCTCTCACCCTCTCCCTCCCTTCACATCCCTATGTCTCTATCTCTCACCCTCTCCCTCCCTTCACATCCCTATGTCTCTATCTCTCACCCTCTCCCTCCCTTCACATCCCTATGTCTCTATCTCTCACCCTCTCCCTCCCTTCACATCCCTATGTCTCTATCTCTCACCCTCTCCCTCCCTTCACATCCCTATGTCTCTCTATCTCTCACCCTCTCCCTCCCTTCACATCCCTATGTCTCTATCTCTCACCCTCTCCCTCCCTTCACATCCCTATGTCTCTCTATCTCTCACCCTCTCCCTCCCTTCACATCCCTATGTCTCTATCTCTCACCCTCTCCCTCCCTTCACATCCCTATGTCTCTCTATCTCTCACCCTCTCCCTCCCTTCACATCCCTATGTCTCTCTATCTCTCACCCTCTCCCTCCCTTCACATCCCTATGTCTCTCTATCTCTCACCCTCTCCCTCCCTTCACATCCCTATGTCTCTATCTCTCACCCTCTCCCTCCCTTCACATCCCTATGTCTCTATCTCTCACCCTCTCCCTCCCTTCACATCCCTATGTCTCTCTATCTCTCACCCTCTCCCTCCCTTCACATCCCTATGTCTCTATCTCTCACCCTCTCCCTCCCTTCACATCCCTATGTCTCTCTATCTCTCACCCTCTCCCTCCCTTCACATCCCTATGTCTCTATCTCTCACCCTCTCCCTCCCTTCACATCCCTATGTCTCTCTATCTCTCACCCTCTCCCTCCCTTCACATCCCTATGTCTCTATCTCTCACCCTCTCCCTCCCTTCACATCCCTATGTCTCTCTATCTCTCACCCTCTCCCTCCCTTCACATCCCTATGTCTCTATCTCTCACCCTCTCCCTCCCTTCACATCCCTATGTCTCTCTATCTCTCACCCTCTCCCTCCCTTCACATCCCTATGTCTCTATCTCTCACCCTCTCCCTCCCTTCACATCCCTATGTCTCTCTATCTCTCACCCTCTCCCTCCCTTCACATCCCTATGTCTCTATCTCTCACCCTCTCCCTCCCTTCACATCCCTATGTCTCTCTATCTCTCACCCTCTCCCTCCCTTCACATCCCTATGTCTCTATCTCTCACCCTCTCCCTCCCTTCACATCCCTATGTCTCTCTATCTCTCACCCTCTCCCTCCCTTCACATCCCTATGTCTCTCTATCTCTCACCCTCTCCCTCCCTTCACATCCCTATGTCTCTATCTCTCACCCTCTCCCTCCCTCTACACCAGCATGTCCCTCCCTCTCTCTGTTCTCTTGTCAGGTCGACACTTAAGAAGCTTTATTCACTTCCTCTTTGCATCACTCTTTCCATTCTGACCCCTTTTTAGTTTCTGTTCTTCTCACACACACACGCACACACACACACACACACACACACACACACACACACACACACACACACACACACACACACAGTCACTGTTATGTACTGCGTCATTTTACTGGGAACTTTGTTTTGTTTGAGCTTTGTATCGGGTCACTGCCAGTATCTGTGTGTCTTAAATGCTTTGCATTGGGTTTAGTTGTGCGGCCGTGTGCGTGTTGTTTTGTTTCCATGGGTGCGGGTTTCATATTGACAGTATTCAGTATAGTGTGGCATGCAGTAGAATGGTGAGAGCTATAGTGTTAGGAAGTTTTGTAGTGTTAGCATGTTGTGTAGTATAATGTTAGTATGTTGCGTAGTATAGTGTTAGAATGTTGTGTAGTAGAGTGTTAGTATGTTGAGTAGTAGAGTGTTAGAATGTTGTGTAGTATAGTTTTATCATGTTGTGTAGCATTAGTATGTCGTGTAGTATAGTGTTAGTATGTTGTGTAGTAGAGTGTTAGTATGTTGTGTAGTATAGTGTTAGTATGTTGTGTAGTAGAGTGTTAGTATGTTGTGTAGTAGAGTGTTAGTATGTTGTGTAGTAGAGTGTTAGAATGTTGAATATTATAGTTTTATCATGTTGTGTAGTATTAGTATGTCGTGTAGTATAGTGTTAGTATGTTGTGTAGTATAGTGTTCGTATGTTGTGTAGTAGAGTGTTAGTATGTTGTGTAGTATAGTGTTAGTATGTTGTGTAGTAGAGTGTTAGTATGTTGTGTAGTAGAGTGTTAGTATGTTGTGTAGTAGAGTGTTAGAATGTTGAGTATTATAGTTTTATCATGTTGTGAAGTATTAGTATGTTGTGTAGTATAGTATAAGTATGTTGTGTAGTATAGTGTTAGTATGTTGTGTAGTAGTGTTGTCCTGTGTTATCACGTGTAGAATAGTATTAGTATGGTGTAAGTATGTATATGTAGTATCTTATTAAATATAGTGATAACATGTAGTGTAATATGGAGTTAGGATGTTGTGTAGTATATTGTTATCATAGTGTAGTATGCTATGTATTATGTTGTGTAGTATGTTATGTGGTATAGTATTAGTAGGTTGTGTAGTATAGTGGATCATGTTGTAAAGTACAGTGCTGTCATTTTGTGTAGTATGTGTTAGAAAAGTATGTGTAGTATGTTGTGTACAACGTAGTATAGTGATATCATGTTGTGAAGTTTAGTAGTAGTATTGTATTATTGTGTTTGTATGTTGAGTAGTACAGTGTTAGTATGTTGAGAAGTATCGTGTTAGTATGTTGAGAAGTATAGTGTTAGTATGTTGTGTAGTATAGTGTTATGTTGTGCAGTGTTAATATGTTGTGTAGTATAGTGTTATGTTGTGCAGTGTTAATATGTTGTGTAGTATAGTGTTATGTTGTGTAGTGTTAATATGTTGTGTAGTATAGTGTTATGTTGTGCAGTGTTAATATGTTGTGTAGTATAGTGTTATGTTGTGCAGTGTTAATATGTTGTGTAGTATAGTGTTATGTTGTGCAATGTTAATATGTTGTGTAGTATAGTGTTATGTTGTGTAGTGTTAATATGTTGTGTAGTATAGTGTTATGTTGTGTAGTGTTAGTATGTTGTGTAGTATAGTGTTATGTTGTGCAGTGTTAGTATGTTGTGTAGTATAGTGTTATGTTGTGCAGTGTTAATATGTTATGTAGTATATTGTTATTTTGTGAAGTATTATAGTGAAAGTATGTTGGGTAGTATAAGGTTAGTATATTGTGTACTATAGTAAGACATCCCGACCTTGGGTGTCTTGAAAGGCGCCTCTAAATTAAATGTATTATTATTATTATTATTATTATTATAGTGTTAGTATGTAAATAGTATGGTGTAAGTATGTTGTGTAGGGCTGGTATGCTGGGTAGTATAATGTTATCATGTTGTGAAGTGTTAGTATGTGGTGAAGTATAGTGGTATGTTGTGTAGTGCAGCGTAAGTATGCTTTGGAGTATAGCATATTGTGTGTAGTAAAGTAATAGTATTGTGTAGAATAGTGTTAGAATGTTGTTTGGTATTTTATCAAAAAAAAATCTTAATAAGTAGAACTTTAAAGTAATTGTAAAAATATGACATTTAAATGCCTTCATATATATAGCTTAATATTGTTCACATTTGGTTGAAACTATGGAAGATTAAGAATGTGAGACTTTGAGACACGGGAAATTGCAAACGCAACAACTTGCGTACAAAACACACACAAGAAAAACAGTATTATTCAAGGTGGCACAAAAGGACATTTTTATGCAAATGCTTTTCCCCTTGTACCGAAAAAGAAGAGCGTGAGAGGGTGTGTGTCTGTGTGTGTGTGTGGGGGGGGGGGGGGGGGGGAAACGTATTCAAACAAATTAATTTTAATGAAGCATCTCAGGCAAGATGTTAGGAGAGAGAACGAGAGAGAGAGACATGAAGTGAAGGAGAGAGAGGTCCCAAACTCCTCCAGCGAAGGGAACTAAGTCCCAACTCTCACTTTTGAAGAGAGGAAAGAAAACAGGAGGGGAGGGCCAGGGAGGGAAGAGAATAGTCCGGTAATGAGAGAGGTGGTGCTGAGTGGCGGACTGGGGGAGTTCAAGGTTGTATTCAGGCCGAAGGAGGGAATTTGGCTCTCATAGACCCCCACAGACTTCCTCTGGTTTAAGAGTGTCCAGCCCACGGCTCTGTTTGAGTGTGTGTGTGTGTGTGTGTGTTGTGCTGAATTGAATTTCTAATTAGCATACTCTCCGAATTGTTTGTCACAATAAAGTGAAGGCAAAACAAGGCCTGATTGAGCTGTATGGTGGTGTGGGAAGGGGGGGGGGGTCAGATGAACTGTAATGTATGTGAGCCGAGACAGGATAGGCCTATATTAAGAAGTTACCCAACACAGTATTTAAATCAGCAAATTGGCAGAAAGGGTGGTCCTTCGTTGCTTTCTGTTAATTTGTGGATTGGCCAAGACTGGTGCAGTGAAATAGTCAAAATAAAATGTAGGATCTACAAACCATTAAATAGTCAACATTTGCTTTGGTTTTAATTTGTTTATTAATACCTAGTTCGTTATTTAAGGGATTTTTTAGAAGAAAGGGGGCAGTTTTTATTGTATTAAGAATTAAAATGTCATACTCGTTCAAATTGCTTGGGTTTTCCCTTGCATCTAAGAGGTGTTTGTATTGGAATTCAGCAGCAAACCACCAACTGTCCAGACTGACAGACACCATTCCGAGGCTTTATGGTGGTTTACAATATTCCTTTATGTCAGTGTATTGAATTGAACTACATGGAGTTATGGTAGAATCAGAATGACTTTTATTACATCTTATTGTACACAAGAGTAAAATCCTTAGGCTTGTTTCCTCAACAGTCACATAGCAGCAACAATACAAGATAAAGTAAATAAAGATAAGTAAAAATAAGTAGTAGCATGGATCAGAATAATAAATAATAATACAATAAATTAAAGTTAGTAATAAGAGAAACTGAAGCAGTGGTAATACATAATAATAAGTAATGAGGTGTACACGTCTATCCCCACTATCATCAAACTTTCCTAAAACTAGACACTTTCCACCTCTATAAGCCCAACCATGATGTAGGGCTTACCTGACCTGAAAAGTATGTGTCTGTATTATCTCCGTCAAACAGAAACGGATTCGTTTTTATCTAGGCCTATGGATTTTTATTTTTGGGGGGTTGGGGAGACGACTAATAAAGGAATTGGGCAGGGCTGACAGTAGCACCAGGGAGGCGGGGTAGGCAGTGTGTCCAAGACTCTTCCACCGAAAATAAACCTGCAAGAGAAGAGAGGGAGGAGGAGGAGGAAGAAGAAGAGAGAGAGAGAGAGAGAGGGAGGGAGGGAGGAGGGAGGAGGAAGGGAGAGAGAGAGAGAGAGCCTTTCAACGGGGGACGGAGGGGGAAAAGACTCCGTTTTCAACGGAATAAAAACTGCGCAATTTCTTACGGCAACTCGCTCTGATCGATCCCGTTTGATATCCATGTTAGTCTGGCGGACGGCTTGGATTATCGCAGCATACGCAGGTTGGACCGAGGCGGTAGCTCTTTATTTTCTACAGATGTGTGGTCTTCAGGCAGCAAAAAAAAGGCTGTGCAATCATTTAGGAAGGCGATATGACTTGGCAAGATGCAACCTGCAACTGTGATCGTCATACCTGGGCATGGACATGGAAATAACCTCAACGTGTCGGCGGTTTGTCCGGTTGATCGATCAGGCGTTGCTCGACGCATTGATCCCGATCGTACCCGATATGTTTGAATGATGTTCCCAGACCCAGTGCCTCGTTTTTTTGGAGGGTTTTGGGGCTGCGTGGCTGAGCGAGCGTCATCCATTGGGAGGGAAGGTGGTCTGCGTTGCACATTTTCACTAGTGCACTATTTTATTTACTACAACTAAGCCTCCCGAAGGATTTCTGAGATGCATATAAGGTAAGTAATGACCACCAGTCGTGAGAAACATCCTGAATAGTGCTGTTTGATTCGCAATGCTTTTGTCGGGGATAAGTATGCGTTACATAATTCTAAATGGACACAAGACGAATTGAATGGGATGTGATAACACGCTCTGTAATGCAGAGAAATAGGTTGACATGCTCAATTTGTAGTCATTAAGCCACATCACTACTTGTGCGCTGTGGTGACAGATGTGTGTATGTCGCCGTGAACCTCCTAAAGTGTTGTGGATGATGTCATGTGTGTGTGTGTGTGTGTCCTCTTTAGGGGAAACGAGAGTTGAGTGGAGGGTAGCGCCGAGTTGGTGATGTTGCAATCGTGTTGTGATGGTGGAGCCTACGCACTAGCGGTACGAGGACTTTAGGTTAACTCCACTGTTGAGGACGTTTATGCGTCAACGTGTGCGGCCGGTCTGTACCGGGTCATTTGAATTAGGCCTCACTATAAGTGGGAACTTATGAATGATAAGCGCGGGGGTTGAATGAAACTCCGGGCCTTTCCCCTGCTCCGAGAAGGAGTGTCGCATTTGCCTTGAAGTGAAGTGTCATGTGGTGAAGTTGTGGCGGGTTCTGTAGGTTTCCAGGAAGAGGGTTTGAATTTTCTTCCCTGGGATTTTTTCTTCTCCCCTTCTCATGTTTTCCACGTACATCCCCGCCCCTTTAACATTACCTCCGTTCGGCCACCAGGGAGCGCCATAGGACAATATACTGAGGATTAGGAGCCCTAGCCCAACCATTGTAGGAGAGAATCTAAATCCTAATCATGTGCTGTATGATGTTTTGGCGTATATAGAAAAGTCTGAGTTGTTATTGTAGGAGACATAAGGGATCCAAATAACACATCTATATATCTATATAATTTCTTTCTTTCTTAATTTTCCTTATAAAGAAGTTATCGCACCATCGACCTGGTACATGTGTAGCAGACCCATAATTATGACTGGCACCTGTGTTTGTCCAGCGATGACCCCTGTGGAATGGGTCTGGGGTGGACTGAACGGGATATGTTCAAACCATCTTGAATTCCAAAAACAGGGGAGTCCACTGCTTTGCATCTCTAGCAGAACTACGATCGTTTCGGATTATGTCACATGACCACCAGGTGGCGCGATAAACTCAGTCAAACCTAGCCTCGGCTGTGTGTTTTGTCTCCAGACGGTTCTGGTCATTAGGGGCAAGTGGGTCTCGGCCCCACCTACTCTCACAAGAAAAATAATAATAATAATGAAAATGAAAAATACATAAAAAATATAATATAATTTTTTAGATATATCTCCCCAGAAAGTACTGTAAAATAATAAGTTTGGCGCTTTTATTTAATTTTTAGTCGACCCTGGCTTGCTTCTTCCGGCTGAGTTCGTCTGGAGGGGCAAGAGGTGCTCTAGCCCCACCAGCCCAATGCAATGTGTATTGGACTTGAAACATTGAAATGCACATGCTCAGAGTGTTTCTCTGTTGAAGTGGACGGACGGAAAAATTAGAGGTAAAACGCCTCTTATATGTTCCCAGTCCCACTGCTGGCCTGCGCCTTGTCGTGGTGGCGAGTGGGCTTTAAACCAAGACAGTCCATTCTGAATCTTTTCTTTCTCAGCTATTTTCTTTGATTTCTCCTCCAGGACGCTGCTTAGGCCTATGGGAGGTGTACTCCATGGTAAAATGATATTGGGTTCTTATAGTAGCTCTAACAGCTGTTTGCAGTAGCATTATATTCTGAGGTTTACGGAAGCTTAGTTTAACGTTTAAAAACTTTTAAAAACTATACTTTCATTATTGCAATGTTTTGATGTCAGCAATAAAAGATTAAAAGCTTCATTAATGTACTTTATTAATTGAATATATATATCTGATACATGGAGAACAGTCAATTAGTTAAAAAACAAAAAGCCCAGCAATTGAATAGTGAATTTTTATTTGTAATGGTTGTGATGGCCCCAGTACCTGCCTGCTGTCCTGGCAGGTCCTTGTGGGTGGAGGGCTGAATAGAGAATGGGAAACACCAGGCCAGGGCTACAAACAGCATGGTGGGACACTGACTAAGTAAGACCAATGAAGGAAGCTCAATCTCTATTTTGAAAACTTTTGCTTTTTTATGAAAATTACCATTTCTATTTGTAATATATTAGGGCTGTAACTTTTTCCAGAAATGAATTTCAAACAAAATTAAAATGCCCCATAATTTGTTTGGATGGATGTCTGTATGCCTGAAAAGCCAGTAGAAACCTTAATAAAAGTGAAGGGGTCTACCATTTTTGTTGAATGATTTCGGCAGTTTAGACGCTGTTTAGCGTATGACTGCCCTTCACAGGTCAGATGTTGTACTAGATATTTACATACAGTCCTGTGTTGTGCAGGATAGCCGGGAGCAGGCGGAGTCAACATCTACAAAGATCGCCACTACTGTGAAAATAAACGGGTGACGTCACGAACACTGGTTCGTCATTTAAAAGAATAAAAAATATTATCCTAGCCCCACCTGTTTTGTACATGTAGAAACGCCACTGTGAGGGTACATCAGCCTAGAGGGTACTCGGTAGGATGTGAATGGTCACAGGGGTACGTGATGAGTTTGGGAACCACTGGCCTAGTTGAACCATGAACATGTATGAGCCCCTTTCTCAATGTAACAGAGATTTACGTTGAGAGCCTGTTATTATGTTACGACTCCAACCACCCAAGACTTTGTATACCGGTAAATGCCCTTGTCTTTCTCTCTCCCACAGAGAGAAGAAGAGGACTAGGATGTGTGTGCACGAGCCAGCCAGGTTCTCGACTCCACCGGCACCGGATTGAAGCTGTGCACAACCTCTCGCCTAGAACTGAGGCTCGACATGGCCAGTTCGCCAGGATGGTACCTAACAGGTACAGACACCTCATAGCTGGGAGGATCTGGGTTTGATCCCCAATATCCATCCTACTTCATGCAGTCTGTGGGCATCCTTAATATCATTTTGCTAACAAAAAGCAACTCTAACAAAAAACAACTATTAGTTGCTTTGAATGAGCGCATCTGCTAAATGACACCTGAGGGTGATAACAATAATAGGGTGTATTTATATAGCACTTTACTACACGTCATTCTATACATGATATGCAAGCGTCTACAACCAATGCATTTGTAG
>NC_082398.1:11426573-11668904 GCF_031168955.1 Gadus macrocephalus | reverse complement strand
GTGTGCGTGCGTGTGTGTTAGTCTTTATGAATGAAAAGGCTTTTGGATTACAACCCCATTCATACCCTACCAGGTATTTATTGCACTTCCGGAGTCAAGTCTGGTATCTGTGGTCCCGTGTCCACGCACAGAGAAGCCTGATTAGCAACCAGCCACTCCTGCCGGTGACCCCGCGGTCACCTCATTGATTATTCTGATTGGTTGCTTACAGTCATTGATTCATTGGGTTATTTTTCTGTTTTTAGACAACGTGAGAGACGTTGCGAACAATTAAGAGGTGAGAGAGGTTGGAGAGAGGGATTCAAGCAAGTATAACACTTTTGTAATGGTTGTATAGAGGTTGTTTTTCAGCGCATACGAGAGTAAAGAAGGTACGACGTGCGCGCTTTTACTTTGTCTTCCAAACATGCTTTCTAGGCTTTTTTGGCTGCTCTCTCTAGACTCCTCCCTCTCTTTCTCTCTCTCTCTCTCTCTCAGTAAATCTCTGCTTCTCACTCTCTCACCCACTCACTCCCTCACCCACTCACTCCCTCTCTCACCCACTCACTCTCTCACCCACTCACTCCCTCCCTCACTCCCTCCCTCACTCTCAGCTATACGTCCAGCCGTGGCCGAGGCGGTACCCCCAGGCGGTACCCCCAGGCCCTACGCGTGGTGTCAACAGCCCCCCCTGCGGCTATCCCCTTTCAGTTCAGTTTCAGTTTTTCTTTTTTTTAACCCAAGTCAGTGTTGTCTTAGTTACTTCTACTTCTTTGTTTCATTTTGTGTGTGTGTCTGTCTCGCAGAGAGAGAGAGAGAGAGAGAGAGAGAGAGAGAGAGAGAGAGAGAGAGAGAGAGAGAGAGAGAGAGAGAGAGAGAGAGAGAGAGAGAGAGAGAGAGAGAGAGAGAGAGAGAGAGAGAGAGAGAGAGAGAGAGAGAGAGAGAGAGAGAGAGACATCTTGGCGTCTTTATGCGGCTTGCTATTTCTGTGTGTGTTTGTCTGGAGGGCACTGAGTGCACTGTGACCTTGTGTGTGTGCGTGTGCGTGCGCGCGCAGAGCTCCATCAACTCCTGTAACCGGATCCGTCTGGTGGAGCCCAACCCAGACTCTGGTCTCCCCCAGCCCCTCACCCTTCTCCCTGTCTGACACCCAGCTCCCTCTCAGCCCACAACACAGCCCCTTCCAGCTCCCCCCCTCCCCCCCGAGACCTCTCCACACTTCTTGTGTGCCATTACTCTCTCGCTCAACCCTTCTCTCTCTCGCCCTCTCTCTCTCTCTCCTTCCACCCACCCCCGGGCACACCCCCGTCCCCCCCCCGTCCCCGTCAGAGCGGAGGCCGTGTAGAGTTACCCCTGGTGTTTGTCTCGGCTCACCGTGCCCCCGCGAAGCACGGAGGATTTGGGTTGATATCCTCGTAGTTGATGTGAGGAACTTTGTTTAACCCTTTGTCTGTAACGGACTCCCAGGAAACTGTCATTGAGTTGGAACGGTTAAGGGAGGAGCTCTTCTATCATTATGCCATTAAGTCACTTCCCCACAATATCAGAATGGTCGTGTAATCTCCATTTCAACCGGTATGATGTTACAAAAATCATTGATTTATAGCAGAAAAAACATAAATACTACGTACACAGGGAACTATATATATGTTACGTCTAATTTTATGTTTCGCCATCTTAATCCCTTTTTAGAAAGTGAGATAGAAAGATAGGTGGGAGATGCATGCAGAGAGAGTGAGATGGAGACAGATGGAGAGAGAGATGGATGGATGCAGAGAGAGATGGATGGATGCAGAGAGAGGCCTGTGTGTTCAGGTTCTACACACAGTATCTCATAAATAATATGTTGGAGACACGTGTGTGTGTGTGTGTGTGTGTGTGTGTGTGTGTGTGTGTGTGTGTGTGTGTGTGTGTGTGTGTGTGTGTGTGTGTGTGTGTGTGTGTGTGTGTGTGTGTGTGTGTGTGTGTGTGTGTGTGTGCCCGAGCCTGTGCTCAGGTTAGCGTGAAATCTGCAGCACCACCCCTCTCTCTCTTATCTACCCTACCCCCGAATCCATGCTTCCCTCGTGTGTCTCTGTGTCTGTGTCTGTGTGTGTGTGTGGTCTGCGGTGTGCGCGTGCGTGCGTGCAAACACAGGGTAATTGAGGTGTGTGACCTTGCTGTGGCCCCGGGCAGGTGTGAGGAAGCCAGGGGATGAGGTGAGGGAGAAGAACGAGGGGGGGCTGGTTTTGTGTGTGTGTGTTTGCATGGTGATATGTGTGTGTTGCGTGTGCGTGCGCACATTTGTGTGTCTATATATATATTCCTTAAAAGTATGCCGCTGTGTCGGAACAAAATACAAAGGTCGGTGTGGATTCAAAAGCCGTTCGTTGTGCTTCAAACACACTGGCACGCACGCACGCACGCACGCAATGTTTGCGCACACACATCATCCCTCCTCCTCTCCGACATCTCCTCATCCCCTCCCCCACATTAATGTCTCCATCTCTCCCCGCCCCCTTGCTCTCTGCTGCAGAACATGTATGCCACGTCACAGAGTTCCTTCGTCCTGAACTAGCCCCCCTCCGTCCCCTCCCTTCATCCCCCTCTCCCTCCCCATCCCCCCTGGCCTATTCCCTCTCGTCTGTGGTTGTTGTCGACTGACCCTCATTCTGACTCTAAATCTCTCTCTGTCTGTGTCAAGTCATGCTCTCTCTCAAGCTCTAACATTTTATTTATCTCAGTCTTGGGTCATTTTGGGTCTCTCTCTCTCTCTCTCTCTCTCTCTCTCTCTCTCTCTCTCTCTCTCTTTCCCCCCCCCCCCCCCCCAGAGACGCACATTAAACTCTCCTATTAATACTGGTATGGATCCCCACACAGGCAGGTGCATAATCAACCTCTGTGCCCAGATGACGCGGTGCACGCACCGATGGGGAACGTTCACTTCTGCAGGCGGCTACACATGCATGCTCATGTGATTTAGTGGTCCTGTTGGGTGCCGTAGGGGAGAGGGGGGGGGGAGGGAAGGGCTGAGGAGAGAGAGGGGAGAGGGAGCAAGAGGGAGTACGGAGAGGGGGAGAGAGACTCTGGAGAGAGAGAGGGAAGGAGGCGGGGTGAAGAGAGTTCGAAGGAGGAAGTGAGATAGACTGGTGAGAGAGGGAAAGGGATACGTGAAAAGAGAGACGGCAAGAGGGAGAAAGGGGGATGAAGGAGAGTGAGGAAGAGGGAGGGAGGGAGACAGGTGTAAGGCAGATTGAGTTCCGCCTCATTTCCTCTGCCCTGCGCAGCTGGCCAAGGACACGTTCACGCGCACACACATGCAAACACACAGATACACACGCACACACACATTCAGGCGTCCATTAAATTCATGGATAGGGACACAATTGCTGCAGGCACCTTAAACAAAGAAGGCCATTGCTCCATGAAAGCGTATCAGAGATAAGTGTGTGTGTGTCTTTATAACCCAGACGGCACACACACACACACACACACACACACAGACACAGACACACACACACCAAGATCTTTATAGGAGAGGATTACAGCAATGATTACGATTGACAAGTCATCACCATGACGACGCCGGCAGATCGCTCTTTGATTGGTATGATGTCGTTACCCCTGACTTCAGATTTCTTGCCAATCAGACACACACACACACACACACACACACACACACACACACACACACACTGCAAGCTTGGAAACACAGACTCCATCAAACAATCCCATTACAATATGCAGGTCTGTCTTTGATAATTCATCCAAGACGTGACATGAAGTTATGTCTGCCACACCATTTCTCTTGCTGCCGCCAAACGTATGACTGTGCGGCGTCAACGTAGAATGTGTCATGCGCACACACATCTGTGCCAGCTGCTGATGTCACACAGTGGAAAAAGGATGGGACTCCATACGATGTAGGATTCATATCAAAGGGAAATGTTTCTTGCTCTTTTCCCGGCGCCCTCTCTTGAAAAGGGGAAAATCCACCAAGACGGATGTGGAATCAGATTTTATGGTATCGGATATTTCAACAGTACCCCATATCATCTTATTATGACGGGGTCAACGTTCAGATCTTTATGAATGGATTCTGCTGTGAGGACCTCAACGCAACAATTCTTTTAAAAGCAAATCAATAACATTTGGATCCATTTTGAGAGAATTTATTGATTCTCAGGATGTCAATATTATATTTATGTAATTGATACAACTGGTTATAAATCCACCTCAGTATTGTAAAACAGTTCAACTGTATTTCAATACTGGACAGCATTGTATTTCTTATCTGCTGTTGGATACCACTTTATATATTTACACCTACTGAACTGTGCTCCATCATGCAACACAGTAGTATTGTTCGCCCATGGAGTCCTTGCCTGTGTCTTTATATAGGCATACATTGGCTACAGCGCGGTTCTGTGTTCACTATCAAGCGTGATGGAGTACTCGTCGAAACGGCGATGTCGGCATTTGTATAAATGTTTGTCCGTGCGAGTTTGAGCAAGTATGTGCGCACATGAGTGTGTGAATGATGGGCATGTGTAATACGTATGTGTAAATGCATGTGTGTGCGGCCTGTCGGGGTGAAACCGTGTGTGTGTGTGTGTGTGGTCCTGTGAAGACGCTATAGAGTCCACCATGTGGTGTTCACATGTGCTGCCGTGAAGATAAAGCAGTCTTTGTGCTCAGGCGTATGTTTGATTGAACAGATGGGGCTTCATCAAGATGCAAGCGCACCTCTGCATGTGCCAACACACACACACACACACACACACACACACACACACACACACACACACACTTAATTATGGTGCCATTTTGTCATAGGCCAGTGCATTCTCTTACCTGTTCAGACAGGTAGGGTAGGTGATGGGACCTGACCACTGTCCTGTACACACACAGACGCATAAAATTCGCCCACGCACGCGTGCACTCAGCAAACGGACATAGATCAACTCTGTGCACCCTCCTCCTAAAACCATGCAGGCTTTGGGGCACATTTTTTGTGAGACTGTGTGCAAGGCAAGTCCTGACATGAGGAAAAAAAGCCTCTCATGCAGGTTGTTTTGACCCGCTAGCCCAAAACATTTCAGAACGGTCCGTGTAGAAAGTGGTGTCTGCCTCACAGTGCTGACTGTAAAAGAGGCGTCAACCCTGTCGCTGAGCTCCTACCTGCTCATCGTTCCCCACGCAGCAACTCTAGGCTGTTGTTTTGTCTGTCTTGAGTAGTTGGCTCTTCTAATAATAACATGCTACTCAGCATAGTTCAATCTATTTATGGCCGGTAGCACGACACGGTTAAACCTTACACTAGAATACTGGAAATATGGGGAAATGTCATCCGATTGTGTTCCAATTCCGAGCACAAAAGTGTCAGTTGGTGTTGTGTCCGTTTGGCTGACGCGCTCTTCCCCCTCCTCCCTGGTGTACTGTTTCAGTCGTAGCCTGACGCCAGTCGGTTCATCCCGCGCAGCGCTCAAACGTCACGGTGTTATCCCCCGCTTTCCATCCCGCCGTTCCCGTAGCTGTGGTTTGAGTGAGTGACGCTCCCTGGAGCGACGTGGTCTGCTCCCGTGCCCGCGTGGGGGGGGGGGGGGGGGGCGGCAGGAGACATAAAGAGACGCGTACCCGCTGAGTGTCTCGCGCCAACCGCCCCGCCCGCTCCTCCCGAGGCCCGCCGTTTCGGCTGTGGCTTTGACTGCCCTCCTTTTTCATTAGACTCTGTCTAGACACCATTTACAACACGCTATTCTTTCCTGTGGTCTCTCGCCCTCTCACTTTCTCTCTGCCCATCTCTTCTCTCTCTCTCTCTCTCTCTGCCCCTTTCTCTTTCTGTGTCCTCTGTCCCCTTCTCTCTCGCTTTCGCTCTCTGTCTCTGACCCTCTCGCTCTCTGTCTCGCTCTCACTCTCTCTCTGTCTCGCTCTCACTCTCTCTCTCTGTCTCTGTCTCTCTCTGTCTCTGTCTGTCTATGTATCTGTCTCTCTCTCTCTCTGCTCAGAGCCACTTCATTACCAGACTGTGTGTGTGTGTGTGTGTGTGTGTGTGTGTGTGTGTGTGTGTGTGTGTGTGCTCTTGTTCTGCGGAGCTTCTGTCTGGATCTAGTTAGTCTCAACCCCGATCTCTGCTTTCATGTGGTGGCGGCATTTTACCGCCTGTACGTACCCAAGGCATGAGGAACTGTCTGTCACCTTGTGTGTGTGTGTGTGTGTGTGTGTGTGTGTGTGTGTGTGTGTGTGTGTGTGTGTGTGTGTGTGTGTGTGTGTGTGTGTGTGTGTGTGTGTGTGTGTGTGTGTGTGTGTGTGTGTGTGTGTGTGGGAGGAGCTGTTGCGTGCATCTGCCGCTGCCTTTGATGTCCCTTTCTTTTTGTGAGGGACGGCTCTCGGTAAGGCGTGACCTTTTTATAGTGAGTTCAGTTCTGTCTCACCCCACAAACCATATGCACTAGGGATGTGTCGGTCGCGACTGATTCGTTACAACGAACGAATCCCGAACGTGAACGACAAGAACTGGTTCCCCAAAACAAGAAGAACTGGTTCTTTGATTCTTTTTTTTTAACATAAACCAAACATATGGTCACGAAAATAAAATATACAAACGAACAGAGCTCCGTCTCCCCGCGACTTCTATTGATTGAATCTACAACGTGCTCAAAGATTCAGCCAATGAGAGGTAGCAATGGTGTTGGAATGGCACCTGGGTAAACCAATGACAAGGCGGTACCGTCGAATATGCGCGCTTTCTCTGTCTGCCTAACCCTCCATCTGTTTATTGGATAAACGCATTTCCCAATCCCAGGAGTCTTTGCTCCATTCTACATCAATTTAAGAACAAACAAAGAAATTAAACTGCAGTTCGTATTTTTTATTTATGACCATGCAAGTTCTGTAATGCCTGAACAATGAAGAATTAAATGAAAAATGAAGAAAAGTAAAATAAAATTATAAATGTAAAACCATGAATGAAATATAGAGAGTAAGCAAGTGGTATAAATATTGGTGGGACGTTCGATATACTATATAGCAGGCATCTCCAAACGGCGGACTGCGGTCTTGACGGTCCTAATCCGGACCCATGACCAATTAAAAAAAATAATATATATATAAAAAAAAGTTTTTTTATTTTTTATTTTTTTTAAGATGTAATCTGACGTAACAAACGAATCAAAACGACCGAATCAAATATACGAATCGTTATAGTGAACTGAACTGAAAGAACTAGTTCCCGGAAAAGAATCATTTTGCCCATCCCTAATATGCACCCTTTAGTTAGACGTATACACTTTGAGAATGTCTCTAGCCTAGCTTGCATTGCAATCTTCCATGCAATATTGCTAGACTGTTGAATAGGGGTATGAACACGGTACCCTTCAGCTGGGAGTCAAACACAACCAGCACCAGACAGATAATTGATGTTGCTAAACGGTGGATTCATATCTGTTGGTAAATCTTTGCTAGCTCCCCCTCTCTCTCTCCGCTTTTCTATCTCCTGATCATTATTGGTGCAGCACTTGGAGACATTAGGTGCAAAGGTTGACCTTAATGCCTTGATGGCCGACGGCATGTCTACAAAGAGGCACAAGGTGAAAACCTAACTTTATTGATTTATTGCGTTTACCTACAGTGAAACATAAACAAGGTCACATTCAATGTGTTGCAGGGAAACAGGCAGAATAATGTGTAAGGCACTGAGTGTGGTCGAGGGAGAAAGTGACACATAATGGTAGATGAAAGACGGCGCACAAAGTTAGATAACATTGAGAATATTTTTGCAGACAACTGACCTGGCAGGAAATACAGACAGACAGACAGACAGACAGTCAGACTGGAGCAAATCAAGATAAGTAGTGCCACCTCTGTGTGTGTGTGTGTGTGTGTGTGTGTGTGTGTGTGTGTGTGTGTGTGTGTGTGTGTGTGTGTGTGTGTGTGTGTGTGTGTGTGTGTGTGTGCGTGTGTGTGTGTGCGTGTGCGTGTGTGTACACACACAGGTATGAAGCCTATCGCCCTAACTTGAAGTGAAGCACAGGTGACTCAGTATCTCAACTACTTCTCTACTCACGCTATGCAGCAAGTAGCAACCACCCCCCTTATCTCTGGCTCTCATTCTGTGACTCTCCTCCTGGTATCTGGGGAGTGTGTTATGTGTATTAAGCTGTTACTTTTGTACACTGAGTCCCTGTGTATAAGAGGATCCATGTCACACATTGTGCAATGCAGGGCTCCTGTCCAATAAGACAAAGCAGGTGTTGATTTATGAGAGAGAGATTGAGAGAGAACAGTCTGTGTGTTCATAAATTTGCATGCATCTGCGTCAGTACACAGTTGCTGTCAGTACACAGCAGTGTACAGCCTACTTGAACTTTACTTGGCTCTTTCCTGTGTGTGTGTGTGTGTGTGTGTGTGTGTGTGTGTGTGTGTGTGTGTGTGTGTGTGTGTGTGTGTGTGTGTGTGTGTGTGTGTTGCACCTTCATCGTCCTTTAATAAAACACACACGCACGCACACTCCAAGACTACTGTTCTCAACAGAGACCAAACACATGCCAGTCCATTATCTTCACATTCATCATAATCATCTTCATCACAATGGCTATCAAACAGTGGCGCACTGGCTCATCAGTAGTCAGTCCTTTGTTCTCCCCCCTCGGGATGTAAGCGACCACATTGTGTGACCTTACCGCACGTCGGCGACCGATCAAGCTGAACAGATGTTATCATGGGAACCCAGCACTCACTCAGTGTATGTTATACTAGTTAGCCCAGATATTCTGTACTCTGAACTTAAGTGGAATCAAGTTTAATTGACATTTGTCTTACTTTGAATACAGGTGCTACATAGCAATACATCCAGACTTACAAAGTTAAATTGTACCCACGGGCCAGGAGACGCATGCACACCCAATATTAACTCCAGTAAAATAAGCACTTGCTTCTTATTATTATATGTCCAAACGGTGAGATAATGCACCGTTCTCCGTGTTCCTCAATGTTAGCATCCCTGTTTAGTCAGGATCAAATGAACCAGACAAGCCCTGGGAGAGTTCATACATATTTCTATATAAACTGTATTATGGCCCTCCTGCCATCCAGTGGGTCCCCTGCTGGGACTCACTCATCATGGGTCACGACCCGCTGGTTGAAAAACCACCGCTGCACACTATCTGGAAACAAGATACCAGGTCTGACCAGACCCTGTGTCTCCATCTCCAGCACCCCCACCCAGCCAGCCCCCACCCCGACCCTCTTCCCTGCATCCTTCCTGGCAGCCTGCGTATCGATGGATCAAGGTCAATTGATTAGGCTGAAGCTGGTGGCGTTTACTCGATTTGCCGATACTGGGAAAATAATTCAACCCCCCTGTCGGGCCGTACTCCCCCCCCCCCCCCCCCCCCTTAAGGTGGAACACGTTATTTAACCCTTCTTTCACCCTTCTGCGACTCAGGGGCGGTCCACCTTTACGGTGAAGGGGGGAGGGAGGGGGTGCATCCACACCAGCTGTGTCCCTTTAGGGGCTGCGACCTTTGCCCCCCGACCCCCGGTTTAGAGGTGGAATGGGAGGGGGAGCCTGGATCAGTGTGGGCCCAACCCGGCTTCACCTGGCCGCTGTTGACACAACTGTTACACACCGGCTCGCCGGTCCGTGTGTGTGTGTGTGTGTGTGTGTGTGTGTGTGTGTGTGTGTGTGTGTGTGTGTGTGTGTGTGTGTGTGTGTGTGTGTGTGTGTGTGTGTGTGTGTGTGTGTGTGTGTGTGTGTGTGTGTGTGCGTGCGTGCGTGGGAGGGGGAGCGGTGTGCGACGCACTTGGTCCGTGATAAGCGCAGGGCAGCCTGGCGCCAATATCTGTCGGTTGTCGTGGCAACGTTGATGCTCCTGGCGCCCGGCGAGCACTAACCCCTCCCCTATCGACGCGCAGGCTCTTTTTATCTGTGCTCCCAATCAACCCCGGTCCGGTTAGAGCAGGGCCGCTGGTGCCGCACGCCCCAAGGCACCAGCTGTCCTCCTGGTCACATGACTGCTAACAGGTGCCTAACAGGTCTCTCACCCACCCACACATGCACACGTCCTCTCTCACACACACACACACACACACACACACACACACACACACACACACACACACACACACACACACACACACACACACACACACACACACACACACACACACACACACACACACACACACACACACACACACACACGCACAGATGGCTACAGTGCCGGTCCAAGCCCTGCTGCGCGTTCTGTGCACCGTGACGGACACGCACGCATGCCAAAACACAGCTTTTTGCGTGTGGATTGTGTGTGGGTTTCACAAGTCAACCAAGGACTTATCTGCATTATTTAGAGTCGGGTGACGTCCCAGCCTGACGGAGGGAAGTCAATTCGGGTGAGGAGGGGAGAGTCTTTGATGTGTTTGCGGATCTCACGGTTGAACTTCGAACCCCTGCATATTTACTGCGTTTGCATGAGTGGCCTTGCGTTTGGCCGCCACCTCCATGGTTAATGTTTACACAACCCCCCGCAGTGTGTTCAAAAGCTTTGACTGAATAGCCAACCAGGTTTATGAAACACAGGTTTATTCAGTGTTTCTCAGGTTGTTTTCATTCTACTTCACCCGAAGCCTGACCCTTTGACCCTTTGTGTTCTCTGCAGAGCGTCGGAGGTGACATGGTGGCCCGCTGTTAAAACCAAAGGAACCGCTGTTGTCTGCCAACACCAGGTACAAATCACTTGTCCACACACAAACATTCTCTCTCTCTCTCTCTCTCTCTCTCTCTCTCTCTCTCTCTCTCTCTCTCTCTCTCTCTCTCTCTCTCTCTCTCTCTCTCTCTCTCTCTCTCTCTCTCTCTCTCTCTCTCTCTCTCTCTCTCTCTTTCCGACACACTCCCTTTGTTCATTTGTCCTAGATGTGGCACACTCCCATACTGTACAGAGCTCATAACTACTTATGCTGAGAAGCAGACTCACTCACTCACTTACTCACACGCACGCAAACACACAACAATGTGTAGTTACCCCCCTCTAAAAACATAAAAACACACACTCCCTTTTAGCTCGCTTTGAGCTTTTATCAGTAGTGTGGACTAAAATATATAATGCTCTCTCTCTATCACTCTCTTTATCCCTCCATTTTCTTTCTCTCTGTGTTAGCGGCTCACTTGTGTCTTTCTCTCTCTCATTCTCTCTCACCTTCATGTTTGTCTCCCTCCCCTCTCGTTTTCTCTTTGTTTAGTCTCTCACTTTGGTCTTTCCTTCAGATATCTCTCTTTCCTCGCCTCTCTCCACCCGCTCTCTTTCTCTAATCTTTTTGCCTCCTTCTCTTTCTCTTGTTCAAGAAACTTGAGCGTGAGTAAAGAGGGTGATTCAGAGATGTGGGAGGAAGAGAGGAGGGAGAGATTAGTAAGAAAGGTGTGGGGTTGTGAAATAGTGGGTGTGTGAGTGGACCACTGCCTCAATCAAACGTGTGTGTGTGTGTGTGCATGCATTAGTGTGCTTTTGAGTGTGTGTGTGTGTGTGGGGGGGGGGCGGTGGCTGAGTAAGCCCTACATGAACAGTAGTAATATTAGGCTTTGAGTCACTTTGGAGAGACTTTTAACTCTTCACTGGTCGGCTTCCCTGGCCTCGTGGACCGAGGTGCCAAATTCCACGTGTGGCCACCATCTTACAGCCTGGAAAGAGCTCCCTTTGAGCTAGGCATGAGCTCCTGTTATGATTATTTATTCACTGTTTCTTTTAATATTTCTACAGTCTGAAGGGACGACAAGCACAGACATTGGTGTTGGTGTTGACTATAGCTGCTGGGGGGGGGGCGGGCTGGCCCACATGAACACATGTCCCGCAGTAGTATTACCTCAGCCAGTAAACAAGTTTTCCTTCTACAATGGACATCTTCATATGCAAAAACAGGCATTTGTAAATGTGACCCATTGGCCAGCAAAGGACCCACGTCCACCGCCACCGTAGATACTTTCCCGTGGTAGGTATCCCGTGCAACAGAGGCTGTAACGGGACTGGTGTGAAATGTAGGCCGGCCCCTTGAAATTGCCGTTTTCTCATGCAAACTCTGGACAGCTTCATCGTAGCACCGCAGCTAGCAGTAGCTTAGCTGCTTGCGTAGAAGGGACGTAGAACTTAAAATGCACTCATACACACAAACACGCAAGTGTGCTCACACACGATAAGCAAACTAAGAGTCCTCATTGTTAGGGCGTTAGGGTGCTATTCTCCTCCACTGTGTGGAGGAGATTATTATTGTGTCTGTCGATCTCTCAGTGTACCCACAAGACTGATTCATGAGCTGTCACCGCACACACACACACACACACACACACACACACACACCCACACACCCCCACACACCCACACACACACACACACACACACACACACACACACACACACACACACACACACACACAGGAGGACGCTGCAAAGTACTATCTGTACCAGGGACCCATTCTCCTACGACTGACACACACACAGAGCTAGTCGGTCGTGTCTATGTCCTCTGAAGTTATGTGCTGTGTGTGTATGTGTGTGTCGGCATGAGAGGAATTTGTGGGGCCCGTACCCACTAGAGAGGGGCTATATATATCCGGGGTGTGAGAACTAGACTAATTCTCCCTGCTGTACTCCTGCTCTTCCCCTGTTGCTAACTTTAATTATACACACGCAAACACACACAGTCTCCACCCACCACCGCCGGCTCCCACAAACACGCTCGGTACCCACACACACACACACACACACACACACACACACACACACACACACACACACACACATCTGCTTCCCTTCTAAAAACGAGTTAATGTACACATAATTCCATAGTTGGAAGCAATTTAATACACGCTTCCATTGTTCCGACCTCACACACACACACACACACACACACACACACACACACACACACACACACACACACACACGCTCTCTTCCAGACGTTGTGGGGACCTTCTCTAATGCCTAGACTTCCCCTGTTCTGTGGGCGACAGGATGAAATGTCCTCCCGCCAATATATTATATGCTTATGTGTGTGTGGGTGTAAAGGGGGGGTTGTGCAATGTGTGTGGGCAGTGTGTGTGTGGTACACAGTCCCACCCTGGCCACATCAATCAGCCAGTCTTTATCCTGTTCAGTTTACAGAGCTAATCACTCCCACCAAACACACACACACACACACACACACACACACACACACACACACACACACACACCAACACACCAACACCAACACACCAACACATATTTGGCCACAAACTCTTGAACAGCCTGTCCTTTGATAACTTATCCAGCGAAACACACACAGTGTCCACTCTATGAAATATGCATTTCTTCTATTTTTTTCCTGGATCTTTGACGCACTAGCAATGCCCAAAGTCTAGAGTATTTAAATCATTATACAAAGCATGATATTTGCGATACGTGCAACATAACCGGTTTTCACTGTGACCAATTTTTGTGTTAGACAATTGATGTGTCAGTTTAATATTCTCAGTGTCTGTAGTGGGACAGTTGGACAATCACTAAATCTGATAATTCAGCTGAAAAACTGTCGCAGATTAATATTACCTAAAAGGCATATTTCCAAACATCGAAGCATCATTTAAGGCTGAAATTGAAGTGTGTGTGTGTGTGTGTGTGTGTGTGTGTGTGTGTGTGTGTGTGTGTGTGTGTGTGTGTGTGTGTGTGTGTGTGTGTGTGTGTGTGTGTGTGTGTGTGTGTGTGTGTGTGTGTGTGTGTGTGCACTAATGGTATCTCATTAGCATGAGTGACGCGTCCCCCTCCCCCTGTGGAGGTTCGTTTTGTTGCCCTGCCGAGCCGGTGCTGAGCCGGCGCTCTCTAAATATAACCCTGTGTTTGTGTGGCGGTCATGTTTGTGCGCTCACGTGCATCCGACACAAACAGTTGCTCGCATCAGAGGCTGGCTTGCGTTCTGGCGTTCTACCGGATGGTCGTGTCGAGGTATTGGAGCGAACCTTTGCGACAACCGGTTGTCCGGTCATCGAAGGCTTATTTGGGCTGAGAGTGACACACCGGAGTTGGCCCATTTTGAAGCATGAATTGTTCATAATAATTGGTTATGTATTTTTATATATATATTAGAGGATAGATGTATTGGTATACCTCATTTTTGCTGAGGTAGGCTATATCCAGGAAATTCCAAATCTCATTGAATGCATATTTTGGGTTGAGGATGTGGCACTGATGTATAAATAAATACAGTTGCATTATATTGCAAAATTAATGGACAACCTTGCCACCGAAAAGCAAAACTATTATAGGAGAGCCTAAACATGTAGGGAATCGAGCAAAACATTGGTGATGACCTGTTATGTGAAAACCTTTACCTTTTACTCCTTTACCTCACGGTAGGCTTCACTGTGGTCGTATTTATTTTTTTTCAGTTGTCTTTCTTAAAAATAGCAAGCTAAAGGAAACACTCCCGCAGTTTTACGTGTACAGTTCGTCACGAGTCCACATAAAAAAAAAGAAGCGATTAGGCTCGTGAGCCCTGGCGGCGGAAGGCGGTCGGTTCAGGCTCGTGCGCCCTGGCGGCGGAAGGCGTTCGGTTCCGTGCCAGTTTGCGCTGTCAGGGAATTCCGGGGACGTGCGGTGACGTCAGAAGAGGCGTGCCTTTGTGTGTGTGCGGAGGCTCCGCCGTGTGTGTGTGTGTGTGTGTGTGTGTGTGTGTGTGCCTCTGTCCCTTTAAAAAAAACAGCTCGGCGCAATATGATCCCTGCCGTCCTGGCTTCTGTGTGTGTGTGAGAGAAGGGAGCGAGCGAGCTAGAGCGAGAGAGAGGGACGGAGAGAATAGACGGAACTGTAAGAAAGGAAACCCGAAGACTCGAATAAACCAAACGGAATAATGAACTTAAACCCTCTTCATGTCGCGAGTCGGCTTTGGATTTTGAAGAAGACCTTACCGGAGTGACATCTAAAACTTGGAAGTTGTGTGTGTGAGACGGGATTAGTGGCTTTTATTCCGCCGGTTGGTCGGGAATCTATCTGCAGACCGACGGGTTCAGTGGCGCTCGTCGGACACCAGGAAAGGATCGTATTTACGCCCATACCTTTAACACAACGGTGTTTCTATAGATTGATATACCTTTGATCGCTTTGAGGACGAACGGCGTAGCTCACTTCTTGCGTTTAACGGTAAGTGTGTGTTTTACCAGCCCGGCTCGATGTGGAAGTATCCTAGTCATGTGCCCTGTTAGGGCTCCACTATGCTCTGGGATTAAGAGTTATTCTACAGTCACTGCATATTTTGCAATTAAGGATCAGCTTTTCAAGCTGATCCTAAATTGCAAAATATGCAGTGACTGTAGAAAAACTCTTAATCCCAGAGAAACGTTAACCCCAAGCAGAGCAGCGTAGCCCTGATCGTGTTTAACTCCACTGCCGGTTGTTTTGGAGCTTGCATTGGATGGCATTATGTATACTTGCTAACGAATAATTTGTTGCAATGCACTTTGCCTGGTTTAAACGTTTGGACGAGGGCGACTTGTCAGACGCTTACGTGGGCTTTTTTCTGCGCTGCTCCGGGACGTTCGTGTGCGTGCGCGTGCGTTTGTGTTTCGATAAGGATGACTGGAACTGAAATGTCTGAGGCGATGAGTTCGATTATCGTAATAGATTATATAGGCTAGATGGTGTGTGTGTGTGTGTGGGGGGGGGGTGATGACGCAATACTTTAGTTCGGCGTCCACAATTGATGAGTGTGCCGGTTCAGGGCTTTATTGACCTCACATCACACTCCTGAATTTACGATGACAGAGAAGTCCCCGATATTGTTCCTTGTGGAAGGGGGTTATTGAAGTGCCACGATATACATTTAACCCTCCACATAGCGTTTAGGAGGTGCACTTTAGGATGTGTGTATGTGTTTGAAGTCTTAAAGAAGAGGACGGGACAGGGCCGGGGGAGAGAGAGAAAATTGCGTGTGTAAGGAGATCTCGGGCCATTGTGTTTAAGAGTGTGGGGGGGGGGGGGGGTCGGCAGCCGTACACAGTGAATGGATGGACCGTAGTCAGTTTAACGCACACAAAGAGCCGGATTGAAAGGAAGTGATTTGCATTGCTCTACCTACCCCTGTTTGGGGGAGGGGTGTGTGTGAGGGAGAGAAGCCTGTGTGTGTGTGTGTGTGTGTGTGTGTGTGTGTGTGTGTGTTGGGGATAAAGTCTATCCTTGACTTGCCAGCAGCAGCCGACATCACTGATACGTGTCGGGCCCATTTGAGCTCAGACACACCAGAATGTGCTCAGTGGCTTTTTGTACCGAGTTGGGTAATGTTATTGTTTGGTGGCGATGTGATGTAACAGAGAGGCTGTTTATGGGGGGAAATTAGCTGTGGTCTTTCACCCGAAGCCCCCACTATATGTATTTTATGACCGCAGTAAAACACCGAGATCTAAAGGGTGTGGAGTGTGCTGGCATGGGGTCCTTTGAACGTCTGTTTCCGATCCATCATAGCGATTGACATGGAAACGAGTGGCTGCCTGTCTCCCTTTTTGATGTCGGGAGGCAGTAAACAGTTCGGCCAGTAGGCAGCACACGATTACGACATCGCTGCCCTCGCACCTCGCCGCTACGAGGGGCCTGACTGCGCGGCTCTGCCTCGAATCACCCGCCCCCGGTTGGCCCCGTGATCCCAGCAGCAGCGTGTGAATGAACAATCGCCGCCCATTCTAGTGTGTGTCATGAAGAGCACAGAGTCATGTTAAAGCTGTACACACAGACCTGGGATGACTGTCGAGGGGGCCAGTCATGTTACTAGCTGTAAAGAGCTGATTAACGCTGCATTAAGTAGCCCATCTTGTGATCAAGTGCAAAAGAAGTTGAGTTTGTAAACTGCTTGTGGACAGAGGTGAATGGCAGTGTGAAGGGCGGGGAAAGCAGTTATGCGTTGTCTGGGTAGAGAAACAGGTCATTGTGCCGGTCCGTCCTGCTTAGTCACCTATAATGTTTTGACGGTTGGAAGCACACCACCATTAACTCTAAAAGGGAAAACGACAAACAAACCCCTGTTTAGATCTTTAGGCGCGCGCGTGTGTGTGTGTGTGAGTACATGTGTTTGTAGCTAGTCCATTGCTAACCGTGTTCTACAGGAAGGGGGTGGGGTGGGGGTCTCTGTCCCGTGGGGTACTCCATCAGCAACTTTCTTCAGGATCTAACCCGGGTCGCTGCGTTAAGGACTGAGCATATGTGGTACGCTCTCTACCCGGTGTGCTCCCGGGACCCACATCTTTAGGTGTTTTACCTAGCTTAACCTTGTCTAAAGTTGCTGAAGTGGTCTTCTATATTTGACACATAGTTGAAAAAGTTATGCATCACCAACACACACAGGGGTGTGTGCGAGTGAACGATTAACCGTTTCCACGCTCGGCAGGAAGTGGAGAGAAAAGAGAAAGCTGTTGCGCTCACTTCCTCTCCCTCCGTGCCCTGGCGAGACGCCACCGATGATGTCACGGCCGATGGGGAATTGGGCGAACCCCCGCCTGCGGGGGTTCGGTGTGTGTCGGAATCACACACACCTGAGAAAGTATGGCATTTGGACATATTTCCCTCACACACAAACACATGTACTTTGTCCTCTAGCCCCGCCAACCGAAAAGTCATGAGGCATCTTTATGATTGATTTGGGGATTCCGCAATGGCACCTGTGTTGTTTAGTTAGCATAGCAGTACTATAGTAGCCCCCCTGAAGTAACCATACATGCACACAAATCACAGAAGAGCGTGTAGGGCTGCTGCTGTTGTTGTTGTTGTTGTTGGTGTCACTTTGGTTCGTGGTGTAACCAGAAGTTGATGAATGAGGAGGATGATGAATTGAAGAGGGTTCCAGTTCACCTTGTCCTCCCGCCTCTGTAAACATGTTGATCATTGCTGACCGCTGAGATACCCCTGCTTCAAATACCTCTCTCTCTGTCTCTTTGTACCTCTCTCTCCCTCGGTCTCTCTCTCTGGCTCTCGGTGTACCTCTCTCTCCCTCGGTCTCTCTCTCTGGCTCTCGGTGTACCCCTCTCTGCCGCACAGATTTTCATTTTATCCTCGTTTAACCTACCTATTAACTGCCGCTAAAGAATCTGCCCGTCGGTTTCCAGGAAACCGTTGTCATGGAAACATGAACTTGTTTCTGCTAGTATGTGTGTGTATGTGTTAAATGAAGACGGATAATCGCTAAAGTGGAATGGAAAGTTGGAAGCATACAGAGTGTTTCGAACAGGGGATTTTGTTTTGAATCCTTTTTATTGTTCAGAATTATCCCACTCGTGTGTTTCAGAGACACAAACTATACTAAACACACCTCCACTCTGAGTAAATTCCCCCTTTAACCCCCTACCCCAACCAACTTGCCATGAGTCACTTTTTGCTTTTTAAATAACCGAAAACAGGAACGTGATGCACTCGGGGTGACACGACAGGGTTGAGACGTCTGTGCTACCAGGTCTCATTTCCTCCCCGCCCCGTCCACTTCTCTGAATGAGACGGCGGCCAGACTGTAGTGACTGGGACGATGACACACGCAAACGTGCACACGCACTTGCAGCCACATCTCCCAGTCGACTCATGAGGGGGTCCCGGGCTGTACCAGTGCAGCGGGTCTCTGTGGCCCTGGGACCCGCTGGGGAGTCATCTTCTGCTGGGGGTGTGTTCAGCCTGCTGCTCTAGTCACTCTCGCCCCGTGAGACAGCGTGTGTGAGAAGAGGTCCCGGAGCTGTTCTCGGAGCTTTTGATCTCGGCCCTGCCCAGGTGTCACTGGTGTCACTCGTAACTGTCAAAGTTACGTGTGTGTGGGGGTGCGTGGGGGTGCGTGTGCGTGTCCACACATCTTGACACACAAATGGCAGCTTGAGGCCCTACTTCCTGTGCCAATGACGACAGCTTCCTGTGGGGGTGTAAAACTACTCTTGTCTCTCTTCCCTTTTTTCTGAGAGAGAGAGAGAGAGATGAATACACAGAGAAAGGGTAAACAGAGAGCAAGGTCGAGAGACACTGAGACAGACCCCCTGTCTGAGAGGGAAACGGACCACACTCGCGTCATCCAGTTGTTTTCCTTCACGCACTTGTGGTGTTGGGGCCAGGTGACAGAAACAGAGCAACAGGCTTTTTTAACCCCCCCCCCAGCTCTCCCACAACTCCTGGTTTGTTGTTCTAGTTTGTTCTCCACACACAGATGTAGGGCTAACCGTCTCTCCCTCCAGCCTCTCCCTCGGGTGCTGAGGTGGGTGGGGGGGGGGGGTGATGAGGTGGGTGGGGGGGTTCCGGGTTGACGGAGGCACATAGCAGGTGTTCTCCACATCGTTTCCAACAATGGGAGGCCTTAGCACTCTGGATGGTAGCCATTTTACATTGGCTACCACCCGCGTGGCGTTCGGTCACATACCCGGGACCCAGCCCCCCCCCCCCCCCCCCCCCCCCCCAACAGCCGGTGTCTCTCCGTCAGCCCGGTCCCGCGCCTGAGTCTGGTTGTCATGGCGACGACTGTGTGTTAGTGTGGCGGGTATTAAGCTGTTAGTCATGATGTCAACACTGGAGCCCCACTGTCCTCGCTTGACCTCCTAACCAAACATAGTGGTGTATGTGTCTGTGTGTGTGTGTGTGTGTGTGTGTGTAAAACATTGTGAATGAGACGAGGTAGCTTGCGTCACCATATTGCAACACGCACAGCGCATTGCTTGGCACGTTGTGTTGAATGGGGTGGAGGAATGTGCAGAGGATGTGTGTGTCACTGAGGTCTGGTGTGCCGGGCACAGTGTTTCCTCTAGGAGGCGCCCCCCAGACACCAGACCCGAGAACCACTCCATGGTGAGGGGTGGGAACGGATGGGAACTAGAGGGAGGTAATGCTGAGCCAGCTTGGTCCTCCGGTCCACTGTCAGCATTTGTGTCCCCACGGCCCCCTCTCGTTGGGTCTTTTCTTTCTCTGAATTAGAGGGATGGCCCAAAACCTTTTTCCCCGTCGATACTCCCCCCGCTGCTCTCCTCCCTTCTCGACCTGGGATGCCCCGGTGTAGTTTCATTTAGCCTCCTCCCCTCCATCTCCGCGCCCCTTTTGTTTTCTGCGCTGGTCTATTTTTATTCTGCTGGCCGCGTACCAAGGTAGACATGCGTCAGCGGAGTGAGTCCTCATTTCTCCTTTTTTTTAACTCCAGGCGTATAATTTGTGACTCAGCCGCAAGCTGTAGCTCTGGCCAGCACACGACTGTTGTGGACTCGGCTTGTGAGTCACAGGTGTTAGTGTGTGTGTGTGTGTGTGTTTTTCTTACGTCTAGCATCATTGGCTGCCGAATCAGGGGTACAAAACAGTTGCCGTGGAGATGCCCCTAGCCACGCCACTTTCTCTCTGCAACTCATAAACGCTGTCGCTGGGATGACAAATTGTGTGAGTTGCTACAGCGATGGAGGTGTTGACCGACGAGGCTCTGTGATGTCAGGAGGCAGAGTCCATTTGGTAGAGAGGGAAGGAGCTTTGAGAGGCTGTTGCTTGTTTTTGGGAATAAAATGACTCCATTGAAGGGCTTATCGTGAACAACTATCTCTACACCTACGAGACCTTCATGATGAGTCTTTCTGAAACATTACGGAGGCAACCAACAGCTAGATGGACGATGACCTCATGCTCACCTCGGGGCCGGTCGCTTCTGATTCCACCTCAACACTGTCCAGCCCCTAATTCCCCCCCCACCCCCACCCCCCCCGGGTGACATGTCCACTGTTGATGTAGGACACACCCACACGGCCCCCTCACCAGCCGTGGTCGGACGCACCATAGCTCCAGAGTAGGCTCTAGCGGGGACTCTTGTAGTGGTCGGTTCCAGATTAAACCAGTAAGATGGCTTCCTTTCTTCCCCCTACCTCAATGAAGGGGGCTGGTGGGGTTCTGCGGTCATGTGTTTGAGGCCCTCCCTTCTTAATGGCCGCGGGACCGGGGAATTGAACCAGACTCTCTTACCTACCAATTTACATGAAATCTCTATGGTTCCTGAATGGGTTTAATATAGACCCTTTCTTCTCCCCATCTAGTTTGCTCATTGTGTTCTTACTGACTTGGGCGGACCTTGAACCAGCATCTCCACAGAATGCTAATCAACTGTCCTCTCCAATTTTATAAGGGTAAGCCATTTCTAGCAGCTAGCTAGAGATTGCCCAAGACGTTTATAATCCTTTTCCTCGCAAGTCAGAAATCTGATGTTGACAAACTCCAAGCACAACCTCGACAATGTCTTCGCAACATGTCTGAACGTGGTTCAAAGCAGTTGTCATGGTGATGCCCCTAGCCTCACTTCTTTCTCCCTCCCCTTCTGAAAAACTGACACAGGTTGGAGACAGGAAATGGTCTTTGACGTCAAGGGCTTGTTTTTTAAGGAAATCAAATCAAAGTGAGATGGTTCGGATTCTCCTGAACGCCTACCTTTCCCCCGGCGAAAGACCTCACGCCCTCTCGAGACGTCACGGAAGTCACCACGAGCTAGAAACCCGATGACCTCACTCCTCCCTCGGGGCCCGTGGGTCTGATTCCAATCAGCGCTCTCTAGCCCCTCCTCCACCCCCGGGGGGGAATGCCAGCATCATTCGTCCCCGCACACGTCTGTACACCAGTGTCTGGAAACGCATCCACGCGCAAGAAACCCCCAGTTACGCTCATGCACAGGAACAAGCTCCGCCCCCTCCCTCCGGTCAGCTGACTGACGGCGTGGTGGAAGGGGGGGCAGAGCCCGGGCAGGATTCCGGGGTATGCCGCAATGAGTCAGCAGGGCTTTCCCTCGTCGGCGGATAGCACACTCTCACTCACACACTCGCACACCGCCAACACTTTCCTCGCGACGTGAGCACACACACACACACACACACGTGCACGGCCTCGTAGTCTGCATAGCGAGACCTCGTCGCGTGGGTTACATCGAGAGTGTCTCGCTCCCCGCCGTCGGGGCCGGGCGCGCGCCACACGAGAGCTCTGAGAGGGGAGCCGCGGCTGTTTGTTGACACCGCGCACGCACAGCGCGGCGCTATAAAAGAGGTCATTATTGCCCAAGTGCCTCGTCCCTGGGTGACCTCAGACATCCCCCCCCCCCCCCTCCAACCCAACACATGCACAAGCACACACACATCCTGGGTTAGTCCTTGGTGTTTGGGCATACTTTCAAACGTCTCGTGTTCCTGCTGTTCTTCCTCGGTCCTGCAGGTATTTTGTGGTTCTGCTCTGGCGCACAGATTCAACTGTGCTTTAGCTGTTAACGTGGTCTGCCTCTATTCCTGGCCGTTCTGCCAGCCACCGTTGTCATGGCTGTCGCTTTGTCTCGTGTGTGTCTTGTGTGTGTGTGTGTGTGTGTGTGTGTGTGTGTGTGTGTGTGTGTGTGTGTGTGTTGCAGCTCCTCCCCCCCCCTACCCCCATCGCTATTTCTCTTGTCTCTCTTGTCCCATTGTTTCCACAACCCCCCTGCTGGGTTCAGCCTTTGACCTCTGCACCCTCTGGTTTTATAACAGACATGTGACCTCAGGAGAAGTCAGGGTGAAGTCGGGGAGCTGCAGGGTGGGAGGGACTTTCGCCCTCCTGGTCCAATCAAAATTCTTGTGTATTCGGTACAACGATAGCTGCATCAGTGTGATTGGAGAGTGGCTGTGTACGTCCCGCCCTCAGCCGCTCATTTATCTCTCTCTCTCTCTCTCACACACACACACACACACACACACACACACACACACACACACACACACACACACACACACACACACACACACACACACACACACACACACACACACACACACACACACACACATTAAAAGAAAGGGAGAGAACATAGACTATTGTTGCATTGTGACATGGTGGTGTGTTTTTGTGAGTGCATTAGTGTATTTAGATCTGATGTGTGTATCAGCTGACTAACGTATTGTGTGTGTGTGTGTGTTGCAGGGTTGGAGAGACCCCAGGGAGATGACTGACACCCGAAGCTGAGCCCCCGCACTGCTGTCAATCAAAAACCTGCTGCTACTCCAAAAGGTACGCTGGGTCTGTGTGTGAGTAGAAACTGTGTAGTTTGTAAGTAGAAACTTTGTAGTGTGAGTCGAGACTGTGTAGTGTGTGAGTCGTGACTGTGTAGTGTGTGACGGTGTAGTGTGTGTGTGAGTAGACTGTATGTGTGTATTGTGTGTGTGAGTAGGCTGTATGTGTGTATTGTGTGTGTGTGTGTAGAGACAATAGTGTTTGTGTAGATACAGTCCAGTTTGTTTGCCATTGTGTGAAATTGGATAGAGTTGTGTTGACTGTAGGGTTAAGTGTAAATTATAGTCTCTGTGTATAAGAGGAGAAGGTGTGTGTGTGTGTGTGTGTGGGTGTGGGTGTGGGCATGGGCAAAAACCATCTCAAGAAACCATTTCCCCCTGTACGGACCGCTTATTGATCCAACTGAATTTCTTTTCGCCCAAAGTTATATTCTTGACCTATATTCTCAACTCTTTCCACAACACAGCCCTATTTCAAAGTAATTCACCTCAACTCTCAAATTTATTCTGTTGGCCTCTCTTTCTCCGCGGCATATAAACCGAATGTCCAATAGCAGTTGGTGTCCAATAGCAGTTGGTGTCCAATAGCAGTTGGTGTCCAGGCGTGACGGTTAACGGCGGCGTTGGGGTCAGTACGCGTTGGACACACACAGTCTATCTCTGGTTCACACCAGTGTCTGTTGAACCCAGGCGAGATAGAAGGAGGCCGAGAGAGAGACGGGGGGAGAGACAGAGACGGACTATCGATCTGTTTTCCCCTCGAACACGACGGAAAATCTCTGGCTCTTAATGCATTACCGTTCTGGCTTTGATGGAGATGATGGAGTAAAAATAACATGCAGGGAGGAAGTTCTCCGTCCTCCCGACGCCACTAGCGTGCGCCATATGTGCGTGACTGATGCCTCGCCAGACACTCCTTTGTTCTTGCTCCCCTTTTGTTTCTTGTTATAAAAACGCTGAAACCTGCCGTTTATGTTTCTCCTATCTGACACCTTGGCTGCTTTGTTACCCTGCGTGTGTGTGTGTGGTCGGGGGTTTGGAAGCGGGCATGTCGGGTGTTGAATGGGTCAGGGGAGGTGTTTGTGTGTAAGGGTGTGGTACGGGGTTTGAGTCCGCCTCTCTGGTGCATCTGTCTCCCCCAACTCTTTGTTTGACTCCCCTGTGTGTGTGTGTGTGTTTGTGGGTGTTTGTGTGTGTGTGTGTATGTGTGTATGTGTATACTGTCCATGGAACCATTCCTACTACACACTTCCACACCATTTTTTTTTTTATCTCTCTCTCTCCCCCTCTGCCAACCTCACGCCCTTTCTCTCTCCTTACTCCACCTTAATCTCTCTCGCTCCCTCCTCCACCCTTACCGGTCTCTTCCTCCCTTTTTAATCTACCCTTCCACCCGTCTTTGCCCGTCTGTTGCACGACCCCCCTCTCTCGCCTCCATCATGCCTGCCCTAATGAGATTAAACCCAGAGTCTCCACACACACACACACACACACACCGATAACGGAGACGTCTACCGCTTGGTACGTCCTCGCTTGTGTAGGTGAAAACGCTTCACGTATAGCTCTCACTCTTGGCAGCAGTCATACCGGGCATGCACACACCATACACACATACTGTGTACAACACAGACACACACACACACTGAGTACACACACAAACTGTGTGCACACACACGCACACACCCTGTACACGTACACACACACACACACCGTGCACACTAGCACACACCGTAAACGCACACACATACACACACACCGTGTACAACACACACACACACACCAAGTGTGCGCACAGTTTTCTGGCAATTGTCCCAGTCTTCTCTCTCTCTCTGTGTGGTGGGTCGCCTAGTAACCTCAGGTCTGTGTTGTTCGAGGCCATCTGGACCCCGCGAACAGTCTCATCACACTGGGCTCACCAGCACCCCCTGCAGGCATCCACCCACCGGGAGCTACAGCCTCACTCCATGGAGCACAGGCAACTGCCAGGCCTCCCATTTTACATTTTATGAGGCAGTGTATATAGATAACTAACTACAGAAGTGGTAGGGCAACCGTTGATATATGGGTCTATTGTCGTGGCCAGGGGATAGGTGTCGGCGATGGGGTGTAGAGAATGTAGGTCTGGAGAAGGAGAGAATTGGGAGATAAATCAGCTTCTGGCGGAAGAGGTTTCATCCAGGTTTTTTTTCTTTCTTCATCTGCAGTCCCGTTCTGCACCCTCTTGCTCTCTGCCTTGCTCTTTTCTCTCCTCTCTCCTTACCACACACACACCCTCTCTCTACTCTCTATCCTTACCACCTCTCTCTCTGTCTCGCTCTGCAGTCTGCTTTCCTCTCTCTCTCTCTCTCTCTCTCTCTCTCTCTCTCTCTCTCTCTCTCTCTCTCTCTCTCTCTCTCTCTCTCTCTCTCTCTCTCTCTCTCTCTCTCTCTCTCTCTCTCTCTCTCTCTCTCTCTCTCTCTCTCAACACGCCTATAACGAAGACAAGAGAACTGGCACTTATTGACATGTGTGTGTCTTGCTCACTGGTCCACCGCATGTTTCCGCGAACAGCGGGGTTAGGTTTAAATCCCTCTCCCCTCTGCCTCTCTCCCTCTCTCAGGTCTTCAGGGTCCTTGGTGCTGTAGAAGTAGTGGGAGGCTACCGGCAGACTCTCTGGGCATTAGTGTGAAGCCTCTTCTCTGCTGCAGTGGAGGGCTTCACGCAGACGGCTAGTCTGGTGAGTACTGCCGCCTCACACACAGGTCCTCACCGGACCTGCGCCCTGCACTGTGGGGACATTGGGAGCAGTAGGAGGCACTTTGTGATGTTGTAAATGTTTTTGTGTGTATTTACAGAAAATGTCATGCACATTTTTTTAAATTGCACCAAAGTGGATGATGTTCGTGTGTGCGCGTGTGTGTTATGCTTAGCTAACCCTTGTTGTCTATCTGTCTGCGCTCTCAGGCTGTGTGTGCACTTCCGTCTGCGCCCCCAGGCTCGATGCATTGTGTGTGTGCGTGTGTGTTGTAGGAGTACTGACGCAGTGTGTGTCTCTCCCCAGGCTGGATGCATCACGCGGTAGAGCAATTTGGCGGGCGTGGCACACGGGAGCCCTTCCCTCTGGACGGACTCAACAGGGGGCCATGGGCTCCCGTCGGCAGCCGCCCCTGGCCGCCGCCCACCAGGTCTGTTGTCATGACAATGCCTCCTTCTGCCCCCCCCCCCCCCCCTTTCTTGCAGCATCACAGAGCTTCTCTGCCTTCGTGGCTTTTTGATCTAGTCTAAATTGCTAACCTAATTGAGAACATTCTTTTGACGGCATATTTGAAGCAAGTCATTCTGCGTGACCGTTCGCTAATGTGTAGACGGTGCTTATCGTCACGCTAGGTGTTCACCTGGAATGAGCCAACACCAGCTCCTCCCCCATCTACCTCTCGGTCCAATGGGCGGACTGAACCACCCGAAATATTTCAATAATGGGTGAGTCCCCCAGCCTTCCCCTCCACTCTTTCAGCGCTGTGCCTTTCCCTGTTGAGTACAGCGACCCAGCCCTCTAACGTCCTGCCCCAGAACGGGGCGAGCGTCTGCGGCCGGGCGTCGGTCCGAGGGCCCTGTGGGCGGTGTTGTGACCCGTGTTCCCTGTGTTCCTCCAGACCCATGCCGGTGCGGGGAGGAGACAAACTCGACCTCCCCCAACACGCCTCGCTGCCGGGCATGCAGCGGGAGCAGCCGAGAGCCCCTCCGCCTCACCCCGCGCACCACCACCACCCCCACCCCCACCCCCCGCCGCCGCACAGGGGGTGGGAGCAGCTCGGCCAGCTCTACGACCCCCACCCGCCCCCGTCACAAGGGGGGCCCACGCCCGGGGACCACACCCTGCGACTGCATGCTGGTGGGGGTGGAGGAGGAAGTGGAGGGGGATGCTATGCTAACAACGGTGGTGGTGGGGGCGGTGGTGGTCCTCCTCCACCCAACCCCCACCTCCCCCCGGGCAGAGTGGGCCAACTGCTGAAGGTGAGCCAGAGAGAGAGCAGACATTACACACAGGGATAACTTTACACACACACACACACACACACACACACACACACACACACACACACACAGGTAAACAACAGTAATTGCAGACACACGTACACACGTATACACACACGCACCCTATCAGGGGAGTCAAACGGAGCACTGGGGGATGAATACGTAAGGGAAGCTGATGATAAACAATGATTACAAAGACACGTGTGTGTGTGTGGGCTTAACGATCCTGGTTGTCTTCCTTCCTCTCCAGTTCGGGGGGCCTCAGGAGCCCCATGTCCCCAGGGCCCCTCAACCACTGGGGGAGGAGATGTGGGCTCAGGTGCAGCAGGTAGGTTCTCTTTTAATTGGTTGAGGTCATGTTTTTACAGCCGCCGTAACGCCGGCTCTATGCCGGCGCTTGCTATACTACGCGTTTCCCCCGATCCGCTGGGAGCGACACACGTCTGTGATCTTTTGAAAAGATAAAGAAAGGAACTATTCGTCAATACGGTAGTACCGGTAGTTAAACAGATTTGCCGGTCCAAAAAAAACAACAACCTGTAACAGAACTAATTCAACTTTCTTTGAACCTCGAAAAAAATACATTCAAGAACCCAAGGCTTTCAGATACAATTGGCACTTAAACGCTGCTACGAATACAGGGAATAATACAAATTCAGAACGTCTAATTTTCGAATGAAGTAGAATGTAATGGAGATTAAGGCCCAATCCCATTTCTACCCCTTACCCCTTCCCCTTCCCCCTCAACCCTTCCCCTTCGAAACAAGGAGGAAGGGGAAGGGGTAAGGGGTAGAAATGGGACTGGGCCTAAATGCATAAGCATTGAGAGTAATTCAATGGAAACCCAGTCAAAACAAACTCTCAGACAACAGGCCTGCGTCACTCACAGCGCCACCGTGTCCCCCCTCTCCAGCAGCAGAGAGGAGGGGGCTACCCCGTGAAGATGGTGGGGGGCCAGCTGAAGAGACCGGGCCCTCCAATGGGCGGGGAGCACTCTGTCATCCAGCACACCCCCGCTCTACACCCCGCCTCCCGGCCCAGCCCCGAACAGGACTGCTCCGCCAGCCCCAAGAGGAAGAAGAGACCCGACCAGGTAAGGAGGCGCCCAGGGGACGCTACAGGGGGCACTACAGTGGACGCTCTAGTGGACGCTACAGGGGACGCTCTAGTGGACGCTCTAGTGGACGCTCTAGTGGACGCTACAGGGGACACTCTAGTGGACACTCTAGTGGACGCTACAGGGGACGCTCTAGTGGACGCTACAGGGGACGCTACAGGGGACGCTACAGGGGACGCTACAGTGGACGCTCTAGTGGACGCTACAGGGGACGCTACAGGGGACGCTACAGGGGACGCTACAGGGGACGCTCTAGTGGACGCTCTAGTGGACGCTACAGTGGACGCTCTAGTGGACGCTACAGGGGACACTCTAGTGGACGCTCTAGTGGACGCTCTAGTGGACGCTCTAGTGGACGCTCTAGTGGACGCTCTAGTGGACGCTACAGGGGACGCTCTAGTGGACGCTCTAGTGGACGCTACAGGGGACGCTACAGGGGACGCTCTAGTGGACGCTACAGGGGACGCTACAGGGGACGCTACGGGGGACGCTCTAGTGGACGCTACAGGGGACGCTACAGGGGACGCTCTAGTGGACGCTACAGGGGACGCTCTAGTGGACGCTACAGGGGACGCTCCGGCAGAGAACGGTTCTGCAGCGTGATGCGCCTCAGAGACCCAGCCCGGGTCTCTGAGTATATAGATGGGGTCATGACCAATCAAAATGTACTGTTAGATGCGAATAGGAGATGAGAAGGAAATAGGGATGGGATAAAAAGGGCATGAGCTATTTCATGAAGCGAGTGCAAATGATGTGTCCTAGTGTCAACTCTCCGAAAGTACAATTCTTATTGTGACTGTTGTGGTGCAGGGTGTTGAGCTTCTCCCTGTCCTGCCCCCCCCCTCTGACTCTCAAGGTGAACGAGCATCGAGTTCTTCCAGTGACTCACGTCTCCGGTCCCTTCCTCCCCTCCTCCAGGTTCCCAACGGGGGGGTCCAGCGGTTCCCCGGGCCCCCGGCGGCCCCCCAGTCTCTCCACCCTCAGGCGGCGTCCCAGGGCCACTACCCTCCCCCTAAGCCGGCCTTCTGGAACCCCGTCGCCAAGGGCAACGCGCCCTGGCAGCCCCAGACCGCCGAGCGCAAGAGCCTGGCTCCGCACGAGTTCCAGGCGCGGACGGTAAGCCAGCTCCACTGAGCCACGCGACTACAGCCATGGCACAGCCATGGTCCAGCCATGGGTGCACCATGGTACGCCCATGGTCCACGGTATGGCTGTGGTACACCGAGGGTACCACCGTGGTACAGTGTTGATACCGGTCGTCGTGGCTACGCTCCGGGCTACCCTGAGCTTGCGTGGACGGATAGGATTTGCCAGCTTACACTGTCAAGCTTGTCTTATACAATTTAAATTAAAAACAATTATGTTTGTCAATTTTTGTCTCACCTCTACTGGTCCATTGCTAGTACTATTGAAGTACTGGTTCCTGCTGGTGTTTGTGAAGGTGACAGTGTTTGTGTGTCGTTGACGTGTTGACGCTCCTCTTCTTCCTTCTCCAGGAAACCAAGAAGCCAGGCGGCTACGGCCACAAGCCCCCCGCCCCCGCCTCTGCCTCCACTCATTCCACGCTCTCCCCCTCCCTGGGGGGTTACCACCCCGGCCCCCAGAAGACGGGCTATCACCACCACTCCCACCACCTCCAACAACAGCAGCAACAACAACAGCAACAACAGCAACAACAACAACCACAGCCACCGGTGGTGAACCAGTCCCCCCACTCCTCGTACCCCCAGCCCGGGAGCGCCAAACCGGCCCCCGCCCCGCCCCGCCACCCCTCCCTGGAGCCCCACAGGGGCCACCAGGGGGCCTCCCACGCTCAGTCCCACCATACGCCACCCAGGGGTGCCAGGGAACCAGCCCCGCCGCCCCGGTCTTCACCAGCCAACCCCCCAGCCGCGACCAGCAGCAGCGTGCCTTACAGTCACTTCCAGCCTCACGCGGGGCTGGGGCACCCGGGCCCCCCCGCGCCCTCCCCCCAGCCCACCAGCAGCACCGCCGTACCTCAGCAGCAACCCGGCACCGCCCGCGACGACTGGAAGTACCAGGGCCGGGCGGGCAGCCACTCGCTGGTGAGTACCCCGAGAGGAGAGCCTCAGTCTGGAGCCAGAGGACGTGTGGGCCTGCCCTGGGGCTCCACGGCTGACAAGACGCTGCTTACCCTTAGCCTCATAGCATTATTGTCTAGGTCATATTTTAGGGTTCATCATGTATTTAGCATCAAATATGCCCAAGTGAAATAGATGACTTAGGCAGATTGTGATTATGGAATGTAACAAGCGCTCTGATTGGGCTAGGATGCAGCCAATGAGGCACAGTGCATCAGCAGCTCTAGGGGAGTAGAGAGTAGAGTTAGATATCACAATTTGACCAAAATGTGACTTGGGAAACTATGCTATGAGGCCAACAAATTCTTATGGGTTACTGTTACTCCTATGTTTGTGAAGAATCAGACGCATCATTGATACAATTTGAAATGATCAAAGTCCTGGAAAAAGCAGCGAGCAGTGTGTGGTTCTGTAGCTAACCAATCAGATGTCTTTGTGTTTTCCCCAGGAGGCGGGACTCTACAGGTCCACCCAGATCCTACCTCAGGGCCAACAGAGCCACGCCCCCTCGCTGCACCACTCCCACTCCCACCCCTTACACCACCACGTCAGCCCCCCTCTAGTGAACCCCACCCGTACCCCTGTGATCACCCCCAACCCCCCCGCCCCTCAGCCCTCCTTCTCCGTCGGTGGCTACGGCAACAACAACAACCACAACAACAGTGGTAGCGTCATCGGCGGCCGACCCCCCGGGGCTGTTTCCACGGCAACCACAGGGAGCTGCTTGGTCAGGAACGGCGGAGGAGGAGGAGGCGGCGTCGGCGATGTACTCTGGCAACGAGAGCGGGCGCCGGCACCGCAGACCCCCAACCCCGCCCCCGCCCCCAACACCTTCCAGCGGGACGCCCTGCTGCAGTCGAGCTATCAGGGAACCCAGGCTGGCTCCGCCCAGCACCACCACCACCACCACCACCACCCACAGCACCACCACCCACAGCAGAGGGTGGTGCACCGACCACAGCATCAGGGAGCTCCCAGCGCCGCGCCCCCGCCGCCGCCCCCGCCCACACAGGGCGAGAGCGCCTACTACCGACGGACCACAAAGGCGGAGCAGCACGGCACGCCCAAACCTCCACCCCCCCCGCCGCCGCCGCCGCCGTCGTCCTCCGTGTCCTCGCCGGCGCTCTCCTCCTCCCTGTTCTCAGGTTTCCAGCGGGCGGGGGAGAGCGTGATCACCAGCAGACCCTCGTCAGTCCTCCCTCCCTCCTCTGGTTCCCTCAGCTCCTACACTCCCGTGGCTCCGTCGGGCCCCCACCACCACCACCACCACCAGCACCACCACGCCGCTGCTGCTGCCCGACACGCCCACCCCGGCCTCCCCAGAGTGGGGCACCAGCCAGGCTCCACCCCCCAGGGCACCGGCCAGGCCCGAGGCCAGCCCCAGCTGTGTGCTCCGGTGCCGGCCTCGCAGTCCATCGAGGAGGCCCTGGACAAACTGGACGCCGAGCTGGAGGGCCACATGCAGGCGGAGGAGACGAGGAAGAGGGCCAGGGAGGAGGAGGAGGAGACGGAGAGGAAGAGGCGAGAGGAGGAGTGTCAGAAGAGGCGGGAGTGGGAGAGGCAACAGGAGGACAAGAGGAAGAAGGAGGAGGAGGAGGAGAGGAAGAGGCGAGAGCTGGAGAGGCAGGAGAGGAAGAGGAGGGAGCTGGAGAGGCAGGAGAGGAAGAGGAGGGAGCTGGAGAGGAAGGAGGAGGAGGAGTGCAAGAGGAGAGAATGGGAGCGGCTGGAAGAGGAGAGGAAGAAGCAGGAGGAGAAGAAACGGCAGAGGGAGTGGGAGAGGAAGGAGGAGGAGAAACGCCAGAGGGAGAGACAGGAGGAGGAGAAACGCCAGAGGGAGAGACAGGAGGAGGAGAAAAAGCAGCGGGAGAGACAGGAGGAGGAGAAACAACGGAGGGAGTGGCAGGAGAAACAACGGAGGGAGTGGGAGAGGAAGGAGGAGGAGAAACGACAGTGGGAGAGGCAGGAGGAGGAGAGGAGGAGACTGCAGCTGCAGCAGAAGAGGAGGGAGGAGCAGGAGGCCAACGCTAAAGGCAGAAGAGAGCAGACGGCCATGGACAACCTGGAGAGACTGCTGGCAGGCGACTCCTCGCCGCCCCCCGCCCTCCCTCGCCTCTCAAGCCCCCCCGCCCCGTCTGCGTCAGTCACCCAGGCCTCGCCCCCTTACCCCTGGCTGAGTCGCGGCGGGGTACCCCCCTGTCCTCCGTCGGCCCCGGCACCCAGCGCCGTCACCGCCGCCCCCGCCAGTACCCCCCTGGAACGACTGCGACCGCCCCCCCTCACCCCCCAGACGGAGTACGCCAGAGAGAAGCAGCGGCAGAGAGAGCTGTGGGGCCACAGCCCCCCCACGCTGCACCACGCACCGGGGTTGACCCAGTCCCCCTTCCCCCCGACGCTCGGCTCCCCCAAAGACCCTTTGAGGGGCCCGCAGCCCCCCAGATCCCACCCGGGGCCACTCCCCTCCCTGCCCACCCTTACGCTGGGCGAGCCCCCCAAGCTGTACCAGGCCTTCCCCAGGGAGGGGCCGCCGCCCTCGGCCCCCGGGGGGCTGCTCCTCCGGCCCCTGGACGAGGACTCTGACGGCGGGCCCTTCGAGGAGGAGCCGTCGGAGCTGTCCACGCTGCTCCCCGACGGCCTGGCCAACATCATGGCCATGCTGGACGAGTCCATCCAGAAGGAAGAGGCCCTGTGCGTCGGCGGCCGGCCCCCCGGCGGCGACCCGGCGGCGGCGGCTGTGGTGGGTGGCCCGGGCTACCTCTGCGCCCCGGACCTCATCCCGGCGCCCAAGCACCCGGCCAACCAGGAGGAGTTCGCCAGCCCCCCCGTGCTGAGCCGGCAGGGCTCGCTGGCCTCCCCCTGCAGCCGCACCTCCTCCTTCAACGAGGAGGACGAGGAGGGCCCCAAGGCGGCCCCCGGCGCCGGGCCCCAGCTCTTCCAGCGGCCCCGCGTGGGGCCGGGCCCCGAGGAGAACACCAACTACCGGCACAGCGACCTGGCCAAGCTGTACGGCCTCCCCGAGCTCAGCAAGAGCGAGGCGGACGAGGAGGAGGACGAGGAGGAGTCGGAGACGCCCTCCTGCTCCCCGCCGCCGCCCCAGAGGCCCCACCTCCACCAGACGGGCGTCAGCAGCATGTTCAAGTCCCTGGCCACCGTCAAGGAGAGCCAGAGGTACGCGTACCGCGGCGGGCCCTTCGGCAGGCCGCCGCCCTCCGCCCTGCTCGGGGTCAAGTACTCGTCGTCGCTGTCGCTCGGGCCCCACATCCACCGGCAGCAGAAGGAGGGCAGCTCCCCCACCTCGGACCCCAGCCACCCGGGGTTCAGCCCCCCCGTGGCCCCCGACCCCAAGACCTCCCCGTATCCCCTGGCGGAGAGCAAGGCGGCGATGGCCGACGTTCGGAGGGAGGCGACGGACCAGAGGACGGCGTTCGTCCCCTCCACCGTGGAGCCGGCGGACATCAAGGAGGAGGCGATGGAGAAGCTCACCACCATCTCCGAGACCTCCCTGGCGGAGCTGGGCCGGAGCTGTGACGTCCTCATCGGTCGGCACGCCGACAAGAGGAGCTCCCCCGAGCGCCACATCAAGCTGGAGGAGAGGGGACACGCGTCGCACGGGAAGGAGAAGGAGCGCGAGAGGACCAAGGACAAGAGCCGAGAGCGGGCGAGGGAGAGGGACGGGGAGACGAAGAGGAAGCACAGCCACAGCAAGAACCACGAGGAGCGCAAGGAGAGGAAGAAGCAGGAGCGGGAGAAGAGGGCCGACATGGCCTTCTTCTCCTCCTCCTCCTCCCCCGCCCTGTCCTCCCACTCCGGCTCCGGCCACCGCAAGCGCCACAAGGAGGGCAAGAGCCACAAGGAGAAGGACCGGCGGATCCTCGGAGACCTGGACCTCCAGAGCAAGGAGCAGCGCGAGAAGAACCGCTCGCACGACAAGAAGAAGCAACGCAAGGACACGACGGCCGGCTCCGCCAGCGAGGGGGAGCCCGGCGAGTGGACGTCCAGGGGCGAGGCGCCCTCCTCCTCTTCCTCCTCGTCGCCAAGCCGCCTGGACCCCGAGGCGGAGACGACGGCGGTGGCGGGCGCCGACGACTTCCTGAAGCTGAAGGCGCTCTCGGACGGGCCGCCCAAGGAGCTGAAAATCCGGCTGATCAAGGTGGAGAGCGGCGACCGGGAGACCTTCATCGCCTCGGAGGTGGAGGAGAAGAGGATCCCGCTGGAGGAGATCACCATTAGGAACAAGGCGGGGGAGATCATCAGGGCCTGCAAGTGAGTACCCCCCGAGGACCAGTCACCAGTGAGACTCATTGATATAAAGCCTTCTGAAACCCATGAATAATAAGTATAAGCTGAGGAGCAGGTATTTATTCTAGCTATTGGTTGCATTCACATCAACATGCTCAGCAAAGCCTCTGGACCTTTAAAGCATTTTAAAAAATAAAAAGGAAGAATGGCCCAATATAAAGCTAAAGATGTTTTATTAGTTTTGGATTGGGATCCCAAAAGGAACGGTCCATCCCGCAGCATTACGTCTCCTGTGTTTGAGAGCCTTGATTGACCCTGTTCTCCGCGCTCCCAGGGGATCCAGGGTCAAGGGGAAGTTCAGAGAGTCCTACTTGCTTCCGGCCTTCTCCGTGAAGCCCCCCACCATGACCTCGGAGGTGCCCCTCCCCAGGGAGAAGCTCTACCCCCCGACGCCCAGCATTTATGTAAGTCGCCAAACGCGCTAAACCAATGAATGTCTGATGAAGTATGAATTAGACAACCATACCGTTCTGATTGGGTTATGTGTTGTTCCTCTGGTTATTAGTGTTTTCAGGTGCTTATGTTTTAAGTCTGCACAAGCCTATTTGTTTGGTTACCTTATAAGCCTACCTCACAAACAATTGACAGCCGTACTTCAAATGACCGTGTCCATGATCTCGATCCTGTTCAGCTGGAGAGCAAGAGGGACGCCTTCTCCCCGGTGCTGCTGCAGTTCTGCACCGACCCCAAGAACCCTGTGACGGTCATCAGAGGCCTGGCTGGATCGCTTAGACTCAGTACGTACTCACACACTGCTAGCCTCACCTCCTCACTGTGGAGTCATTCAGCGGACGCTCTGATCAAAAGCGAGAGTGCACTCAGATGGGTCCTTAGGAAGCAGATAGAGGGTATGGGGCACTACAACATCCTAGATTCATGGCACGTATGTGTTATATTGTCTCCTGACCACACACACAAGGTGAATGACGTTAAATCATTATGTGCCACAACCAACCAGGGCACAAAGAAATGCCACAAAGAATGGACGTAAAGCAAGGACACTTAATTAAAATTAACCCAGAAGTTGATGGAGTAATTCTTGCAACCGGAGCTTAATAATAATAAGTTGGGTGGCTATAACCCCTACCCACGCTCTTCCAGTAGACGTAGACCGGACGGGGAACCCGCTCACACTAGAACCTCCCCCTCCTCCTCTAGACCTGGGCCTGTTCTCCACCAAGTCCCTGGTGGACGCCAACGCGGAGCAGGCGGTGGAGGTCCGCACCCAGGTGCAGCAGCCCGCCGACGAGAACTGGGACCCCAGCGGCACGGGCCAGACCTGGCCCTGCGAGAGCAGCCGCTCCCACACCACCATCGCCAAGTACGCCCAGTACCAGGCCTCCAGCTTCCAGGAGAGCCTGCAGGTAAGAAGACCTCCCCGACCCTCAGAGCCCCATCCCCTCGTACGGCCGTCACCCGGAGGCACCAGCGCTCCCAGCTCAGTGATGGCCCTCGTTGAACTCCTGTGTCTGGACGTATTTGGGTGTTAACATTTACATCCATGTGTCCGCAGGAGGAGAAAGGAAGTGAAGAGGAGGACGAAGAAGAGGGTGACAAGAAGGAGAAGAAGCCATTGAGTTGTCTTGACACCCCCAGCAAGGATCCACCTAAAGAAGCTGGCAGCAGGTAATAAGAAACGTCCCTCTATTTTAACTGGTAATAAAAAAACGCAAGTTAATGCGTGGTTTAATATCTATGTATGTGCTTTCCCCTCCGTCAGTGGTGAGCAGAAGCCAGTGGGGAAGATCATTAAATTCGGCACTAACATCGACCTCTCGGACCCCAAACGGTACGTAGAGAGGAACTCCAAACCGTCCGTCACCTCCTATCCAAACACAATACATTGATTTAACAAGAAGGCTAGACAATGGGGTTTTTACTTATTATAGATTGATCTTAAAGTATTGGGTTGAAGACCCCCTAATCCCCCCTGTATCCCCCCCCCCAGGTGGAAGTCCCAGCTGCAGGAGCTGCAGAAGCTGCCCGCCTTCATGCGCGTGGCGTCCAGCGGTAACATGCTGAGCCACGTGGGCCACACCATCCTGGGCATGAACACCGTGCAGCTCTACATGAAGGTCCCGGGCAGCCGCACCCCAGGTAAGACCCGCCCCCCAACTCGACCACCAATCGTCTGGTTGGGTGGTCCCGAGTCCCCCGATGACCTCATTCGTTTTTCAGTTGGTCGTAGAAAAAGGGAGTCATGCTAACATCCATTTTTTTTTGATTCAAGGAGGATAAGTCTTATTTTTACCAAACCAGGAAACACTGAAAAGGATCTGAAACCATATTCTTGCACCTTTTTTATTGAGGCTTCCTCCTATGTCCAGATGTCCAATCAATGTAGTGATATCTCCTGACGCATACAGCCATGTAACCTTCCCTCCGTTGCCCCCCGCAGGTCACCAGGAGAACAACAACTTCTGCTCGGTCAACGTCAACATCGGCCCGGGGGACTGCGAGTGGTTCTCTGTGCACGAGAACTACTGGCACGCCATCAGCGACTTCTGTGAGAAGTAAGTGTCGTTCGGCCGATGGTGTCCACAGCAGGACCCGTCAAACCAGGTCCCTAGAGAGGGTCTGTTTACCTGTTGGGTGAACCGGGGCCCTTAAACACTTCTGGTACCGTTAGAGACGTCATGCCGACATTGGGAGCCTGACGTTGGGTTTCTGCTCAGGCACGGCGTGGACTACCTGACGGGGTCCTGGTGGCCAGTGCTGGAAGACCTCTACAAGGCCAACATCCCCGTGTACCGCTTCATCCAGCGGCCCGGGGACCTGGTGTGGATCAACGCCGGCACGGTGCACTGGGTCCAGGCCGTGGGCTGGTGCAACAACATCGCCTGGAACGTGGGTCCTCTCAATGGTGAGCCGGGCTGGAGCCGTGACACCCCATATATGGGCATGAGCTAGCTAGAAGCTGCGGGCTAATGCCACTGGATGCATTGACATTAATCGAGTAGTTAACCTGGCTTGTTGCTCCCCGAATGTTAACGCCTCTGTGTGTGTGTGTGTGTGTGTGTGTAGCATACCAGTACCAGCTGGCTCTGGAGCGGTTTGAGTGGAACGAGGTGAAGAAGGTGAAGTCCATCGTCCCCATGATCCATGTGTCCTGGAACGTGGCGCGCACCGTCAAGGTCACCGACCCCGACACCTTCAAGATGCTCAAGTGAGTGGGGGAGAAAAATGGTCATCTAAAGGGGAAATATTTAGTAATTGGTGTGAGATGGAGCCAGCTAATGCAGTAGGGTGTTATCATTGTAGAAAGCTTACTTTGTATCTCCACCTGCAGGCACTGTCTCCTGCAGTCCATGAAACACATCCAGGTGCTGAGAGACCAGCTGGTGGCCGGGGGCAAGAAGATCTCCTACCAGAGCCGCGTCAAGGACGAGCCCGCCTACTACTGCAACGAGTGTGACGTGAGTACACGGCCCTAGTGTTTAGCCTCGCTATTCTGAAGGCCTCATGATAGTGAAGGATAGCGTGATGGCCACCCCCCCCCCCCCCCGAAATCTTATCTGTGGCCATCTGCGAACAAAATCCCCTAACTGATCCCCAATGTAATTGAATTCCCATCCAAGCCATGAAACGTTGAGTCTCCTCTTCCACTGATGTCAATGGCGCGTTGTGTCCACCAGGTGGAGGTGTTTGACCTGCTGTTCGTGACCAGCGAGAGCAGCAGCAGGAAGACGTACGTGGTGCACTGTGAGGACTGCGCCCGCCACCGCAGCCCCAGCCTGGCCAATGTGGTGGTGCTGGAGCAGTACCGCATCGACGAGCTCATGACCGCCTACGACTCCTTCAACCTGGTAAGAGCCCTCCCCACCACCTCATACTCTGGCTCGCCTGATGCCCCGCCCGTCTGGAGTGATCCTGACGTCTCTCTCTCACTCTCTCCCTGCAGTCGTCCGTGTCTGGCTCCCGGTGACAGCCCTCCACCTCCACCTCTCAGTCATAACCAAAACTCCTGCCAGCCGGGACAAAACACAGCATTTCACTTTGCAACTGTCATTATAAAAAAAATAAATCAAACCTTTTTTTCTTTTTTACTACTGCTAATACTTGCCGAACAGCCAACGGAAAATTCCAGTTTACATAGCATTCAAATACCGCCAATCAAAAAAACGCCAGTTTACTCTCAGAAGGTGCACTCCGCCAGCCAGTTGCCCTGGCAACGATGAACTTGACGACCACGGTGCAGTCAGTGCTGCCATTGAACAAACGACAAAGGAGCGGTCTGACGGCATGTTTTAATTGTTTTTTTTTACCGTGTTGAATACTGAATTTTGTACATGCTGTTTGCGATTATCGTGGAGTGCTTTTATGAGAAAAAAATAATTTATTGTGTTGAGTTTTTTTCTAAACTAGATCAGCCTAGATATATACCACATTGGCCTTGTCACTTGTATTTAGAAAAATACTAAGAATAGAGATATGAACATTTTCTAAAGCATTAAGAATATGAGAAAAAAACGGTTTGGAATGCTTCAAAACATACGGGTTGCATAGACTTTGGTTTTTTTCGGGACTTCATCTTGAATTTTTTTTTTGTCATTCAGAATCGTGATGTGTGAATCTTGTTTTTATTATGACATTCTACATATTTTATTTCCTTGTTGAGAGTTAATATTGACCATCAGGTTGTAATTGTCTAAAAGCGATCGTCATCCAGTGGGCTTTGTTTGTGTGTCTATATCATAACTGTCGAATGTTTCCCCTTACATTGTACATGTCTCTGTTCCTCTTTCCTTTATTTAAAAGTGTTTCTCTTCTATTTATTGGACATTGGTTTTCTCCATAGGATCGTTCATCAAAAGGTGCTAAGTGTCCCCTTTGTGTCTGTTTGGTATAAAGTGTGGACTAAAGAAATATGAGGTCGGGCGAGGGACTACTGTTTACCTGGTGCTTGGCTCTCTCCCCCCTCCATCTTTATCTTGGACATAACACCACGTTTCCCCTGTAGCTCACATAGACGATACTACTAACAGAACGCTGTCATTGTGTGTGTGTGTGTGTGTGTGTTTATTAGAGATGAGAAACAGTTATTTTGTTTATCGTGTTTTCATTTCTCTTCTGGGTTTATGATTTTTTTTATTCCATAGGGGGCAGGGTACTTATTAAGATGAGATTTTAATGATATTATCTGTTGAATACTATGGGATAGATGGTGCTAAATGTTCTTTTTGAACACATTTTTTTTGTTTTTCCTTGTTCGTTATCTTTTTAAATGAGATTTCTATTTTTCCTGTTGCAATACACCTTCCCCCTCTATTTCCCTTTGTGGTCGATTATTTAAAACTGCACTGTTTAGAGAATTTACACACCAACACTTGCATACACACACACACACCAAACTGAGCCAGACATGTCTTAAAACACTTTGTGAACTTGTGTGACATTACTATGAATATTAATAAACGCTTTTTGATAAACTCAAAGGGTTTCATTCGTATTTATTATTTTACGGTTCATAGATGACCACCGCATTTATTTTAATATTGATGAAAAAATTGAGTGTTAGTTTTGTGACTTCCTGAGACAGAGCGCAAATTGGATGTTACGGAATACGTTGTCTTTCAGATGCGATATTTATGCTCACATGACCTCATAAGCAGCGTAGAAAAGAGCTGTTGCCTAGCGGAACTCTGACTCACCTTTTCAGCTGTAGGGATGGCAGCAGCAGCAGTGGCTTCCTGCCGTCTCTGACTCCAACACATTGTCACTCGGAGCGCGTCGACCTTTGACGAACGGTCAGTGACTTTGGCTTCAGCTTCTAACGCACAAGGGTACCCTTGTGCGTCAGAAAGGTTACCCTTGTGCTTCTTTTTTCTACGCATGGGTTTTTCAACTCGTTACAATGTAGGCCTCCCTCCACGGCAATGTATGAAGCTATGACTATGAGCATTCATCCCATTGGCTAACGGGGGACCCGATGGCTGCACATAGAGACGCTATGAGCATTAATCTCATTTGCTAACGGAGGACCTTGTGCTTCTTTTTTCGACGCAGGGGGTTTTCCATTCATTACAATGTAATCCCTCCACTGCAATATATGAAGCTATGAGCATTCATCCCATTGGCTTATGGCGCATTTCCACTGCAGGGTGCGGAACGGATCGGATCGCAAAGGTGCGGGTCGGATCGCGTTTCCACCGCCAAAAGTGGGCGTGACCCGGACTTTGCCGTACCCGTTCCGACCCCATTCTAGGGACTCCTCCGTTGCGGTACCCAAAACGAGACCAGACGCCTGAAAGGGTACCCTGGAATTCTAGCTACACCCCCCCTCCGTTGATTGGTCGACAGAATCGTCACTTCCGGGTGACGCGGGGATAAAAACAAACAAACAGTAGCCTCAAGGTATTATTCTTTACAATTAACATGTCGCGTAAAAAGCTTGCTTGGGCGAACAAGGAGGTGGAGACGTTCGTCTGCATTCTTGCGGAGGAAGACGTTGTTTACGATGTTTACGTAGCTGCCGCGGCGATTGACATCCGGGCTACCACCAAGGGTACTGTCGGCAGTGGAAACGCGACCTCGGAACTGAGCTGGGCTATACTGCCCCCTCCCTACCGCCCCTTTGCGATCCGATCCGTTCCGCACCCTGCAGTGGAAACGCGGCATAACGGAAGACCCGATGGCTGCACATTAACGGCGATTTTACAGTGAAATCTGTGACATTCCTCAACACAACTACACCAACGTGTCCTTGTTAATTACACAACATGTATGGGTTAAGGCTATGGATATCAGTTGTCCTGTTTTGTGCTTTGATTGAGAGAAACAATAATTTTTTTGATCAGTGTTGGGTAGCTGAGGTCGTTGCTATAGAGACCACGTCCGTCCGCTTTTTTTGACAACTGACAGAGCAACCCTATCTCATCAAAATTACGTTCCCAGAGAACTATTCTGCATTCTCAATTACGTTTGTCTGAAAAACGTATTTTGTCCGTGATTACGTTTTATTGAACATATCGCAAATACGAATTTGTTCTCAGCCTATTTTTTGCCATTTATTTACCGTGTTACTATGGCAGAATAAAGAATATATTCATGCATTATCATTCAACTTGAACATGTGTTTTTACAGTACTGTAACGACCTCGCCGGTGACATAATCATGTCGAGTCATTAGTAATTGATCGTAGTTTTTAATCAACCAAAACCAGGTCACTGAAAAACCCGTAACAATGTAAACAACCGCAGAAAAACCGACACACAAACAAACCCCCGGTTACCCCGGCAACACGGTCTCACTCGCGTGCAGGCCCCCACCCTGATTGACAATAAGAACATTACAATACATGCACATAGAACAACTGGCATAACGGACAATGAAATACAATGCAACACATAACACACAAACTATTTAATTGTCCCAGGGTCGCTACATTGCCTCCCCCCTTCAAAGTTCCTCGTCCTCGAGGGAACAAACAAAGTCCCGGAAGCGACCCGGCGCTCTCCTCTCCCTACGAGGCCGCGTTGGGGCCACGGGGGGCTGGGGAGAAGCGCCTGGGGGCAAGAGGGGCCCACGAGTGTCAGGCCCGGGGGCGGGCAGGGGGAAAGGGAGGGGCGGGGCTGGGGGCCAAGTTGCTGACTGTGGTGATCGACAGGGAGGGGAGACAAGGATAGGGTTAGGTGAGGACCCAGGGCCAGAACACTGAGGTGTGCGTGTCCGGGGCCCATTCGCACCGGTGCGGGGAGCTGCAGGGCTCGCTGGAGCAGGTTGAGGGGTGGCGGTGCCTCGATAAGGGGCCAACCGGTCTCTGTGGAGAGCCACCCTCCTTCCCCGAGGTGGTAGCTGGACCCTGTACACCACCTCCCCCATCCTCTCAAGGACCCTGCATGGCCCGATCCACTCGCTATCGAGCTTTGGGCATCTTCCCTTCTTTCTTTGCGGGCTGTAGGTCCAGACCAGCTCGCCAGCCTCAAAGTGCCTGCCACGAGAACGCACATCATAGTTCCTTTTCTGCCTCACCCCTGCGCTCAGCAGCTGTCCCCTGGCGAAGGAGTGAGCCGTCTCAAGGCGGTCCTGGAGTCTCCTGGCATACTCTGGGCCGGGAGGAACAGGGGGAGAATCGGGCGGCCGGCCAAACGCCAGGTCAGCTGGGGTGCGAAGCTCCCTGCCCAACATCAGCAGAGCAGGTGTGCAGGACGTCGACTCCTGGACAGCTGACCTGTATGCCATGAGCACCAGAGGCAGATGATTGTCCCAATCCCGCTGATGCTCAGCCGAGACAATGGCCAGCTGCTGCTCCATACAGCGATGAAATCGCTCCACCAAGCCGTCACTCTGTGGGTGCAGGGGGGTAGTACGGGTCTTCTGCATGTCCAGCCTGCTACATAAAGCCGCAAAGACACAGGATTCAAAATTTCTCCCCTGGTCACTGTGGATGGACTCCGCTGCCCCAAAACGGCTAATCATCCCCCCGACCAAAGCGTCCGCTATGGTCTCCGCCCCCTGGTCAGGCAGAGCGTACGCCTCCGGCCACTTGGTAAAATAGTCCATGGCCGTGAGGACATACTTGTTCCCCCTCTCTGTGCAGGGTAGCGGGCCCACCACATCCACCCCAACCCTCTCCATAGGGAACCCCACAGGGAACTGCTGTAGCTGGGCATGGGACCTTTCCGTGGGGCCTTTGCGGGCTGTGCAGCCATCACAGCGGCGACAGAAGTCCTCGACGTCCCTCTTGTGCTGCCCCCAGTAGAAGCCAAGGCGGAGGCGACGCAGGGTCTTTGTCACCCCAAAGTGACCTGAGCCCACGGCACCATGGACCGCTTGAAGCACTTCCCCACGCAGAGAGTGAGGCACCACCACCTGCCACCTCACCTCTCCGGTGGCGGGTTCCTTCCAGGCCCGCTGAAGCACGCCATCCCACAGTCGCAGGGCCTCGAACTTAGCCCACAGTCCCTTGGTGACCAGGGAGAGAACGGACACTTCTTCCCATGGGGGCCGCCGCTGTTGGTCCAACCACTGGAGCACTGGTCGAAGGTCTGCGTCCTCCTCCTGCTGCCGTCTCCATCCTGCGGTGTCGACCTCCCGGAGCTCACAGCAGACTGGGGACGCCACCTCCACCGCAGAACATCCCTCCTCCTGGCTGCACAGCTCCTTCTCACGGCTCTCCCTCCTTTCACAGTTGCGGCAGCCATCCTGACTGCAGGGGCGTCGGGAGAGGGCGTCTGCATTAGCATGGCGTACCCCTGCCCTGTGCACCACACTGAAGCTGTAGGACTGCAGCTCCTCGATCCACCGTGCGACCTGCCCTTCTGGCTCCTTGAAAGACATGAGCCACTGGAGCGCGGAGTGGTCGGTCCTTACAGTGAAGTGACGGCCACAGAGGTAATATTTGAAGTGGCGTACAGCTCTAACGATGGCCAGCAGCTCGCGGTCGAGTGACGCAGTAGCGGCGTTCAGCTTTGTTAAATGTCCTGCTGTAATACGCCACCACCCGCTCCCCTTCCGGCCCCTCCTGTGCCAGCACGGCGCCATTGCCAACGTTACTAGCGTCCGTGTCCAGGATGAAGGGCAGGGCAGGGTCAGGAGGGGAGAGCACCGGGGCTTTGGTGAGAGCTCCCTTGAGTGTCTCGAAAGCAGACTGGCAATCCTCTGCCCACACAAACTCCCTGTCCTTCTGTAGCAGGCGGAACAGGGGAGCGGCCACACAGGAGAAGCCCCTCACAAAGCGTCTGTAGTAAGACGCCAGTCCGAGGAAGCTTTTCAGCTGTCTGGTGTCAGTGGGGGTGGGCCAGTCCTGGACAGCTTGCACTTTGTCCTCCATGGTGCTAATGCCTTCTTCCCCCACCCTGTGCCCAAGGAAAGTTACCTCTCTCCTCAGGAAATGGCACTTATCAGGATGGAGCTTCAAGCCCGCCGCAGCTACTCTCTCCAGAACCTGACGCAGCGAGGCAAGTGCTGTCTCGAAGGAGCCCCCGTGTGCCAGTATATCATCCAGGTAGACGATACACTGCTGCCGGGGGATGCCGGCGAGCACTCTGTCCATCAGCCTCTCGAAGGTCGCAGGTGCATTGCAGAGGCCGAAAGGGAGGACCCGAAACTGCCACAGTCCTCTGCTAGTGCAGAATGCAGTCTTGGGTCTGGCGTCAGGGGCGAGAGGGCACTGGAAGTAGCCAGAGCGGAGATCGAGTGAGGAGAACCAGGACGACCCAGCTACGACATCTAAGGCCTCATCAATGCGTGGGATGGGGTAGGAGTCCTTCTTCGTCACTGCGTTAAGTGGCCTGTAGTCGACACAGAATCTCCACTTACCCCCCTTCTTAGGCACCATCACCACGGCTGCTGCCCAGGGACTATCTGAGGGCTCTATGAGGCCTGCCTGCTGCATCTCCCACAGCGCCTGGTCCGCAGCCTCCTGGCGGGCCAAGGGCAGGCGACGCGGGCGCATTCTGATGGGCCTGGCATCCCCAGTGTCGATCTCATGCTGCACCAGGTGCGTCTGACCCACATCGCTCTCGTTCAAGGCAAAGCTGTCCTTAAACTCTGCCAGTAGTAGCCACAGCTGCTCCTGCTGTTGAGGGTCTAGTCCATCACAGTGCCCCTGCCAAATTGCCCGCACAGTCGACAGCACAGTCTCCTCACCTGTCTGAGGAAGCTGGGCGGGGAAGGGGCCCAGGCTCATGGGGTGGGGTGCTGGGGTGGCAAGGGAGTAGTCTGTAGGAGCCGAAACATTGACACAAGGGGGTGGGAGGGAGGGGGAAGGGTTGCAGGAGGAGGACTGAGACAATGGACAGGGATCGGGAAGACAGGGTGGTTGGAAGGTCTTTGCAAGGGGGTGAAGGGGGCCGGTGACGTGTGACTGTTCCATCTGAGCTGTTGTCGGTGGGGGGCGGATGTAGGAGGTGTTTGGCGGGGCCATATAGACTGTGGGCCCTCCTTGGAAGCCAATCGCCCCCCTCTCAAGGTCCAGCTGGCAGCCAGTGCACCGCAGGAAGTCCAACCCTAGGATGCAGGGGTCCTGCACAGCTGCTACCCACACTGGGTGGAGGACAGTCTTTCCCCCTACGCAGATGGACAACAACCCCTTCCCTTTCATGGGAGCCCTCTCCCCCGTGACTGTGCGGAGCTGCACGGTTGTAGGCTGGAGTACCGTCCAGGTCGGCAAAATGTCTGGCCTCACCAGGGTCACAGTAGACCCCGTATCGACTAAAGCCAAACAGGCCACCCCCTCAACAGTGACAGGAACATGACAAAAGTCCCCCGCCCAGGTCCGCCCCACCACGACAACAGGCTCCGGGATGTTGTCGTCTGCTTCTGGGGGGGGTGGAGCTCCGCCCCCCCGGCTGTGATGATGGGCTCCTCCAGACGACGACGGCGGGGGTAAGGGGGCAGGGCCTCGCGTCTCCCCAATTACGCGGACCCTAACCCGTTTCCCTGGGCTCTCACAGTTGTAGGGCACTCTCTGACAAGGTGGCCAGGCTGCCCGCAGACCCAGCAGACCCTCTGCTCTCGACGAGACGGGGGGCGGCGGTCCGCCTGCATAGAGACAGCGCGGACGAGTTCAGTGAGCTCGTCCACCCAGGCTGGCTTCTGTGAGTCCTCACTCCTCTCCCTCGCCGATCTCACCATCGGCTGAGGAGCAGGATGACCGTCGATTGCTCCAGCCCACACCAGCTCCCTCTCTATGGCCTCTTGCAAAGTCTGCGGGTGGGCTAGCTGGGTCTGAATGCGTAGTTCTGTAGGGGAAAGGGCCTGGAGAAACTGATCCCGAGCGAGTTCGCTCTGCACGGCTGGCGGCATGTGGGCGTATGCTCGCCGAGACAGGCTCTCGATATCGTTGGCCAGTGCCCGCAGCGTCTCCCCAGGCTTCCTGCGCCTATTACAGAGTTCTGAGCGCATTAGCCCCGGCTTAACACATAGTCCAAAACGCCTACTTAGTGCCCCCACTAGGGCAACATAGTCCCCCCTGTCCTCTGGGCTAAGCAGCAACAAACAAGACAATGCGTCGTCCGCCAGACACATCGCAAGCTGCAGCGCTTTGACCTTCACTGACCATCCGGCAGCATCGGCTAAAAGTTCAAATTGCGCGTGGAAAGCTTCCCAGTCAGCCTTACCGGTGTATCTAGGCGTCTTGATGGACACCGGGCTTGATGTAAGAAAGGCGCCGCCGTGTCTGTCGCCGTCTTGTGGTGGCCACGGGCAGTCGGCGCTGCGAACTATGCGTGAAAAATCATCTTTTTCCACGGCGGCCGTTTCCCGTTTGGTTCTACCCCTCACCAGAGACTCCGAGGCTTCTCCACATGCCCCCTCGCCGTAGTCGTCCATCTCTATCTTCACCCGACAGTCCGCAGGAAGCATTATTGTTGCAGAGAACAAGCCACAACAAAAACAGAGCTAACGGCGATCGCAACTTCAGCCTACTCGCCGAGCACAGCAGGACCGAGAAAAAATAAATAAAAATAAAAATAAAATAGTTCCACTTCTGACACCAATGTAACAACCTCGCCGGTGACATAATCATGTCGAGTCATTAGTAATTGATCGTAGTTTTTAATCAACCAAAACCAGGTCACTGAAAAACCCGTAACAATGTAAACAACCGCAGAAAAACCGACACACAAACAAACCCCCGGTTACCCCGGCAACACGGTCTCACTCGCGTGCAGGCCCCCACCCTGATTGACAATAAGAACATTACAATACATGCACATAGAACAACTGGCATAACGGACAATGAAATACAATGCAACACATAACACACAAACTATTTAATTGTCCCAGGGTCGCTACAGTACAGTGGCGGAGGGATGACGTATGTTGGCCAACCCGGAAGTGAGCGTCGCCCTGGGTTCCCTTGACAACAAGCCAACGGCTTTTTCCATTGGATTTTGGATGATTGCATTTTGCATTTTTGAAGCACCTCCTCAAAAACTGACAATAAATAAAAAGAACAGTGCTCCAAATATCGAAATGTAAACCAATGCATTCTGAATGGGAGTTTTTCTCTGATTTTCCCATGCTACACAGACCGTAATGTAAACCCATGCAAATGAAGGCTCCATGGTCATAATAATTTAAATATAATTAATCTCCAGAGTGTGTAGGGTATGAATGTATGTATATATTATTATATATATTATTTGTATTCTGTCACTGGAAACGTCATTCACTTCTCTTTTTCGCTTCAGTCTGAAGACTAGTGGAAGTAGTCCAGCCGCCATTTGTTTGGCCTCCTCCATGAAGTGTGGGAACCTTCTGCCGTGCCTGTATAAATAAAGATAAATGATTGTAGGAATTATACATATTTTGTTAACATTGGGGTTGAGGTATATATTCATATTTGAAATAAACAAAAACATACCCATCCAGGTGGAAGTTCTCAAGCAGTAGGCCTACTGTGCACCACCATTTTCTGAGGACAGGCATGTCTTTCTCAAGTAAGGGGATATTCCAAGAATTGACAATGATAAAATATGTATACAAGTATGAATTTTTTGATGTTGTAACCTTACATGTCAAAAATCCAATTCTTATTTTAAACGTATCGTTTCAATCGTCAGCTCTTTTTTCATTTAATGTAATGCCTACTTACAACAGTGAAGTCAAACGGTGCCTCCATGGCAAGGTACCAAGCATACTGTGATGGAAAAATGTAATTGGTGACAACATTCACACGCGTTGTTATAGTGCTGAGAGGGTGTGTTTTTGAGTGAGTTGTGATCGCCGATGTCTTGCTTTCTTGTACTTTTGCCTCTGTAGTCTGTTTTGATGCTCGTCATTGTAGTCCTTTGCATAACCTGACCTTCTTTTCTCATATTACTATTCAGATGTAAAGCCGTTCCGCCGAATTCAAAAACCGTAGAAACAGAGGAAAGGACACAACATTATCGAGACCAATCTCATGGGCCTTGACGAACCGGTGAAACGGATTAGTCTGATGAATTTAACCACGGGTCGAACCAATGATGGAAGTCTTCAACAGATCAATCTTATTTTAGATTTCTGTGCCTACTGTAAAACCGAAGAGATCAGTCGGAGTCAATTGCGAATCCGATAAAGTTGGATGGAAGCCAATGGGTTGGATGACACCTAGGATAATCTCTCAAACCACAAATCTATGAACAAGATATGCATTGAAGTAGAAAAATGTATTTCCCTGTGATATCAAAGATGTTTTTCCACTTTGATTTTGCTACTGTTTCTGGGCGATGTGATGTTTATAATGAAAGACCAGTTCAAATAGGATTTCTGTCATTGTTTTATATATATGATCTAGATTGTCTGCGGTATTTCATTCACAGCGCTACACATGTGACACTTGATATGTAATGGCTGGAGATAAAATATACGCCTTCCTAGACCTTCAAAGGAATTTAAAGGGATACGCAGAGGTATATGAAAATTTGCCTGTTTTACCAAGATTGAGACGATTTGTTTAATCCCAAATTCATCATTGTGCGTCAAGAAGGGGAATTCCCTGGGTTAGCATTTGCTTTCGACAGCCGCATCTATTGATTTGCAGAGTTATAGTATCCTTTCTGTATCTTACTGAGTCATGAAATAAACATCTGTGGTGCAGTGGAGAGCACTGTTGGATTGCACTCTGGAGACCAGGGTTCAATTCCTGTTCAATTCCTGTTTAATGTATGTTAATTAACTAAAGGGTAAGTCTAGTAAGTCTACAATGTCTGTGTTGATATTTCTATTGAACTGATTGATATAGCCTTTGCCCACTTCGTCAGTATAACCTACATGGGGTAGTGGATAGAGCAGTTGGCTGACACTCTGGAGACCGGGGTTCAAGTCCAACTAATGTTCTCTAATGTTTTTTTTATATCATGTGAGTTGTAAAGTCAAGTCTAACCGCCATCAACAAAATCGTCAAATCATCAAAAGTCAGACGCAGGTTAGAGTCCCAGCTCACAGGGATTAAGAATTTGCTCATCCTTTCTTGCTGAGCCTAGATTCTGTTCACCGCTTAGACCCAGGGTTTAAGAACCCTGATGGAATAAGTACCTTAATGGATACCTCTTATTTCTAGACTGTGTGAATTGTAAAGTCAAGTATAACCTCCAAAACAACTTGATCTGCTTCTTGGTGGTGTGGTGGTAAGGGCTGTGGGTTAACACTCTGCAGGTGCGGGTTCGAGTCCCCGCTCGCACGGTCAATAAGATGCTGACCTTCACGATGAGCTTTCAGACACTATGTAGGTTCGGGTTCCCTGCTGAGAACCAGTGTTGAAGTCCCCTGATGGAGTAAGTACCTTAATGGATATCTCTTATTTCTAGACTGTGTGAATTGTAAAGTCAAGTATAACCTCCAAAACATCAAGATCTGTGTCTTGGTGGTAAGGCTGTGGGTTACCACTCTGCAGGTGCAGGTTTGAGTCCCCGCACGCACGGCTAATAAGAAAGATGAGCTTTCCGACACTATGTATGTTCAGGTGCCCTGCTCCGAACCAGGGTTCATGAGGTACCGTAATGGATACATCTTATTTCTCTATCATGTGAATGGTAAAGTCAAGTATAACCCCCAAAAATACTCTGGTAAGTGTCTTGGTGGTGCAGCGGTCAGGGCTGTTGGTTAACGCTCTGTAGACTCAGGTTTGAGTCCCCGCACGCACGCACGGCTAATAAGAATGGTGAGCATTCAGACACTATGGTTCTCAGGTTCCCTGTTCTGAACCAGGGTTCAAGAGGTACCGTAATGGATACATCTTATTTCTCTATCATGTGAATGGTAAAGTCAAGTATAACCTCCAAGCACGCTCCAAGCACGCTCTAATTAGCGTCTTGGTGGTGAAGCGGTCAGGGCTGTCGGTTAACGCTCTGTAGACTAAGGTTTGAGTCCCCGCTCACACGGCCACCAAGAAGGGAGTACCCCCAAACGGTCCCCAATGTGGCGGAACCCCCCCACCCCCCCCTTCAGAGGGGGTGGGGTGGGGGGGGGGGGGGGTTAGGACTAAAAGGGTCTTGCTACTTTTTTGAATGTTCCCTTGACTGCCCCCCAGTCTATAGATCCTATATTTGAAAAAGACAACAGTGTTATCCTTATGTTTTTTTTTATGACGACCAATAAGAAACGACAGTGTTACCCCTTATGTTTTTTTTCATGTCGACCAATAAAAAAACACAGTGTTACCCCTTATGTTTTTTTTCATGACGACCAATAAAAACAACAGTGTTACCCCTTATGTTTTTTTTCATGACGACCAATAAAAAACGAGTGTTACCCCTCATGTTTTTTTCATAACAACCAATAAAAAAAACAGTGTTACCCCTTATGTTTTTTTTCATGACGACCAATAAAAAACGACAGTGTTACCCCTTATGTTTTTTTTCATGTCGACCAATAAAAAACCACAGTGTTACCCCTTATGTTTTTTTTCGTGACGACCAATAAAAACAACAGTGTTACCCCTTATGTTTTTTTTCATGACGACCAATAAAAAACGACAGTGTTACCCCTTATGTTTTTTTTTCATGTCGACCAATATTAAACCACAGTGTTACCCCTTATGTTTTTTTTCATGACGACCAATAAAAACAACAGTGTTACCCCTTATGTTTTTTTTCATGTCGACCAATAAAAAACCAGTGTTACCCCTTATGTTTTTTTTCATGTCGACCAATAAAAAAACAGTGTTACCCCTTATGTTTTTTTTCATGACGACCAATAAAAAAAACAGTGTTACCCCTTTTGTTTTTTTTCATGACGACCAATAAAAAACGACAGTGTTACCCCTTATGTTTTTTTTCATGACGACCAATAAAAAACGACAGTGTTACCCCTTATATTTTATTTGACAAAGACAACAGTGTTACCCCTTATGTTTTTTTTCATGACGACCAATAAAAAACGACAGTGTTACCCCTTATGTTTTTTTTCATGTCGACCAATAAAAAACCACAGTGTTACCCCTTATGTTTTTTTTCGTGACGAACAATAAAAACAACAGTGTTACCCCTTATGTTTTTTTTCATGACGACCAATAAAAAACGACAGTGTTACCCCTTATGTTTTTTTTTCATGTCGACCAATATTAAACCACAGTGTTACCCCTTATGTTTTTTTTCATGACGACCAATAAAAACAAGTGTTACCCCTTATGTTTTTTTTCATGTCGACCAATAAAAAACCACAGTGTTACCCCTTATGTTTTTTTTCATGTCGACCAATAAAAAAACACAGTGTTACCCCTTATGTTTTTTTTCATGACGACCAATAAAAACAACAGTGTTACCCCTTATGTTTTTTTTCATGACGACCAATAAAAGACGACAGTGTTACCCCTTATGTTTTTTTTCATGACGACCAATAAGAAACGACAGTGTTACCCCTTATGTTTTTTTTCATGTCGACCAATAAAAACAACAGTGTTACCCCTTATGTTTTTTTTCATGTCGACCAATAAAAAACCAGTGTTACCCCTTATGTTTTTTTTCATGACGACCAATAAAAACAACAGTGTTACCCCTTATGTTTTTTTTCATGTCGACCAATAAAAAACCAGTGTTACCCCTTATGTTTTTTTTCATGACAACCAATAAAAACAACAGTGTTACCCCTTATGTTTTTTTTCATGTCGACCAATAAAAAATGACAGTGTTACCCCTTATATTTTATTTGACAAAGACAACAGTGTTACCCCTTATGGTTTTTTTCATGACGACCAATAAAAAACGACAGTGTTACCCCTTATGTTTTTTTTCATGTCGACCAATATTAAACCACAGTGTTACCCCTTATGTTTTTTTTCATGACGACCAATAAAAACAACAGTGTTACCCCTTATGTTTTTTTTCATGACGACCAATAAAAAACGACAGTGTTACCCCTTATATTTTATTTGACAAAGACAACAGTGTTACCCCTTATGGTTTTTTTCATGACGACCAATAAAAAACGAGTGTTACCCCTTATGTTTTTTTTCATGTCGACCAATATTAAACCACAGTGTTACCCCTTTTTATTTTTTTCATGACGACCAATAAAAACAACAGTGTTACCCCTTATGTTTTTTTTCATGTCGACCAATAAAAAACCAGTGTTACCCCTAGTTTTTTTTCATGACGACCAATAAAAACGACAGTGTTACCCCTTATGTTTTTTTTCATGACGACCAATAAAAAACGACAGTGTTACCCCTTATATTTTATTTGACAAAGACAACAGTGTTACCCCTTATGGTTTTTTTCATGACGACCAATAAAAAACGAGTGTTACCCCTTATGTTTTTTTTCATGTCGACCAATATTAAACCACAGTGTTACCCCTTTTTTTTTTTTTCATGACGACCAATAAAAACAACAGTGTTACCCCTTATGTTTTTTTTCATGTCGACCAATAAAAAACCAGTGTTACCCCTTATGTTTTTTTTCATGACGACCAATAAAAACGACAGTGTTACCCCTTATGTTTTTTTTCATGACGACCAATAAAAAACGACAGTGTTACCCCTTATATTTTATTTGACAAAGACAACAGTGTTACCCCTTATGTTTTTTTTAATGTCGACCAATAAAAAACCACAGTGTTACCCCTTATGTTTTTTTTCATGACGACCAATAAAAAACATCAGTGTTACCCCTTATATTTTTTTTCATGACGACCAATAAAAACAACAGTGTTACCCCTTATGTTTTTTTTCATGTCGACCAATAAAAAACCAGTGTTACCCCTTATGTTTTTTTTCATGACAACCAATAAAAACAACAGTGTTACCCCTTATGTTTTTTTTCATGTCGACCAATAAAAAATGACAGTGTTACCCCTTATATTTTATTTGACAAAGACAACAGTGTTACCCCTTATGGTTTTTTTCATGACGACCAATAAAAAACGACAGTGTTACCCCTTACGTTTTTTTTCATGTCGACCAATATTAAACCACAGTGTTACCCCTTATGTTTTTTTTCATGACGACCAATAAAAACAACAGTGTTACCCCTTATGTTTTTTTTCATGACGACCAATAAAAAACGACAGTGTTACCCCTTATATTTTATTTGACAAAGACAACAGTGTTACCCCTTATGGTTTTTTTCATGACGACCAATAAAAAACGAGTGTTACCCCTTGTGTTTTTTTTCATGTCGACCAATATTAAACCACAGTGTTACCCCTTTTTTTTTTTTTCATGACGACCAATAAAAACAACAGTGTTACCCCTTATGTTTTTTTTCATGTCGACCAATAAAAAACCAGTGTTACCCCGTGTTTTTTTTCATGACGACCAATAAAAACGACAGTGTTACCCCTTATGTTTTTTTTCATGACGACCAATAAAAAACGAGTGTTACCCCTTATATTTTATTTGACAAAGACAACAGTGTTACCCCTTATGTTTTTTTTAATGTCGACCAATAAAAAACCAGTGTTACCCCTTATGTTTTTTTTCATGATGACCAATAAAAAACATCAGTGTTACCCCTTATGTTTTTTTTCATGACGACCAATAAAAACAACAGTGTTGCCCCTTATGTTTTTTTTCATGTCGACCAATAAAAAACCAGTGTTACCCCTTGTTTTTTTTCATGACGACCAATAAAAACGACAGTGTTACCCCTTATGTTTTTTTTCATGACGACCAATAAAAAACGACAGTGTTACCCCTTATATTTTATTTGACAAAGACAACAGTGTTACCCCTTATGTTTTTTTTAATGTCGACCAATAAAAAACCACAGTGTTACCCCTTATGTTTTTTTTCATGACGACCAATAAAAAACATCAGTGTTACCCCTTATGTTTTTTTTCATGACGACCAAAGTAAAACAACAGTGTTACCCCTTATGTTTTTTTTCATGACGATCAATAAAAAAACAGTGTTACCCCTTATGTTTTTTTTCATGTCGACCAATAAAAAACCACAGTGTTACTCCTTGTTTTTTTTCATGACGACCAATAAAAACAACAGTGTTACCCCTTATGTTTTTTTTCATGTCGACCAATAAAAAACCAGTGTTACCCCTTATGTTTTTTTTCACGTCGACCAATAAAAAAACAGTGTTACCCCTTATGTTTTTTTTCATGACGACCAATAAAAAAAACAGTGTTACCCCTTTTGTTTTTTTTCATGACGACCAATAAAAAACGACAGTGTTACCCCTTATGTTTTTTTTCATGACGACCAATAAAAAACGACAGTGTTACCCCTCATATTTTATTTGACAAAGACAACAGTGTTACCCCTTATGTTTTTTTTCATGACGACCAATAAAAAACGACAGTGTTACCCCTTATGTTTTTTTTCATGTCGACCAATAAAAAACCACAGTGTTACCCCTTATGTTTTTTTTCGTGACGACCAATAAAAACAACAGTGTTACCCCTTATGTTTTTTTTCATGACGACCAATAAAAAACGACAGTGTTACCCCTTATGTTTTTTTTTCATGTCGACCAATATTAAACCACAGCGTTACCCCTTATGTTTTTTTTCATGACGACCAATAAAAACAAGTGTTACCCCTTATGTTTTTTTTCATGTCGACCAATAAAAAACCACAGTGTTACCCCTTATGTTTTTTTTCATGTCGACCAATAAAAAAACACAGTGTTACCCCTTATGTTTTTTTTCATGACGACCAATAAAAACAACAGTGTTACCCCTTATGTTTTTTTTCATGACGACCAATAAAAGACGACAGTGTTACCCCTTATGTTTTTTTTCATGACGACCAATAAGAAACGACAGTGTTACCCCTTATGTTTTTTTTCATGTCGACCAATAAAAACAACAGTGTTACCCCTTATGTTTTTTTTCATGACGACCAATAAAAAATGAAAGTGTTACCCCTTATATTGTATTTGACAAAGACAACAGTGTTACCCCTTATGTTTTTTTCATGACGACCAATAAAAAACGACAGTGTTACCCCTTATGTTTTTTTTCATGTCGACCAATAAAAAACAACAGTGTTACCCCTTATGTTTTTTTTCATGACGACCAATAAAAAACGACAGTGTTACCCCTTATGTTTTTTTTCATGTCGACCAATAAAAAACCAGTGTTACCCCTTATGTTTTTTTTCATGACGACCAATAAAAACAACAGTGTTACCCCTTATGTTTTTTTTCATGTCGACCAATAAAAAACCAGTGTTACCCCTTATGTTTTTTTTCATGACAACCAATAAAAACAACAGTGTTACCCCTTATGTTTTTTTTCATGTCGACCAATAAAAAATGACAGTGTTACCCCTTATATTTTATTTGACAAAGACAACAGTGTTACCCCTTATGGTTTTTTTCATGACGACCAATAAAAAACGACAGTGTTACCCCTTATGTTTTTTTTCATGTCGACTAATATTAAACCACAGTGTTACCCCTTATGTTTTTTTTCATGACGACCAATAAAAACAACAGTGTTACCCCTTATGTTTTTTTTCATGACGACCAATAAAAAACGACAGTGTTACCCCTTATATTTTATTTGACAAAGACAACAGTGTTACCCCTTATGGTTTTTTTCATGACGACCAATAAAAAACGAGTGTTACCCCTTTTGTTTTTTTTCATGACGACCAATAAAAAACGACAGTGTTACCCCTTATGTTTTTTTTCATGACGACCAATAAAAAACGACAGTGTTACCCCTTATATTTTATTTGACAAAGACAACAGTGTTACCCCTTATGTTTTTTTTCATGTCGACCAATAAAAACAACAGTGTTACCCCTTATGTTTTTTTTCATGTCGACCAATAAAAAACCAGTGTTACCCCTTATGTTTTTTTTCATGACGACCAATAAAAACAACAGTGTTACCCCTTATGTTTTTTTTCATGTCGACCAATAAAAAACCAGTGTTACCCCTTATGTTTTTTTTCATGACAACCAATAAAAACAACAGTGTTACCCCTTATGTTTTTTTTCATGTCGACCAATAAAAAATGACAGTGTTACCCCTTATATTTTATTTGACAAAGACAACAGTGTTACCCCTTATGGTTTTTTTCATGACGACCAATAAAAAACGACAGTGTTACCCCTTATGTTTTTTTTCATGTCGACCAATATTAAACCACAGTGTTACCCCTTATGTTTTTTTTCATGACGACCAATAAAAACAACAGTGTTACCCCTTATGTTTTTTTTCATGACGACCAATAAAAAACGACAGTGTTACCCCTTATATTTTATTTGACAAAGACAACAGTGTTACCCCTTATGGTTTTTTTCATGACGACCAATAAAAAACGAGTGTTACCCCTTATGTTTTTTTTCATGTCGACCAATATTAAACCACAGTGTTACCCCTTTTTATTTTTTTCATGACGACCAATAAAAACAACAGTGTTACCCCTTATGTTTTTTTTCATGTCGACCAATAAAAAACCAGTGTTACCCCTAGTTTTTTTTCATGACGACCAATAAAAACGACAGTGTTACCCCTTATGTTTTTTTTCATGACGACCAATAAAAAACGACAGTGTTACCCCTTATATTTTATTTGACAAAGACAACAGTGTTACCCCTTATGGTTTTTTTCATGACGACCAATAAAAAACGAGTGTTACCCCTTATGTTTTTTTTCATGTCGACCAATATTAAACCACAGTGTTACCCCTTTTTTTTTTTTTCATGACGACCAATAAAAACAACAGTGTTACCCCTTATGTTTTTTTTCATGTCGACCAATAAAAAACCAGTGTTACCCCTTATGTTTTTTTTCATGACGACCAATAAAAACGACAGTGTTACCCCTTATGTTTTTTTTCATGACGACCAATAAAAAACGACAGTGTTACCCCTTATATTTTATTTGACAAAGACAACAGTGTTACCCCTTATGTTTTTTTTAATGTCGACCAATAAAAAACCACAGTGTTACCCCTTATGTTTTTTTTCATGACGACCAATAAAAAACATCAGTGTTACCCCTTATGTTTTTTTTCATGACGACCAATAAAAACAACAGTGTTACCCCTTATGTTTTTTTTCATGTCGACCAATAAAAAACCAGTGTTACCCCTTATGTTTTTTTTCATGACAACCAATAAAAACAACAGTGTTACCCCTTATGTTTTTTTTCATGTCGACCAATAAAAAATGACAGTGTTACCCCTTATATTTTATTTGACAAAGACAACAGTGTTACCCCTTATGGTTTTTTTCATGACGACCAATAAAAAACGACAGTGTTACCCCTTACGTTTTTTTTCATGTCGACCAATATTAAACCACAGTGTTACCCCTTATGTTTTTTTTCATGACGACCAATAAAAACAACAGTGTTACCCCTTATGTTTTTTTTCATGACGACCAATAAAAAACGACAGTGTTACCCCTTATATTTTATTTGACAAAGACAACAGTGTTACCCCTTATGGTTTTTTTCATGACGACCAATAAAAAACGAGTGTTACCCCTTGTGTTTTTTTTCATGTCGACCAATATTAAACCACAGTGTTACCCCTTTTTTTTTTTTTCATGACGACCAATAAAAACAACAGTGTAGCCCCTTATGTTTTTTTTCATGTCGACCAAAAAAAACCAGTGTTACCCCTTGTTTTTTTTCATGACGACCAATAAAAACGACAGTGTTACCCCTTATGTTTTTTTTCATGACGACCAATAAAAAACGACAGTGTTACCCCTTATATTTTATTTGACAAAGACAACAGTGTTACCCCTTATGTTTTTTTTAATGTCGACCAATAAAAAACCACAGTGTTACCCCTTATGTTTTTTTTCATGACGACCAATAAAAAACATCAGTGTTACCCCTTATGTTTTTTTTCATGACGACCAAAGTAAAACAACAGTGTTACCCCTTATGTTTTTTTTCATGACGATCAATAAAAAACCAGTGTTACCCCTTATGTTTTTTTTCATGTCGACCAATAAAAAACCACAGTGTTACTCCTTGTTTTTTTTCATGACGACCAATAAAAACGACAGTGTTACCCCTTATGTTTTTTTTCATGACGACCAATAAAAAAAGACAGTGTTACCCCTTATGTTTTTTTTCATGTCGACCAATAAAAAACCAGTGTTACCCCTTATGTTTTTTTTCATGACGACCAATAAAAACAACAGTGTTACCCCTTATGTTTTTTTTCATGTCGACCAATAAAAAACCAGTGTTACCCCTTATGTTTTTTTTCATGACAACCAATAAAAACAACAGTGTTACCCCTTATGTTTTTTTTCATGTCGACCAATAAAAAATGACAGTGTTACCCCTTATATTTTATTTGACAAAGACAACAGTGTTACCCCTTATGGTTTTTTTCATGACGACCAATAAAAAACGACAGTGTTACCCCTTATGTTTTTTTTCATGTCGACCAATATTAAACCACAGTGTTACCCCTTATGTTTTTTTTCATGACGACCAATAAAAACAACAGTGTTACCCCTTATGTTTTTTTTCATGACGACCAATAAAAAACGACAGTGTTACCCCTTATATTTTATTTGACAAAGACAACAGTGTTACCCCTTATGGTTTTTTTCATGACGACCAATAAAAAACGAGTGTTACCCCTTTTGTTTTTTTTCATGACGACCAATAAAAACAACAGTGTTACCCCTTATGTTTTTTTTCATGACGACCAATAAAAAACGACAGTGTTACCCCTTATATTTTATTTGACAAAGACAACAGTGTTACCCCTTATGGTTTTTTTCATGACGACCAATAAAAAACGAGTGTTACCCCTTGTGTTTTTTTTCATGTCGACCAATATTAAACCACAGTGTTACCCCTTTTTTTTTTTTTCATGACGACCAATAAAAACAACAGTGTTACCCCTTATGTTTTTTTTCATGTCGACCAATAAAAAACCAGTGTTACCCCTTGTTTTTTTTCATGACGACCAATAAAAACGACAGTGTTACCCCTTATGTTTTTTTTCATGACGACCAATAAAAAACGAGTGTTACCCCTTATATTTTATTTGACAAAGACAACAGTGTTACCCCTTATGTTTTTTTCGTGACGACCAATAAAAACAACAGTGTTACCCCTTATGTTTTTTTTCATGACGACCAATAAAAAACGACAGTGTTACCCCTTATGTTTTTTTTTCATGTCGACCAATATTAAACCACAGTGTTACCCCTTATGTTTTTTTTCATGACGACCAATAAAAACAAGTGTTACCCCTTATGTTTTTTTTCATGTCGACCAATAAAAAACCACAGTGTTACCCCTTATGTTTTTTTTCATGTCGACCAATAAAAAAACACAGTGTTACCCCTTATGTTTTTTTTCATGACGACCAATAAAAACAACAGTGTTACCCCTTATGTTTTTTTTCATGACGACCAATAAAAGACGACAGTGTTACCCCTTATGTTTTTTTTCATGACGACCAATAAGAAACGACAGTGTTACCCCTTATGTTTTTTTTCATGTCGACCAATAAAAACAACAGTGTTACCCCTTATGTTTTTTTTCATGACGACCAATAAAAAATGAAAGTGTTACCCCTTATATTGTATTTGACAAAGACAACAGTGTTACCCCTTATGTTTTTTTTCATGACGACCAATAAAAAACGACAGTGTTACCCCTTATGTTTTTTTTCATGTCGACCAATAAAAAACAACAGTGTTACCCCTTATGTTTTTTTTCATGACGACCAATAAAAAACGACAGTGTTACCCCTTATGTTTTTTTTCATGTCGACCAATAAAAAACCAGTGTTACCCCTTATGTTTTTTTTCATGACGACCAATAAAAACAACAGTGTTACCCCTTATGTTTTTTTTCATGTCGACCAATAAAAAACCAGTGTTACCCCTTATGTTTTTTTTCATGAAAACCAATAAAAACAACAGTGTTACCCCTTATGTTTTTTTTCATGTCGACCAATAAAAAATGACAGTGTTACCCCTTATATTTTATTTGACAAAGACAACAGTGTTACCCCTTATGGTTTTTTTCATGACGACCAATAAAAAACGACAGTGTTACCCCTTATGTTTTTTTTCATGTCGACCAATATTAAACCACAGTGTTACCCCTTATGTTTTTTTTCATGACGACCAATAAAAACAACAGTGTTACCCCTTATGTTTTTTTTCATGACGACCAATAAAAAACGACAGTGTTACCCCTTATATTTTATTTGACAAAGACAACAGTGTTACCCCTTATGGTTTTTTTCATGACGACCAATAAAAAACGAGTGTTACCCCTTTTGTTTTTTTTCATGACGACCAATAAAAAACGACAGTGTTACCCCTTATGTTTTTTTTCATGACGACCAATAAAAAACGACAGTGTTACCCCTTATATTTTATTTGACAAAGACAACAGTGTTACCCCTTATGGTTTTTTTCATGACGACCAATAAAAAACGACAGTGTTACCCCTTATGTTTTTTTTCATGTCGACCAATAAAAAACCACAGTGTTACCCCTTATGTTTTTTTTCGTGACGACCAATAAAAACAACAGTGTTACCCCTTATGTTTTTTTTCATGACGACCAATAAAAAACGACAGTGTTACCCCTTATGTTTTTTTTTCATGTCGACCAATATTAAACCACAGTGTTACCCCTTATGTTTTTTTTCATGACGACCAATAAAAACAAGTGTTACCCCTTATGTTTTTTTTCATGTCGACCAATAAAAAACCACAGTGTTACCCCTTATGTTTTTTTTCATGTCGACCAATAAAAAAACACAGTGTTACCCCTTATGTTTTTTTTCATGACGACCAATAAAAACAACAGTGTTACCCCTTATGTTTTTTTTCATGACGACCAATAAAAGACGACAGTGTTACCCCTTATGTTTTTTTTCATGACGACCAATAAGAAACGACAGTGTTACCCCTTATGTTTTTTTTCATGACGACCAATAAAAAATGAAAGTGTTACCCCTTATATTGTATTTGACAAAGACAACAGTGTTACCCCTTATGTTTTTTTTCATGACGACCAATAAAAAACGACAGTGTTACCCCTTATGTTTTTTTTCATGTCGACCAATAAAAAACAACAGTGTTACCCCTTATGTTTTTTTTCATGACGACCAATAAAAAACGACAGTGTTACCCCTTATGTTTTTTTTCATGACGACCAATAAAAGACGACAGTGTTACCCCTTATGTTTTTTTTCATGACGACCAATAAGAAACGACAGTGTTACCCCTTATGTTTTTTTTCATGTCGACCAATAAAAACAACAGTGTTACCCCTTATGTTTTTTTTCATGACGACCAATAAAAAATGAAAGTGTTACCCCTTATATTGTATTTGACAAAGACAACAGTGTTACCCCTTATGTTTTTTTTCATGACGACCAATAAAAAACGACAGTGTTACCCCTTATGTTTTTTTTCATGTCGACCAATAAAAAACAACAGTGTTACCCCTTATGTTTTTTTTCATGTCGACCAATAAAAAACCAGTGTTACCCCTTATGTTTTTTTTCATGACGACCAATAAAAACAACAGTGTTACCCCTTATGGTTTTTTTCATGACGACCAATAAAAAACGACAGTGTTACCCCTTATGTTTTTTTTCATGTCGACCAATATTAAACCACAGTGTTACCCCTTATGTTTTTTTTCATGACGACCAATAAAAACAACAGTGTTACCCCTTATGTTTTTTTTCATGACGACCAATAAAAACGACAGTGTTACCCCTTATGTTTTTTTTCATGACGACCAATAAAAAACGACAGTGTTACCCCTTATATTTTATTTGACAAAGACAACAGTGTTACCCCTTATGGTTTTTTTCATGACGACCAATAAAAAACGAGTGTTACCCCTTATGTTTTTTTTCATGTCGACCAATATTAAACCACAGTGTTACCCCTTTTTTTTTTTTTCATGACGACCAATAAAAACAACAGTGTTACCCCTTATGTTTTTTTTCATGTCGACCAATAAAAAACCAGTGTTACCCCTTATGTTTTTTTTCATGACGACCAATAAAAACGACAGTGTTACCCCTTATGTTTTTTTTCATGACGACCAATAAAAAACGACAGTGTTACCCCTTATATTTTATTTGACAAAGACAACAGTGTTACCCCTTATGTTTTTTTTAATGTCGACCAATAAAAAACCACAGTGTTACCCCTTATGTTTTTTTTCATGACGACCAATAAAAAACATCAGTGTTACCCCTTATGTTTTTTTTCATGACGACCAATAAAAACAACAGTGTTACCCCTTATGTTTTTTTTCATGTCGACCAATAAAAAACCAGTGTTACCCCTTATGTTTTTTTTCATGACAACCAATAAAAACAACAGTGTTACCCCTTATGTTTTTTTTCATGTCGACCAATAAAAAATGACAGTGTTACCCCTTATATTTTATTTGACAAAGACAACAGTGTTACCCCTTATGGTTTTTTTCATGACGACCAATAAAAAACGACAGTGTTACCCCTTATGTTTTTTTTCATGTCGACCAATATTAAACCACAGTGTTACCCCTTATGTTTTTTTTCATGACGACCAATAAAAACAACAGTGTTACCCCTTATGTTTTTTTTCATGACGACCAATAAAAAACGACAGTGTTACCCCTTATATTTTATTTGACAAAGACAACAGTGTTACCCCTTATGGTTTTTTTCATGACGACCAATAAAAAACGAGTGTTACCCCTTATGTTTTTTTTCATGTCGACCAATATTAAACCACAGTGTTACCCCTTATGTTTTTTTTCATGACGACCAATAAAAACAACAGTGTTACCCCTTATGTTTTTTTTCATGACGACCAATAAAAAACGACAGTGTTACCCCTTATATTTTATTTGACAAAGACAACAGTGTTACCCCTTATGGTTTTTTTCATGACGACCAATAAAAAACGAGTGTTACCCCTTGTGTTTTTTCTCATGTCGACCAATATTAAACCACAGTGTTACCCCTTTTTTTTTTTTTCATGACGACCAATAAAAACAACAGTGTTACCCCTTATGTTTTTTTTCATGTCGACCAATAAAAAACCAGTGTTACCCCTTGTTTTTTTTCATGACGACCAATAAAAACGACAGTGTTACCCCTTATGTTTTTTTTCATGACGACCAATAAAAAACGAGTGTTACCCCTTATATTTTATTTGACAAAGACAACAGTGTTACCCCTTATGTTTTTTTTAATGTCGACCAATAAAAAACCAGTGTTACCCCTTATGTTTTTTTTCATGATGACCAATAAAAAACATCAGTGTTACCCCTTATGTTTTTTTTCATGACGACCAATAAAAACAACAGTGTAGCCCCTTATGTTTTTTTTCATGTCGACCAAAAAAAACCAGTGTTACCCCTTGTTTTTTTTCATGACGACCAATAAAAACGACAGTGTTACCCCTTATGTTTTTTTTCATGACGACCAATAAAAAACGACAGTGTTACCCCTTATATTTTATTTGACAAAGACAACAGTGTTACCCCTTATGTTTTTTTTAATGTCGACCAATAAAAAACCACAGTGTTACCCCTTATGTTTTTTTTCATGACGACCAATAAAAAACATCAGTGTTACCCCTTATGTTTTTTTTCATGACGACCAAAGTAAAACAACAGTGTTACCCCTTATGTTTTTTTTCATGACGATCAATAAAAAACCAGTGTTACCCCTTATGTTTTTTTTCATGTCGACCAATAAAAAACCACAGTGTTACTCCTTGTTTTTTTTCATGACGACCAATAAAAACGACAGTGTTACCCCTTATGTTTTTTTTCATGACGACCAATAAAAAAAGACAGTGTTACCCCTTATGTTTTTTTTCATGTCGACCAATAAAAAACCAGTGTTACCCCTTATGTTTTTTTTCATGACGACCAATAAAAACAACAGTGTTACCCCTTATGTTTTTTTTCATGTCGACCAATAAAAAACCAGTGTTACCCCTTATGTTTTTTTTCATGACAACCAATAAAAACAACAGTGTTACCCCTTATGTTTTTTTTCATGTCGACCAATAAAAAATGACAGTGTTACCCCTTATATTTTATTTGACAAAGACAACAGTGTTACCCCTTATGGTTTTTTTCATGACGACCAATAAAAAACGAGTGTTACCCCTTTTGTTTTTTTTCATGACGACCAATAAAAACAACAGTGTTACCCCTTATGTTTTTTTTCATGACGACCAATAAAAAACGACAGTGTTACCCCTTATATTTTATTTGACAAAGACAACAGTGTTACCCCTTATGGTTTTTTTCATGACGACCAATAAAAAACGAGTGTTACCCCTTGTGTTTTTTTTCATGTCGACCAATATTAAACCACAGTGTTACCCCTTTTTTTTTTTTTCATGACGACCAATAAAAACAACAGTGTTACCCCTTATGTTTTTTTTCATGTCGACCAATAAAAAACCAGTGTTACCCCTTGTTTTTTTTCATGACGACCAATAAAAACGACAGTGTTACCCCTTATGTTTTTTTTCATGACGACCAATAAAAACAAGTGTTACCCCTTATGTTTTTTTTCATGTCGACCAATAAAAAACCACAGTGTTACCCCTTATGTTTTTTTTCATGTCGACCAATAAAAAAACACAGTGTTACCCCTTATGTTTTTTTTCATGACGACCAATAAAAACAACAGTGTTACCCCTTATGTTTTTTTTCATGACGACCAATAAAAGACGACAGTGTTACCCCTTATGTTTTTTTTCATGACGACCAATAAGAAACGACAGTGTTACCCCTTATGTTTTTTTTCATGTCGACCAATAAAAACAACAGTGTTACCCCTTATGTTTTTTTTCATGACGACCAATAAAAAATGAAAGTGTTACCCCTTATATTGTATTTGACAAAGACAACAGTGTTACCCCTTATGTTTTTTTTCATGACGACCAATAAAAAACGACAGTGTTACCCCTTATGTTTTTTTTCATGTCGACCAATAAAAAACAACAGTGTTACCCCTTATGTTTTTTTTCATGACGACCAATAAAAAACGACAGTGTTACCCCTTATGTTTTTTTTCATGTCGACCAATAAAAAACCAGTGTTACCCCTTATGTTTTTTTTCATGACGACCAATAAAAACAACAGTGTTACCCCTTATGTTTTTTTTCATGTCGACCAATAAAAAACCAGTGTTACCCCTTATGTTTTTTTTCATGAAAACCAATAAAAACAACAGTGTTACCCCTTATGTTTTTTTTCATGTCGACCAATAAAAAATGACAGTGTTACCCCTTATATTTTATTTGACAAAGACAACAGTGTTACCCCTTATGGTTTTTTTCATGACGACCAATAAAAAACGACAGTGTTACCCCTTATGTTTTTTTTCATGTCGACCAATATTAAACCACAGTGTTACCCCTTATGTTTTTTTTCATGACGACCAATAAAAACAACAGTGTTACCCCTTATGTTTTTTTTCATGACGACCAATAAAAAACGACAGTGTTACCCCTTATATTTTATTTGACAAAGACAACAGTGTTACCCCTTATGGTTTTTTTCATGACGACCAATAAAAAACGAGTGTTACCCCTTTTGTTTTTTTTCATGACGACCAATAAAAAACGACAGTGTTACCCCTTATGTTTTTTTTCATGACGACCAATAAAAAACGACAGTGTTACCCCTTATATTTTATTTGACAAAGACAACAGTGTTACCCCTTATGGTTTTTTTCATGACGACCAATAAAAAACGACAGTGTTACCCCTTATGTTTTTTTTCATGTCGACCAATAAAAAACCACAGTGTTACCCCTTATGTTTTTTTTCGTGACGACCAATAAAAACAACAGTGTTACCCCTTATGTTTTTTTTCATGACGACCAATAAAAAACGACAGTGTTACCCCTTATGTTTTTTTTTCATGTCGACCAATATTAAACCACAGTGTTACCCCTTATGTTTTTTTTCATGACGACCAATAAAAACAAGTGTTACCCCTTATGTTTTTTTTCATGTCGACCAATAAAAAACCACAGTGTTACCCCTTATGTTTTTTTTCATGTCGACCAATAAAAAAACACAGTGTTACCCCTTATGTTTTTTTTCATGACGACCAATAAAAACAACAGTGTTACCCCTTATGTTTTTTTTCATGACGACCAATAAAAGACGACAGTGTTACCCCTTATGTTTTTTTTCATGACGACCAATAAGAAACGACAGTGTTACCCCTTATGTTTTTTTTCATGACGACCAATAAAAAATGAAAGTGTTACCCCTTATATTGTATTTGACAAAGACAACAGTGTTACCCCTTATGTTTTTTTTCATGACGACCAATAAAAAACGACAGTGTTACCCCTTATGTTTTTTTTCATGTCGACCAATAAAAAACAACAGTGTTACCCCTTATGTTTTTTTTCATGACGACCAATAAAAAACGACAGTGTTACCCCTTATGTTTTTTTTCATGTCGACCAATAAAAAACCAGTGTTACCCCTTATGTTTTTTTTCATGACGACCAATAAAAACAACAGTGTTACCCCTTATGTTTTTTTTCATGTCGACCAATAAAAAACCAGTGTTACCCCTTATGTTTTTTTTCATGACGACCAATAAAAACAACAGTGTTACCCCTTATGTTTTTTTTCATGTCGACCAATAAAAAACCAGTGTTACCCCTTATGTTTTTTTTCATGACAACCAATAAAAACAACAGTGTTACCCCTTATGTTTTTTTTCATGTCGACCAATAAAAAATGACAGTGTTACCCCTTATATTTTATTTGACAAAGACAACAGTGTTACCCCTTATGGTTTTTTTCATGACGACCAATAAAAAACGACAGTGTTACCCCTTATGTTTTTTTTCATGTCGACCAATATTAAACCACAGTGTTACCCCTTATGTTTTTTTTCATGACGACCAATAAAAACAACAGTGTTACCCCTTATGTTTTTTTTCATGACGACCAATAAAAAACGACAGTGTTACCCCTTATATTTTATTTGACAAAGACAACAGTGTTACCCCTTATGGTTTTTTTCATGACGACCAATAAAAAACGAGTGTTACCCCTTGTGTTTTTTTTCATGTCGACCAATATTAAACCACAGTGTTACCCCTTTTTTTTTTTTTCATGACGACCAATAAAAACAACAGTGTTACCCCTTATGTTTTTTTTCATGTCGACCAATAAAAAACCAGTGTTACCCCTTGTTTTTTTTCATGACGACCAATAAAAACGACAGTGTTACCCCTTATGTTTTTTTTCATGACGACCAATAAAAAACGAGTGTTACCCCTTATATTTTATTTGACAAAGACAACAGTGTTACCCCTTATGTTTTTTTCGTGACGACCAATAAAAACAACAGTGTTACCCCTTATGTTTTTTTTCATGACGACCAATAAAAAACGACAGTGTTACCCCTTATGTTTTTTTTTCATGTCGACCAATATTAAACCACAGTGTTACCCCTTATGTTTTTTTTCATGACGACCAATAAAAACAAGTGTTACCCCTTATGTTTTTTTTCATGTCGACCAATAAAAAACCACAGTGTTACCCCTTATGTTTTTTTTCATGTCGACCAATAAAAAAACACAGTGTTACCCCTTATGTTTTTTTTCATGACGACCAATAAAAACAACAGTGTTACCCCTTATGTTTTTTTTCATGACGACCAATAAAAGACGACAGTGTTACCCCTTATGTTTTTTTTCATGACGACCAATAAGAAACGACAGTGTTACCCCTTATGTTTTTTTTCATGTCGACCAATAAAAACAACAGTGTTACCCCTTATGTTTTTTTTCATGACGACCAATAAAAAATGAAAGTGTTACCCCTTATATTGTATTTGACAAAGACAACAGTGTTACCCCTTATGTTTTTTTTCATGACGACCAATAAAAAACGACAGTGTTACCCCTTATGTTTTTTTTCATGTCGACCAATAAAAAACAACAGTGTTACCCCTTATGTTTTTTTTCATGACGACCAATAAAAAACGACAGTGTTACCCCTTATGTTTTTTTTCATGTCGACCAATAAAAAACCAGTGTTACCCCTTATGTTTTTTTTCATGACGACCAATAAAAACAACAGTGTTACCCCTTATGTTTTTTTTCATGTCGACCAATAAAAAACCAGTGTTACCCCTTATGTTTTTTTTCATGACGACCAATAAAAACAACAGTGTTACCCCTTATGTTTTTTTTCATGTCGACCAATAAAAAATGACAGTGTTACCCCTTATATTTTATTTGACAAAGACAACAGTGTTACCCCTTATGGTTTTTTTCATGACGACCAATAAAAAACGACAGTGTTACCCCTTATGTTTTTTTTCATGTCGACCAATATTAAACCACAGTGTTACCCCTTATGTTTTTTTTCATGACGACCAATAAAAACAACAGTGTTACCCCTTATGTTTTTTTTCATGACGACCAATAAAAAACGACAGTGTTACCCCTTATATTTTATTTGACAAAGACAACAGTGTTACCCCTTATGGTTTTTTTCATGACGACTAATAAAAAACGAGTGTTACCCCTTTTGTTTTTTTTCATGACGACCAATAAAAAACGACAGTGTTACCCCTTATGTTTTTTTTCATGACGACCAATAAAAAACGACAGTGTTACCCCTTATATTTTATTTGACAAAGACAACAGTGTTACCCCTTATGGTTTTTTTCATGACGACCAATAAAAAACGACAGTGTTACCCCTTATGTTTTTTTTCATGTCGACCAATAAAAAACCACAGTGTTACCCCTTATGTTTTTTTTCGTGACGACCAATAAAAACAACAGTGTTACCCCTTATGTTTTTTTTCATGACGACCAATAAAAAACGACAGTGTTACCCCTTATGTTTTTTTTTCATGTCGACCAATATTAAACCACAGTGTTACCCCTTATGTTTTTTTTCATGACGACCAATAAAAACAAGTGTTACCCCTTATGTTTTTTTTCATGTCGACCAATAAAAAACCACAGTGTTACCCCTTATGTTTTTTTTCATGTCGACCAATAAAAAAACACAGTGTTACCCCTTATGTTTTTTTTCATGACGACCAATAAAAACAACAGTGTTACCCCTTATGTTTTTTTTCATGACGACCAATAAAAGACGACAGTGTTACCCCTTATGTTTTTTTTCATGACGACCAATAAGAAACGACAGTGTTACCCCTTATGTTTTTTTTCATGACGACCAATAAAAAATGAAAGTGTTACCCCTTATATTGTATTTGACAAAGACAACAGTGTTACCCCTTATGTTTTTTTTCATGACGACCAATAAAAAACGACAGTGTTACCCCTTATGTTTTTTTTCATGTCGACCAATAAAAAACAACAGTGTTACCCCTTATGTTTTTTTTCATGACGACCAATAAAAAACGACAGTGTTACCCCTTATGTTTTTTTTCATGTCGACCAATAAAAAACCAGTGTTACCCCTTATGTTTTTTTTCATGACGACCAATAAAAACAACAGTGTTACCCCTTATGTTTTTTTTCATGTCGACCAATAAAAAACCAGTGTTACCCCTTATGTTTTTTTTCATGACAACCAATAAAAACAACAGTGTTACCCCTTATGTTTTTTTTCATGTCGACCAATAAAAAATGACAGTGTTACCCCTTATATTTTATTTGACAAAGACAACAGTGTTACCCCTTATGGTTTTTTTCATGACGACCAATAAAAAACGACAGTGTTACCCCTTATGTTTTTTTTCATGTCGACCAATATTAAACCACAGTGTTACCCCTTATGTTTTTTTTCATGACGACCAATAAAAACAACAGTGTTACCCCTTATGTTTTTTTTCATGACGACCAATAAAAAACGACAGTGTTACCCCTTATATTTTATTTGACAAAGACAACAGTGTTACCCCTTATGGTTTTTTTCATGACGACCAATAAAAAACGAGTGTTACCCCTTGTGTTTTTTTTCATGTCGACCAATATTAAACCACAGTGTTACCCCTTTTTTTTTTTTTCATGACGACCAATAAAAACAACAGTGTTACCCCTTATGTTTTTTTTCATGTCGACCAATAAAAAACCAGTGTTACCCCTTGTTTTTTTTCATGACGACCAATAAAAACGACAGTGTTACCCCTTATGTTTTTTTTCATGACGACCAATAAAAAACGAGTGTTACCCCTTATATTTTATTTGACAAAGACAACAGTGTTACCCCTTATGTTTTTTTCGTGACGACCAATAAAAACAACAGTGTTACCCCTTATGTTTTTTTTCATGACGACCAATAAAAAACGACAGTGTTACCCCTTATGTTTTTTTTTCATGTCGACCAATATTAAACCACAGTGTTACCCCTTATGTTTTTTTTCATGACGACCAATAAAAACAAGTGTTACCCCTTATGTTTTTTTTCATGTCGACCAATAAAAAACCACAGTGTTACCCCTTATGTTTTTTTTCATGTCGACCAATAAAAAAACACAGTGTTACCCCTTATGTTTTTTTTCATGACGACCAATAAAAACAACAGTGTTACCCCTTATGTTTTTTTTCATGACGACCAATAAAAGACGACAGTGTTACCCCTTATGTTTTTTTTCATGACGACCAATAAGAAACGACAGTGTTACCCCTTATGTTTTTTTTCATGTCGACCAATAAAAACAACAGTGTTACCCCTTATGTTTTTTTTCATGACGACCAATAAAAAATGAAAGTGTTACCCCTTATATTGTATTTGACAAAGACAACAGTGTTACCCCTTATGTTTTTTTTCATGACGACCAATAAGAAACGACAGTGTTACCCCTTATGTTTTTTTTCATGTCGACCAATAAAAACAACAGTGTTACCCCTTATGTTTTTTTTCATGACGACCAATAAAAAATGAAAGTGTTACCCCTTATATTGTATTTGACAAAGACAACAGTGTTACCCCTTATGTTTTTTTTCATGTCGACCAATAAAAAACAACAGTGTTACCCCTTATGTTTTTTTTCATGACGACCAATAAAAAACGACAGTGTTACCCCTTATGTTTTTTTTCATGTCGACCAATAAAAAACCAGTGTTACCCCTTATGTTTTTTTTCATGACGACCAATAAAAACAACAGTGTTACCCCTTATGTTTTTTTTCATGTCGACCAATAAAAAACCAGTGTTACCCCTTATGTTTTTTTTCATGACGACCAATAAAAACAACAGTGTTACCCCTTATGTTTTTTTTCATGTCGACCAATAAAAAATGACAGTGTTACCCCTTATATTTTATTTGACAAAGACAACAGTGTTACCCCTTATGGTTTTTTTCATGACGACCAATAAAAAACGACAGTGTTACCCCTTATGTTTTTTTTCATGTCGACCAATATTAAACCACAGTGTTACCCCTTATGTTTTTTTTCATGACGACCAATAAAAACAACAGTGTTACCCCTTATGTTTTTTTTCATGACGACCAATAAAAAACGACAGTGTTACCCCTTATATTTTATTTGACAAAGACAACAGTGTTACCCCTTATGGTTTTTTTCATGACGACCAATAAAAAACGAGTGTTACCCCTTTTGTTTTTTTTCATGACGACCAATAAAAAACGACAGTGTTACCCCTTATGTTTTTTTTCATGACGACCAATAAAAAACGACAGTGTTACCCCTTATATTTTATTTGACAAAGACAACAGTGTTACCCCTTATGGTTTTTTTCATGACGACCAATAAAAAACGACAGTGTTACCCCTTATGTTTTTTTTCATGTCGACCAATAAAAAACCACAGTGTTACCCCTTATGTTTTTTTTCGTGACGACCAATAAAAACAACAGTGTTACCCCTTATGTTTTTTTTCATGACGACCAATAAAAAACGACAGTGTTACCCCTTATGTTTTTTTTTCATGTCGACCAATATTAAACCACAGTGTTACCCCTTATGTTTTTTTTCATGACGACCAATAAAAACAAGTGTTACCCCTTATGTTTTTTTTCATGTCGACCAATAAAAAACCACAGTGTTACCCCTTATGTTTTTTTTCATGTCGACCAATAAAAAAACACAGTGTTACCCCTTATGTTTTTTTTCATGACGACCAATAAAAACAACAGTGTTACCCCTTATGTTTTTTTTCATGACGACCAATAAAAGACGACAGTGTTACCCCTTATGTTTTTTTTCATGACGACCAATAAGAAACGACAGTGTTACCCCTTATGTTTTTTTTCATGACGACCAATAAAAAATGAAAGTGTTACCCCTTATATTGTATTTGACAAAGACAACAGTGTTACCCCTTATGTTTTTTTTCATGACGACCAATAAAAAACGACAGTGTTACCCCTTATGTTTTTTTTCATGTCGACCAATAAAAAACAACAGTGTTACCCCTTATGTTTTTTTTCATGACGACCAATAAAAAACGACAGTGTTACCCCTTATGTTTTTTTTCATGTCGACCAATAAAAAACCAGTGTTACCCCTTATGTTTTTTTTCATGACGACCAATAAAAACAACAGTGTTACCCCTTATGTTTTTTTTCATGTCGACCAATAAAAAACCAGTGTTACCCCTTATGTTTTTTTTCATGACAACCAATAAAAACAACAGTGTTACCCCTTATGTTTTTTTTCATGTCGACCAATAAAAAATGACAGTGTTACCCCTTATATTTTATTTGACAAAGACAACAGTGTTACCCCTTATGGTTTTTTTCATGACGACCAATAAAAAACGACAGTGTTACCCCTTATGTTTTTTTTCATGTCGACCAATATTAAACCACAGTGTTACCCCTTATGTTTTTTTTCATGACGACCAATAAAAACAACAGTGTTACCCCTTATGTTTTTTTTCATGACGACCAATAAAAAACGACAGTGTTACCCCTTATATTTTATTTGACAAAGACAACAGTGTTACCCCTTATGGTTTTTTTCATGACGACCAATAAAAAACGAGTGTTACCCCTTATGTTTTTTTTCATGTCGACCAATATTAAACCACAGTGTTACCCCTTTTTTTTTTTTTCATGACGACCAATAAAAACAACAGTGTTACCCCTTATGTTTTTTTTCATGTCGACCAATAAAAAACCAGTGTTACCCCTTGTTTTTTTTCATGACGACCAATAAAAACGACAGTGTTACCCCTTATGTTTTTTTTCATGACGCCCAATAAAAAACGACAGTGTTACCCCTTATATTTTATTTGACAAAGACAACAGTGTTACCCCTTATGGTTTTTTTCATGACGACCAATAAAAAACGAGTGTTACCCGTTATGTTTTTTTTCATGTCGACCAATATTAAACCACAGTGTTACCCCTTTTTTTTTTTTTCATGACGACCAATAAAAACAACAGTGTTACCCCTTATGTTTTTTTTCATGTCGACCAATAAAAAACCAGTGTTACCCCTTATGTTTTTTTTCATGACGACCAATAAAAACGACAGTGTTACCCCTTATGTTTTTTTTCATGACGACCAATAAAAAACGACAGTGTTACCCCTTATATTTTATTTGACAAAGACAACAGTGTTACCCCTTATGTTTTTTTTAATGTCGACCAATAAAAAACCACAGTGTTACCCCTTATGTTTTTTTTCATGACGACCAATAAAAAACATCAGTGTTACCCCTTATGTTTTTTTTCATGACGACCAATAAAAACAAGTGTTACCCCTTATGTTTTTTTTCATGTCGACCAATAAAAAACCAGTGTTACCCCTTATGTTTTTTTTCATGACAACCAATAAAAACAACAGTGTTACCCCTTATGTTTTTTTTCATGTCGACCAATAAAAAATGACAGTGTTACCCCTTATATTTTATTTGACAAAGACAACAGTGTTACCCCTTATGGTTTTTTTCATGACGACCAATAAAAAACGACAGTGTTACCCCTTATGTTTTTTTTCATGTCGACCAATATTAAACCACAGTGTTACCCCTTATGTTTTTTTTCATGACGACCAATAAAAACAACAGTGTTACCCCTTATGTTTTTTTTCATGACGACCAATAAAAAACGACAGTGTTACCCCTTATATTTTATTTGACAAAGACAACAGTGTTACCCCTTATGGTTTTTTCCATGACGACCAATAAAAAACGAGTGTTACCCCTTATGTTTTTTTTCATGTCGACCAATATTAAACCACAGTGTTACCCCTTATGTTTTTTTTCATGACGACCAATAAAAACAACAGTGTTACCCCTTATGTTTTTTTTCATGACGACCAATAAAAAACGACAGTGTTACCCCTTATATTTTATTTGACAAAGACAACAGTGTTACCCCTTATGGTTTTTTTCATGACGACCAATAAAAAACGAGTGTTACCCCTTGTGTTTTTTCTCATGTCGACCAATATTAAACCACAGTGTTACCCCTTTTTTTTTTTTTCATGACGACCAATAAAAACAACAGTGTTACCCCTTATGTTTTTTTTCATGTCGACCAATAAAAAACCAGTGTTACCCCTTGTTTTTTTTCATGACGACCAATAAAAACGACAGTGTTACCCCTTATGTTTTTTTTCATGACGACCAATAAAAAACGAGTGTTACCCCTTATATTTTATTTGACAAAGACAACAGTGTTACCCCTTATGTTTTTTTTAATGTCGACCAATAAAAAACCAGTGTTACCCCTTATGTTTTTTTTCATGATGACCAATAAAAAACATCAGTGTTACCCCTTATGTTTTTTTTCATGACGACCAATAAAAACAACAGTGTAGCCCCTTATGTTTTTTTTCATGTCGACCAAAAAAAACCAGTGTTACCCCTTGTTTTTTTTCATGACGACCAATAAAAACGACAGTGTTACCCCTTATGTTTTTTTTCATGACGACCAATAAAAAACGACAGTGTTACCCCTTATATTTTATTTGACAAAGACAACAGTGTTACCCCTTATGTTTTTTTTAATGTCGACCAATAAAAAACCACAGTGTTACCCCTTATGTTTTTTTTCATGACGACCAATAAAAAACATCAGTGTTACCCCTTATGTTTTTTTTCATGACGACCAATAAAAACAACAGTGTTACCCCTTATGTTTTTTTTCATGTCGACCAATAAAAAACCAGTGTTACCCCTTATGTTTTTTTTCATGACAACCAATAAAAACAACAGTGTTACCCCTTATGTTTTTTTTCATGTCGACCAATAAAAAATGACAGTGTTACCCCTTATATTTTATTTGACAAAGACAACAGTGTTACCCCTTATGGTTTTTTTCATGACGACCAATAAAAAACGACAGTGTTACCCCTTATGTTTTTTTTCATGTCGACCAATATTAAACCACAGTGTTACCCCTTATGTTTTTTTTCATGACGACCAATAAAAACAACAGTGTTACCCCTTATGTTTTTTTTCATGACGACCAATAAAAAACGACAGTGTTACCCCTTATATTTTATTTGACAAAGACAACAGTGTTACCCCTTATGGTTTTTTCCATGACGACCAATAAAAAACGAGTGTTACCCCTTATGTTTTTTTTCATGTCGACCAATATTAAACCACAGTGTTACCCCTTATGTTTTTTTTCATGACGACCAATAAAAACAACAGTGTTACCCCTTATGTTTTTTTTCATGACGACCAATAAAAAACGACAGTGTTACCCCTTATATTTTATTTGACAAAGACAACAGTGTTACCCCTTATGGTTTTTTTCATGACGACCAATAAAAAACGAGTGTTACCCCTTGTGTTTTTTCTCATGTCGACCAATATTAAACCACAGTGTTACCCCTTTTTTTTTTTTTCATGACGACCAATAAAAACAACAGTGTTACCCCTTATGTTTTTTTTCATGTCGACCAATAAAAAACCAGTGTTACCCCTTGTTTTTTTTCATGACGACCAATAAAAACGACAGTGTTACCCCTTATGTTTTTTTTCATGACGACCAATAAAAAACGAGTGTTACCCCTTATATTTTATTTGACAAAGACAACAGTGTTACCCCTTATGTTTTTTTTAATGTCGACCAATAAAAAACCAGTGTTACCCCTTATGTTTTTTTTCATGATGACCAATAAAAAACATCAGTGTTACCCCTTATGTTTTTTTTCATGACGACCAATAAAAACAACAGTGTAGCCCCTTATGTTTTTTTTCATGTCGACCAAAAAAAACCAGTGTTACCCCTTGTTTTTTTTCATGACGACCAATAAAAACGACAGTGTTACCCCTTATGTTTTTTTTCATGACGACCAATAAAAAACGACAGTGTTACCCCTTATATTTTATTTGACAAAGACAACAGTGTTACCCCTTATGTTTTTTTTAATGTCGACCAATAAAAAACCACAGTGTTACCCCTTATGTTTTTTTTCATGACGACCAATAAAAAACATCAGTGTTACCCCTTATGTTTTTTTTCATGACGACCAAAGTAAAACAACAGTGTTACCCCTTATGTTTTTTTTCATGACGATCAATAAAAAACCAGTGTTACCCCTTATGTTTTTTTTCATGTCGACCAATAAAAAACCACAGTGTTACTCCTTGTTTTTTTTCATGACGACCAATAAAAACGACAGTGTTACCCCTTATGTTTTTTTTCATGACGACCAATAAAAAAAGACAGTGTTACCCCTTATGTTTTTTTTCATGTCGACCAATAAAAAACCAGTGTTACCCCTTATGTTTTTTTTCATGACGACCAATAAAAACAACAGTGTTACCCCTTATGTTTTTTTTCATGTCGACCAATAAAAAACCAGTGTTACCCCTTATGTTTTTTTTCATGACAACCAATAAAAACAACAGTGTTACCCCTTATGTTTTTTTTCATGTCGACCAATAAAAAATGACAGTGTTACCCCTTATATTTTATTTGACAAAGACAACAGTGTTACCCCTTATGGTTTTTTTCATGACGACCAATAAAAAACGACAGTGTTACCCCTTATGTTTTTTTTCATGTCGACCAATATTAAACCAGTGTTACCCCTTATGTTTTTTTTCATGACGACCAATAAAAACAACAGTGTTACCCCTTATGTTTTTTTTCATGACGACCAATAAAAAACGACAGTGTTACCCCTTATATTTTATTTGACAAAGACAACAGTGTTACCCCTTATGGTTTTTTTCATGACGACCAATAAAAAACGAGTGTTACCCCTTTTGTTTTTTTTCATGACGACCAATAAAAAACGACAGTGTTACCCCTTATGTTTTTTTTCATGACGACCAATAAAAAACGACAGTGTTACCCCTTATATTTTATTTGACAAAGACAACAGTGTTACCCCTTATGGTTTTTTTCATGACGACCAATAAAAAACGACAGTGTTACCCCTTATGTTTTTTTTCATGTCGACCAATATTAAACCACAGTGTTACCCCTTATGTTTTTTTTCATGACGACCAATAAAAACAACAGTGTTACCCCTTATGTTTTTTTTCATGACGACCAATAAAAAACGACAGTGTTACCCCTTATATTTTATTTGACAAAGACAACAGTGTTACCCCTTATGGTTTTTTCCATGACGACCAATAAAAAACGAGTGTTACCCCTTATGTTTTTTTTCATGTCGACCAATATTAAACCACAGTGTTACCCCTTATGTTTTTTTTCATGACGACCAATAAAAACAACAGTGTTACCCCTTATGTTTTTTTTCATGACGACCAATAAAAAACGACAGTGTTACCCCTTATATTTTATTTGACAAAGACAACAGTGTTACCCCTTATGGTTTTTTTCATGACGACCAATAAAAAACGAGTGTTACCCCTTGTGTTTTTTCTCATGTCGACCAATATTAAACCACAGTGTTACCCCTTTTTTTTTTTTTCATGACGACCAATAAAAACAACAGTGTTACCCCTTATGTTTTTTTTCATGTCGACCAATAAAAAACCAGTGTTACCCCTTGTTTTTTTTCATGACGACCAATAAAAACGACAGTGTTACCCCTTATGTTTTTTTTCATGACGACCAATAAAAAACGAGTGTTACCCCTTATATTTTATTTGACAAAGACAACAGTGTTACCCCTTATGTTTTTTTTAATGTCGACCAATAAAAAACCAGTGTTACCCCTTATGTTTTTTTTCATGATGACCAATAAAAAACATCAGTGTTACCCCTTATGTTTTTTTTCATGACGACCAATAAAAACAACAGTGTAGCCCCTTATGTTTTTTTTCATGTCGACCAAAAAAAACCAGTGTTACCCCTTGTTTTTTTTCATGACGACCAATAAAAACGACAGTGTTACCCCTTATGTTTTTTTTCATGACGACCAATAAAAAACGACAGTGTTACCCCTTATATTTTATTTGACAAAGACAACAGTGTTACCCCTTATGTTTTTTTTAATGTCGACCAATAAAAAACCACAGTGTTACCCCTTATGTTTTTTTTCATGACGACCAATAAAAAACATCAGTGTTACCCCTTATGTTTTTTTTCATGACGACCAAAGTAAAACAACAGTGTTACCCCTTATGTTTTTTTTCATGACGATCAATAAAAAACCAGTGTTACCCCTTATGTTTTTTTTCATGTCGACCAATAAAAAACCACAGTGTTACTCCTTGTTTTTTTTCATGACGACCAATAAAAACGACAGTGTTACCCCTTATGTTTTTTTTCATGACGACCAATAAAAAAAGACAGTGTTACCCCTTATGTTTTTTTTCATGTCGACCAATAAAAAACCAGTGTTACCCCTTATGTTTTTTTTCATGACGACCAATAAAAACAACAGTGTTACCCCTTATGTTTTTTTTCATGTCGACCAATAAAAAACCAGTGTTACCCCTTATGTTTTTTTTCATGACAACCAATAAAAACAACAGTGTTACCCCTTATGTTTTTTTTCATGTCGACCAATAAAAAATGACAGTGTTACCCCTTATATTTTATTTGACAAAGACAACAGTGTTACCCCTTATGGTTTTTTTCATGACGACCAATAAAAAACGACAGTGTTACCCCTTATGTTTTTTTTCATGTCGACCAATATTAAACCAGTGTTACCCCTTATGTTTTTTTTCATGACGACCAATAAAAACAACAGTGTTACCCCTTATGTTTTTTTTCATGACGACCAATAAAAAACGACAGTGTTACCCCTTATATTTTATTTGACAAAGACAACAGTGTTACCCCTTATGGTTTTTTTCATGACGACCAATAAAAAACGAGTGTTACCCCTTTTGTTTTTTTTCATGACGACCAATAAAAAACGACAGTGTTACCCCTTATGTTTTTTTTCATGACGACCAATAAAAAACGACAGTGTTACCCCTTATATTTTATTTGACAAAGACAACAGTGTTACCCCTTATGGTTTTTTTCATGACGACCAATAAAAAACGACAGTGTTACCCCTTATGTTTTTTTTCATGTCGACCAATAAAAAACCACAGTGTTACCCCTTATGTTTTTTTTCGTGACGACCAATAAAAACAACAGTGTTACCCCTTATGTTTTTTTTCATGACGACCAATAAAAAACGACAGTGTTACCCCTTATGTTTTTTTTTCATGTCGACCAATATTAAACCACAGTGTTACCCCTTATGTTTTTTTTCATGACGACCAATAAAAACAAGTGTTACCCCTTATGTTTTTTTTCATGTCGACCAATAAAAAACCACAGTGTTACCCCTTATGTTTTTTTTCATGTCGACCAATAAAAAAACACAGTGTTACCCCTTATGTTTTTTTTCATGACGACCAATAAAAACAACAGTGTTACCCCTTATGTTTTTTTTCATGACGACCAATAAAAGACGACAGTGTTACCCCTTATGTTTTTTTTCATGACGACCAATAAGAAACGACAGTGTTACCCCTTATGTTTTTTTTCATGTCGACCAATAAAAAACAACAGTGTTACCCCTTATGTTTTTTTTCATGACCAATAAAAAACGACAGTGTTACCCCTTATGTTTTTTTTCATGTCGACCAATAAAAAACCAGTGTTACCCCTTATGTTTTTTTTCATGACGACCAATAAAAACAACAGTGTTACCCCTTATGTTTTTTTTCATGTCGACCAATAAAAAACCAGTGTTACCCCTTATGTTTTTTTTCATGACAACCAATAAAAACAACAGTGTTACCCCTTATGTTTTTTTTCATGTCGACCAATAAAAAATGACAGTGTTACCCCTTATATTTTATTTGACAAAGACAACAGTGTTACCCCTTATGGTTTTTTTCATGACGACCAATAAAAAACGACAGTGTTACCCCTTATGTTTTTTTTCATGACGACCAAAGTAAAACAACAGTGTTACCCCTTATGTTTTTTTTCATGACGATCAATAAAAAACCAGTGTTACCCCTTATGTTTTTTTTCATGTCGACCAATAAAAAACCACAGTGTTACTCCTTGTTTTTTTTCATGACGACCAATAAAAGACGACAGTATTACCCCTTATGTTTTTTTTCATGACGACCAATAAGAAACGACAGTGTTACCCCTTATGTTTTTTTTCATGTCGACCAATAAAAACAACAGTGTTACCCCCTATGTTTTTTTTCATGACGACCAATAAAAAATGAAAGTGTTACCCCTTATATTGTATTTGACAAAGACAACAGTGGTTGGTCGTCATGTTTTTTTTCATGACGACCAATAAAAAACGACAGTGTTACCCCTTATGTTTTTTTTCATGTCGACCAATAAAAAACAACAGTGTTACCCCTTATGTTTTTTTTCATGACGACCAATAAAAAACGACAGTGTTACCCCTTATGTTTTTTTTCATGTCGACCAATAAAAAACCAGTGTTACCCCTTATGTTTTTTTTCATGACGACCAATAAAAACAACAGTGTTACCCCTTATGTTTTTTTTCATGTCGACCAATAAAAAACCAGTGTTACCCCTTATGTTTTTTTTCATGACAACCAATAAAAACAACAGTGTTACCCCTTATGTTTTTTTTCATGTCGACCAATAAAAAATGACAGTGTTACCCCTTATATTTTATTTGACAAAGACAACAGTGTTACCCCTTATGGTTTTTTTCATGACGACCAATAAAAAACGACAGTGTTACCCCTTATGTTTTTTTTCATGACGACCAAAGTAAAACAACAGTGTTACCCCTTATGTTTTTTTTCATGACGATCAATAAAAAACCAGTGTTACCCCTTATGTTTTTTTTCATGTCGACCAATAAAAAAACACAGTGTTACTCCTTGTTTTTTTTCATGACGACCAATAAAAACGACAGTGTTACCCCTTATGTTTTTTTTCATGACGACCAATAAAAAAAGACAGTGTTACCCCTTATATTTTATTTGACAAAGACAACAGTGTTACCCCTTATGGTTTTTTTCATGACGACCAATAAAAAACGACAGTGTTACCCCTTATGTTTTTTTTCATGTCGACCAATATTAAACCACAGTGTTACCCCTTATGTTTTTTTTCATGACGACCAATAAAAACAACAGTGTTACCCCTTATGTTTTTTTTCATGACGACCAATAAAAAACGAGTGTTACCCCTTATATTTTATTTGACAAAGACAACAGTGTTACCCCTTATGGTTTTTTTCATGACGACCAATAAAAAACGAGTGTTACCCCTTATGTTTTTTTTCATGTCGACCAATATTAAACCACAGTGTTACCCCTTATGTTTTTTTTCATGACGACCAATAAAAACAACAGTGTTACCCCTTATGTTTTTTTTCATGACGACCAATAAAAAACGACAGTGTTACCCCTTATATTTTATTTGACAAAGACAACAGTGTTACCCCTTATGGTTTTTTTCATGACGACCAATAAAAAACGAGTGTTACCCCTTGTGTTTTTTTTCATGTCGACCAATATTAAACCACAGTGTTACCCCTTTTTTTTTTTTCATGACGACCAATAAAAACAACAGTGTTACCCCTTATGTTTTTTTTCATGTCGACCAATAAAAAACCAGTGTTACCCCTTGTTTTTTTTCATGACGACCAATAAAAACGACAGTGTTACCCCTTATGTTTTTTTTCATGACGACCAATAAAAAACGAGTGTTACCCCTTATATTTTATTTGACAAAGACAACAGTGTTACCCCTTATGTTTTTTTTAATGTCGACCAATAAAAAACCAGTGTTACCCCTTATGTTTTTTTTCATGATGACCAATAAAAAACATCAGTGTTACCCCTTATGTTTTTTTTCATGACGACCAATAAAAACAACAGTGTTGCCCCTTATGTTTTTTTTCATGTCGACCAATAAAAAACCAGTGTTACCCCTTGTTTTTTTTCATGACGACCAATAAAAACGACAGTGTTACCCCTTATGTTTTTTTTCATGACGACCAATAAAAAACGACAGTGTTACCCCTTATATTTTATTTGACAAAGACAACAGTGTTACCCCTTATGTTTTTTTTAATGTCGACCAATAAAAAACCACAGTGTTACCCCTTATGTTTTTTTTCATGACGACCAATAAAAAACATCAGTGTTACCCCTTATGTTTTTTTTCATGACGACCAAAGTAAAACAACAGTGTTACCCCTTTTGTTTTTTTTCATGACGATCAATAAAAAACCAGTGTTACCCCTTATGTTTTTTTTCATGTCGACCAATAAAAAACCAGTGTTACTCCTTGTTTTTTTTCATGACGACCAATAAAAACGACAGTGTTACCCCTTATGTTTTTTTTCATGACGACCAATAAAAAAAGACAGTGTTACCCCTTATATTTTATTTGACAAAGACAACAGTGTTACCCCTTATGTTTTTTTTAATGTCGACCAATAAAAAACCAGTGTTACCCCTTATGTTTTTTTTCATGACGACCAATAAAAAACAACAGTGTTACCCCTTATGTTTTTTTTCATGACGATCAATAAAAAACAACAGTGTTACCCCTTATGTTTTTTTTCATGACGACCAATAAAAAACGACAGTGTTACCCCTTATGTTTTTTTTCATGTCGACCAATAAAAAACCACAGCGTTACCCCTTATGTTTTTTTTCATGACGACCAATAAAAAAAACAGTGTTACCCCTTAAGTTTTACCACCAGCCCTGACCGCTTCACCACCAAGACGCTAAACAGAGCGTGCTTGGAGGTTATACTTGACTTTACCATTCACATGATAGAGAAATAAGATGTATCCATTACGGTACCTCTTGAACCCTGGTTCAGAGCAGGGAACCTGAACCATAGTGTCTGAATGCTCATCATTCTTATTAGCCGTGTGTGCTTGCGGGGACTCGAACCAGAGTCTACAGAGCGTTAACCGACAGCCCTGACCACTGCACCACCAAGACCCTGACCAGGACATGTTTGGAGGTTATACTTGACTTTACCATTCACATGATAGAGAAATAAGATGTATCCATTACGGTACCTCTTGAACCCTGGTTCAGAGCAGGGATCCTGAACCATAGTGTCTGAATGCTCATCATTCTTATTAGCCGTGCGTGCGTGCGGGGACTCAAACCTGAGTCTAGAAATAAGAGGTATCCATTAAGGTACTTACTCAATCAGGGGACTTAAACCCTGGTTCTGAGCAGGGAACCCGAACCTACATAGTGTCTGAAAGCTCATCATGAAGGTCAGCATTTTATTGACCGTGCGAGCAGGGACTCGAACCTGCACCTGCAGAGTGTTAACCCACAGCCCTTACCACCACACCACCAAGACTCAGATCAGTTTGTTTTGGAGGTTATACTTGACTTTACAATTCACACAGTCTAGAAATAAGAGGTATCCATTAAGGTACTTATTCCATCAGGGTTCTTAAACCCTGGGTCTAAGCGGTGAACAGAATCTAGGCTCAGCAAGAAAGGATGAGCAAATTCTTAATCCCTGTGAGCTGGGACTCTAACCTGCGTCTGACTTTTGATGATTTGACGATTTTGTTGATGGCGGTTAGACTTGACTTTACAACTCACATGATATAGAAAAAAACATTAGCGAACATTAGATGGACTTGAACCCCGGTCTCAGGAGTGTCAGCCAACTGCTCATTCCACTTCCCCATGGAGATTAGGATCATTCTGTGGTCGAAGGCTATATCAATCAGTTCAATAGAAATATCATTACAGACTTTACAGACTTATTAGACTTACTAGACTTACCCTTTAGTTGATTCACATACATTAAACAGGAATTTAACAGGAATTTGCACTCTGGTCTCCAGAGTGCTATCCAACAGTGCTCTCCACTGCACCATTGTTCAACTCCTGCTGATGTTTGTTTCAAGTAAGATAGAGCAAAGATACTATAACTCTGCAAATCAATAGGTGCGGCTGTCGAAAGCAAATGTTAACCCGGGGAATTCCCCTTCTTGACGCACAATGATGAATTTGGGATTAAACAAATCGTCTCAATCTGGGTATAACAGGCAAATTTTCATATACCTCTGCGTATCCCTTTAAATTCCTTTGAAGGTCTAGGAAGGCCTATATTTTATCTCCAGCCATTTCCAGCCAAAATCAAAGTGGAAAAACATCTTTGATATCACAGGGAAATAAATGTTTCTACTTCAATGCATATCTTGTTCATAGATTTGTGGTTTGAGGGATTATCCTAGGTGTCATCCAACTCATTGGCTTCCTTCCAACTTTTTCGGATTCGCAATTGACTCCGACTGATCCCTTCGGTTTTACAGTAGGCAACAGAAATCTAAAATAAGATTGATCTCATTCGTATCAAATGTACTGTTTCATGTCCTGTTTCATCTGCTGTTGAAGACTTCCATCATTGGTTCGACCCGTGGTTAAATTCATCAGACTTATCCGTTTCACCGGTTCGTCAAGGCCCATGAGATTGGTCTCGATAATGTTGTGTCCTTTCCTCTGTTTCTACGGTTTTTGAATTCGGCGGAACGGCTTTACATCTGTATAGTAATATGAGAAAAGAAGGTCAGGTTATGCAAAGGACTACAATGACGAGCATCAAAACAGACTACAGAGGCAAAAGTACAAGAAAGCAAGACATCGGCGATCACAACTGACTCAAAAACACACCCTCTCAGCACTATAACAACGCGTGTGAATGTTGTCACCAATTACATTTTTCCATCACAGTATGCTTGGTACCTTGCCATGGAGGCACCGTTTGACTTCACTGTTGTAAGTAGGCATTACATTAAATGAAAAAAGAGCTGACGATTGAAAAGATACGTTTAAAAATAGAATTGGATTTTTGACATATGTAAGGTTACAACATCGAAAAATTCATACTTGTATACATATTTTATCATTGTCAATTCTTGGAATATCCCCTTACTTTAGAAAGACATGCCTGTCCTCAGAAAATGGTGGTGCACAGTACTGCTTGAGAACTTCCACCTGGATGGGTATGTTTTTGTTTATTTCAAATATGAATATATACCTCAACCCCAATATTAGCAAAATATGTATAATTCCTACAATCATTTCTCTTTATTTATACAGGCACGGCAGAAGGTTCCCACACTTCATGGAGGAGGCCAAACAAATGGCGGCTGGACTACTTCCACTAGTCTTCAGACTGAAGCGAAAAAGAGAAGTGAATGACGTTTCCAGTGACAGAATACAAATAATATATATAATAATATATACATACATTCATACCCTACACACTCTGGAGATTAATTATATTTAAATGATTATGACCATGGAGCCTTCATTTGCATGGGTTTACATTTCGGTCTGTGTAGCATGGAAAAATCAGAGAAAAACTCCCATTCAGAATGCATTGGTTTACATTTCGATATTTGGAGCACTGTTCTTTTTATTTATTGTCAGTTTTTGAGGAGGTGCTTCAAAAATGCAAAATGCAATCATCCAAAATCCAATGGAAAAAGCCGTTGGCTTGTTGTCAAGGGAACCCAGGGCGACCCGGAACCTCACTTCCGGGTTGGCCAACATACGTCATCCCTCCGCCACTCTGTACTGTAAAAACACATGTTCAAGTTGAATGATAATGCATGAATTTATTCTTTATTCTGCCATAGTAACACGGTAAATAAATGGCAAAAAATAGGCTGAGAACAAATTCGTATTTGCGATATGTTCAATAAAACGTAATCACGGACAAAATACGTTTTTCAGACAAACGTAATTGAGAATGCAGAATAGTTCTCTGGGAACGTAATTTTGATGAGATAGGGTTGCTCTGTCAGTTGTCAAAAAAAGCGGACGGACGTGGTCTCTATAGCAACGACCTCAGCTACCCAACACTGATCAAAAAAATTATTGTTTCTCTCAATCAAAGCACAAAACAGGACAACTGATGTCCATAGCCTTAACCCATACATGTTGTGTAATTAACAAGGACACGTTGGTGTAGTTGTGTTGAGGAATGTCACAGATTTCACTGTAATGAATGGAAAACCCCATGCGTCGAAAAAAGAAGCACAAGGGTGCCCTTTTGCGTCAGAGGCTGAAGCCAAAGTCACTGACCGTTCCTCAAATATCGACGCGCTCGGAGTGAGAATGTGTTGCTGACTCCCCTGTCAGCTGAAGGGATGGCAGCGGTGGCTTCCTGCCGTCTCTGACTCCCCTGTCAGCAGAAGGGATGACAGCAGAAGTGGTGGCTTCCTGCCGGCTCTGTGGGGGAAGTCTTCGAACCCGGCGACCAGCACCTCGTTCCGCTTTCAAATGGAGGCATAAAATATCACCTTCTGTCCATTATTTTTTATCAAAAGCTTTTTACCCCCACACATCAAAATAGTTGAGATACGAGCCAGTCACTGTGTGTACACACACAGGGAACCCAAAAGGGAAGAACAGTTGTCGTGGCAACAGTGCTCGGAATACCAGGAACAGGAAATGTTATGAACCTTCCCTTTCCCAACTGATAGTTCTTGGAAAAAGACAGCAGAGGCAGATTTACAGCCAAAAGTCTGGTTACACAACTATCACACAAAGATGAACAGTGCTATTTTGATAACGCAAAATGCTAAACTACAGTATCACGAATTTCTACATGTATGCAAGTGGGATCCACTCATTGACGCCTCAAAGTTTCCGATGGCCCTCACGGCTTCCATAGTGTGAAAGTCCAACAAATTTTCCGAATGCAAATTAGTGGTTTGAACATTTTGCACAATTTTGATGATATTGCACAACAGGACCAGCGCATGTTAGCGCCTCTTATTAGTAGGCAGTGGTTTTTGGTATCCTTTGGCCAAGTTTAAACTTTGAAATAGAAGCAAATTAGGTTCATTATTAAAACCCTTCTAAAATCCTCGACCCACCTGCTTGCTGCAGGACTGAGTTCCGATTGGCTCCAATGGAAATGACAGCGAATATGTAAATGAGTCGTGACCACATGTGCTTCACAAATCGTTCCAGCCTCCTCCTCTACGCTCCCTGTCCTCTCCTTCACCCCACTCCTGTTGTGTGACGCACAATATCCACAAGTAGATCTCAGGCTCGTCTGATGTTAATGTGAAGATCAATAGCCCTTCCCCACAGACTTATACGCCCCAATCAACAGGGATGAAGCGAAGGAACGGTAAACACACACAGAGCGCTCAAAGCAGGGAAGATGATGCAGGAAGGCTCTGCATCAGTTAAGAGTGATTACAGGAACCATCTCTCTCCTATCTGTTAACTGACCCCCTCCTCCTCCACCTCCACCTCTCTCCCTCCCCCCATGCCTTCTTTGTTCCTCCTAAGTCCCCTCCTACCCTCAACCCTACTCCCCCTTTGTTCCTCCCCCCCTCCCTCCCTGGAAGTTCATCTCCATGTCAGAACCCTGATGTGGCCGATTGTGTTTCATCACAAAATGTAAACAGTCACGAAACATAAACTGCCAGAAGTTGGGACTTGTGGTGCAACGTAGGCGAGCCTCTGCATCCCGTACGGCCCCCCCCCGCGCCGGAGCTGCTCCCCAGCCAGCCCCTACCCAAACCACAGCAGAAGACTGGAAACGCTCTGTCAACGTCTCCGTTGACTCCTTATATAAACAGGCAACATGTGTGACCCCCGGTAGCCCCCCAACCCCCCCCCCCCCCCCCCCCCCCCGCCCCCCGACCTGGTCTCTGCAGGCACTCTGCCGACCTCAACTTATCAGACCAGCCGCCCTCACTCTCCCCTACCCCCGCCCTGCCACAGGAACAACAGGAGGACGGAGGGGGCGCAGTTCAAGAACAGGGCCAGGCTGTTCCACAGGGGGAGTGGGGGTGGGGGACTTTAGACCGAGCTGGTGTTGGGAGAGAAAGTTGGATCGAGGGAGAGGGGGTGTGTGTGGCTGGCGGTGAGGGGGGGAATTCCTAAGAGGGGTTCTCACACCACATAAGCGGCGGCGGCGGGGGGTCCTGTATGGTGGTGGTGGTGGGGGGGCTGTCCTGTGTGGAGGAGGAGGACCAGGCTGCAATACCAAGAGACAGCGAGAGAGCGAGAGACACACACGCATACACGCACAGACAGAGAGATCTGATGAATACCGAGCAAGATTCACAACCTTCATCTTTGGATTGACGGCCCACTTCAGTCGAACTTGGGTCAGGACTCTAATCGGTTCCAACACCAGCGGTTGCTGGGAGGAGGAGGAAGAGGAGGAGGAGGAGGAGATGGAGGTGGGCGGGAGGCTGACATACCGGCATACCATCAGGGATAGATAAGAAAGTAGACAAGCAGAGGGGAGGGAAGGGGATTAGTGGTGCATCGCTTTAAAGACACATATACATCACAGCCAACGCCACTCTGACCTGCAGCGCAGAGCCCTGCACAGACGAGAAGCACGGCGGGAGCGGGGAGCCAGGACAGACCCCGGCGCACACGGCGGCGTGCTTTGAGGGCCAACGGGTTTGGAGAAGTGTGTTAAGAGGCTGTTCTGAAAGGAGAGGAGATCAACCGGCCGTAACCTGGAGGACCCACAGCTCGAGTTCCAACGGGCCCCGCACCAGAGCGTGAGTACGACACCTCTCTCAGCGCCGGAGAACCAACACTACCACTCTCTCACGCATGAAACACCTGAACGTTTATTCACTGTCTGCCGACCGGTGGTACTTTCAGGCACAATTCAGCACACTCTGGATTCATTGTAAATCTAGTTTGTTTTTTACGTTTAAAAGTGATTTAGTTCTCTGCGTTAACTTCCCGTGGACAATTATGGATAAATCGTTACACAAATGAAGCAGTCACCGTAAACTTTATTCTAATTAAATTGAAACCAAGTTCGGATACATGGTAAATGAACCGTAAACAAAGCTAGGATTAATTAGTAAACTAAAGCATGGGAGATCTAAATAACCTCAATGAGGGACGTGAGACTGCCAAGAAGAAAACAATCGATGCAAGCCACTGCTTTTGTTTTAACACAATGGAATCGTGAAACAATAGAACTTGTGAATGCAGCATCAAACTCTCTAGGTCAGGGAGAGGGGGTCTTAACCACTACTGATTAGTGAATCTTCCATTCATTAAATTAGTGTTGAGGCCATAACGATTTGGGCTTCAGGTTATTGTTATTCAGACAACAATTTAGTGGCAACCAGATGTGTGTTAGGGACAATGAAAACCCACACACACACACACAGAAAAACCCATGACCTTGGAATGGACAACACAACACTTGTGCAAACAATGGGGGACAGATTTGGAAAGTAAACAAAAGGCCATTTTCTCAGAAGGTATTTTCAATTGCTGTCTTCCGGTATTCCTGATGCACTACTTTATTGTTGAGTTGCAGTCGTAAGAACAGTTTGGAAAGTAGGAGACAGGGAACTTTTGGTTGTCCATCTATCCATCAGAAGTTGTTTGAAAGGTTTGTGTATTTTACCAGCAAACACTGTGCAGCAATCCATTTCTAATACTAGACTTGCACAAGTTACTCTGAGCTCAACGGAATAAGCATTTTTTGGCGAGACAGGATGACATCTAACATCTAGCTCCTACTGATGTATGGCTGGGGCTAGCATTGAGCTAATGGATGGCCAGGTCTACAGTTCTGCTAACTGATGGACCAAGCTAGCTGGGATGGAAGATGGCTGGTCTACAAAATGCTCAGGTCGTGGTACAAGAGTTTATACATGGTCTTATTTAGATAGAAGACGATTTAGGAAGTTAGCGAGAAGCCTAGAGAGACAGTCTAACCAAGATGTTTCCTCTCTATAGTGACTCTGCCACAGCCAGCTGTGTCTCATTTTAAAATATCTCACCGCCGCTCTGTTGAATGTATCCACCGTAGTGTATTTACACAAGTGCTTCACTCAAGTCATTTTTCAGTTCAACCTTCTACATTTCAAAGAGGAATTATTGACTTTACTTAATTTCTATAAAAGCGGCCGTTTCTTGGTTACTTTGAAGCAACCAGTTAAACAAAATATGAAAAAATGTGGTTGGCCGCATATTCACAAGCTTACACTGTCAGACTTCTGGTCGGCAAGCCAAGTATCTTTGCCCAAGTGTTATGGTGACAGAGAAAGTATCCTAGCTGCAAGTCCCCTACTTTGACTCGGGTTGAAAGTGGCATGCATAATATATCAATAGTATTTCATTACGGGAGTAAGTTATGCTCTGATTGCCACTTCCCTTGGGCAACAACATCAAACCTTGTTTAAATGTAATGGCACCATCCCTTGATCCACCCTGCACTCCCCAGACACAGAGCAGCTACATGCTGTGTGGAACACAAAAACACGCTTTCATTTCAAGATGCCCTTCAACTCTCCGCCACACACTCCGATAAACAGGGGGCCCCCTTTCCTTTTCTGCCAATCAGCTTTGAGATAGCCATCGTCTCATCATTACAGGCAGGCATGCTCTGAGGCAAGCTTCCTGTTCACATAGATAAGACCTCCGACCCACGGTTGAACAAGAACCTGGGGTCTTTTAAGCCCGGCACCATGGAGTCACTGGCTGGAGAGCCAGACACCTCAATCCTCCTCTGACTGAATCATTCCTCGTTTATTGTATGTATTGGTTTACCAATATATGTGGAAGCATGTGGCGCCGGAGGTAGAGAGAGGCTGATAACCGGACGGTTGCTAGTTTGATCCCAAGCTCATCCAAGCTGTGTGTCAAGGTGTCCCTGAGCAAGACCCAACGAGCTGGCTGTCACCTTGCATGGCTGACACCGCCGTCGGTGTGTGAGTGTGTGGGTGAATGTTATGCGATATTGCAAGCGCTTTGAGTGGCCACTAGTTAGAAAAGCGCTACATAAATTCAGTCCATATACCATTTACCATACATGCCAAATGGCCCTACGGCCATTTATTGGAAGACACATTTAATGAGTTAGTTTTATTCTATTTGTTTATCAAATGTTTTAATTGTGCCTTCCCTCTCCTCCCTCCAGTTCCCAATGAGTATGTCTGGTACTCTGGAGAAGGGGGCTCACCACCAGAACCTGGACCTGTCTGAGGAGGTGCCCCCGCACCACCACTACCACCACCAGCAGCTCCAGCACCACCAGCAGCAGCAACTGGCCCAACTCGGCCACCACCAGCACCACCAGCACCTCCAGCACTCCAACTCCCTGGCCTCCACCACCGCCGTGGGCATGGGCGGAGGCTCAGAGACGCCGCCACCGCGCGTGGTGGTGCCTCCGCCCTACTCTGCCGCCGAGAGCGGTGGTGGAGGAGGGAGCGACGCCCCGCTGGAGCTGCGCGGCTCTCTGGACTGCTGGGCGTGCTCCGTGCTGGTGACGGCCCAGAACCTGCTGATCGCGGCCATCAACGCCTGCCTGGCCGGGGTGGTGTTTGGCACCATCCTGACGCCCGCCACCACCATGGTGGCGTTCGGCTTCCTCTGCCATTCCACGGTAAGGAGGGCTCCTCTGTTGAGCTGGTTTAGTGGATGTCTTAATCGCTATGGATTCGTTGGGTCTCCAACTTGGGTGTCGCATCCCAAAAGTGGCTGGCAGCATCGCCTCCGCAGGCCTGTTTTATAAATCGGCCTAGGGAGGCCTGAATATGTAAAATATTGATGGGCCTTGGGACGAAAAGCCAACCAACAGGGGGTATGGCTTGGGAAGGCTAGGGAACCCCTGGCGGGGCAAATGTTGTGATCCAAAGCGTGTCACAATGAGTTCAGATACATATCATTAAGGAGGCAAGTATCTTAGGTAACGAATATTAGAGATCGAACCCTGTAGATCTTGGCAAGGAGTCCAAATCCAGCCCCACGACATGATCAAACCTCACCTATAGCTGCATGTTGCCATCAAGCGACAGATTAGCACGTTCATCAGTTTCGTTCTCGGAGTTCCAAACACGTTTTTCTCTGATCCACCCAACGACAGAGGGGGGGTTCAGGATATGACAAGTCAGGGTTCAGGGTCGTTCTGAGTCCTAACACCCGGGGGATCACTGGAGCGCACCCCGGGTCAGGAGGGCCTCTTAACCTGGCCGGTTCCGTAGCGACATCGCTCCCCTAAGCAGTCCTTCTGGTTCAGGGGCTTTGAATGGGATGCTACAACACAGCTCAGAAGAGCATCTTAATGAACACGGAAAACCCCCCAGCTCTGGGACTCCCGCCAGTTTGACTACACCTCATGTGACTCCGGATTAACAGAGGGGATTAAGGGAGCGACAGAGAGCCAGGGCGAGCAAGGGGGAGAGAGATGGGTGGGAAAGGAGAGAGTGAAAACAAATAAGGGGGAGATTAACATTCTACCTTACTCGCCGTTATCCCAAAAGTCACTGGTTAGATGTTCAATAATGAGGTGTTTGTAGTTAGTTGTTAGAACTCAATCTAGTAGTACATACGACATATTGAACATAAGATATTACAAAATTCAAAACACGAGGGAACTGGAGGTCTGACACCTGACAGAGCGAACTTGAATGTTTAGTGTACGCCGTATTTTACATGTCAACATTAAAATGAAGCAACGACCAGATCTGCCTTATAATTATAAAATATATAGTTGATTCTTTCTTGGCCAATCTGCTGGGGAATGTCCCCCTCCCTTCCTCCATCTCTCCTCCTCTTCCTCCAGCCCTGCGGCTCTCACCCCTCACAACAGATAAGGGGGATTAAGCCTTGATAGGAAACCTCTCAATCACTCCCTGGCTCGGTTCCTTCTAGACCCCCAACCAACCAGAACCAGCCATACCTGGTTCCAACTGAACCCTACACAAGCAAAAACAATTGTTAACTGCTACCTTAACTTTCATTTGAAATTTGTAACTTTTCTCCAGACATTGGATTCAGAGGTATAAAAAAGAACAGACAAGTAGCAAGGGGTAAAGATACAGTAGAGTGACATTGTTTGTTTTTCAAGGGTTGGTTGGGGGTTTGAATGTGTTGGAATGAGTCATTTAAGCCCTAGAAGAGGGGCTCTCACAATACGTGTGAGCGTGTGTGTGTCATAACACTGAGCACTATCTGACCACACACCGCAGACCTGCATTCCATTCATGGTTCATCATCCCTTATCGTCTCCGCTGCACCGCGATCCCTCTCATACCCTGAACACCAACCTGAACCTAGAGCTAGAATATATATTAGATCAGTTGGTGGTAAAGATATAACTTTAAACGATAGGCAATACATTTACTTTCATCATAGTTTTAAGAACTGATAGGTCAATTGAGGGAGTGTGATTGGTGGAAACTATTTGTTCTTATTTATTCAAGTCTCGTCTCCCATATCTCTTTCCTGCTCTCCCTCTCTCCCATATCTTACTGTATCACTGCATGGTACGTCAACTGCACAGAAAAGGACAGGAAATCCCTCAGTCGGGTCATATGGTCTGCTGAGAGAATAGTTGGACTTCCACTGCCTCCCCTGGATGACATCTTTAGGACGCGCTGCCTCCGCCGAGCATGTGGCATTTTAAAGGATGAGACTCACCCCGCAAACCATCTCTTCACCCTGCTACCCTCTGGCAGGCGCTACCGGGCCACTACAGCCCGCACCTCCAGACTGCAGAACAGTTTCATCCCCAGGGCCATCACAGAACTTAATAATCACACTACACTCCTACCCTCCACCCAGCACAACTGCACTTTTGTTAGTGGTTGCACAAACAAATTTCGTTGTGTATCCAATGCACAATGACAAATAAAGTCTATTCTATTCTATATCCTTTCTCTTATCGCTGTTTACCTCACCCCCTCCTCCATCTCTCCCCTCTCCATCACCCTGCTACCTCTCAACCCTCACCTTCCCCTTCTTCATCTCCCCCACTCCCTCTGCCCCCCCCCCTCCAGGTGCGCCCCCACGGGACCTCCCGCTACTGCTCCGACCTGCTGTCTGACGGGGGCTGCGTGGCCCTGCTGGTGGTGGGCTTCCTGCTCGTCACCCCCCTGCTGGTGCTGGCCCTGGCCGCCTACTGCCGCCTGGCCCGCCACCTCCAGCTGGGCCTCTGCTTCATCCCCTACAGCCGCGCCGTCTACAAGAACCTGCCCGCCACACAGCACCGCGGCCTGGCCCCCGGCTGCTGCTGCCCGGGGGGTGGCCCGCGGGGGGGCTCTGCCAGCGGGAAGGGGAAGGTGTGGGTGTAGCGTCGTGGAGGTGAGGGAAGGAGTGGGTGGGGGGACAATCAGCTTTCAATCGGGGACTGTGGCCCGGGGGCAAAAGTGGCCCCTGAATTAAATTTGTAATTTTGCATTTTTTGTTTGCTAGTTTCTAGTTTAAACCTTCAAAAAACGTCCCTTTGCGAGGGACAATCAAGGTTGTACGGTTCAAGTCATTCACTGTAATATGTGGTGAGGAGGGCACCATCGATGGCTGGTTACTGCAGGAGATTACTGTTACTTAATGAGGGGGGCAGGGCGCATACTGATGCAGCAAGACCCCCCACTACCAGGAATGATGTTGTTGTGAGAATCACCCATTTGGGGGATTCAATATGGGGGTGGTCTTACTAAGGAGGGGGGTTGAGGTTTGGGGACAAAACAAGAGGATGATGCAGGGTAAAAGCTGTTAGGCAAAGACCTGAGACAAAAGGTCTCCACTAGATCTGGGCCAATGTGAGCATCAATCTCACTCATTCTAGACAGAGATGTGTTTTATTAAAACTGCAGCCAACTGGCTCTACCTTTAGCTAGGAATTGGGCCCAATCTATTACCAAATCTATTACATACGCAGGATGTACTGAAATGAAATACAATAAAATCGTTCATTATTATGCATTTCCACCATGGATTCGATTTTAGCGATGGCTTTAGCTTAGATTACAAACCAGGAACGTATACTTGTTTCGCCTGGTATCTGTTATATAAATACAATTCTTAAAAACTAATGTGCAATGTGTCTGATTATTTAAGTGTGTGAAAACATCCCTCATTCATGTGAGATGTCACCTTACACTCACCGACCTGTGTTTAATAACTCTTATAATAAATATATAGTAATACACCAACTAATTTAAATGCACAAATTAAATATAATTTTGCAGCCTTTGCATATTTACAAGCGGTTCACTGTGGATTTACTGTTTTTTTTTAATGGGAACAACGTGCAACACGAGAGTCTCATTAAATGTCAGGTCTCCGAGTGGAGGAGCCCACCGAACCATGGCTTGATGATTATGCCAACAATTTAAATAGCCATTGATAAGCTCAGTGTTGTGATTGCAAATGAGTGATTTTTGTGATTTGATTGTGATTTGCAAAAATAGATTTCTTGTTTTAATAATTTTCATAAATCACTTCAGTTGGCTTGCTTTGATAAGTTAAAATACAGGTTACTTACAAAATGTAACTTTGTTTTACTTTGGCAAAAGCAGATAACTCAACATTTCATGCTTCAGAGTTAAACAAAACCATGTAATGGCCTTTAAGTTCACTATTTAATTTTTTTGAACTTGTGCAGAAAATTGCAATAAAAGTATCGCAGTATGCAGTTTTGTGTTCCACAGTATTCAGTTTAACTCAGAATTCAGTCTGAAATTAGTATTCAATATCAGTTTTTAGTATTTCAGCGTCACAATATACTGAAATACAACAATTCTTTCCTTAAAGTCCTGTCTACCGACAAATATCCTCATGGAAGTTGCACTCTGCCTTAACACCCTTAACCATGTTCTTACTATTTTTATTGCTCTCTTTCTACTTATTTTCTACTTATTTTATAAATTTCTTTTTTAGTCAAGACCTGTGTATCCCTGGGCCCCTTTCAACAACTGTCCTGCCCAACCCTGATTTCTGCAAATTCCGCTTTTATTTATATAGCACATTGTTTTTAAATGTGCTATATAAATAAAAGTGACTTGACTTGACTAACCCCTGGTTCACCTAGGAATGAATTGACCTAGGAGGACGAGAGACAAATAAGACCAGGACCTTCTCTACCATTGCTGCTGTGTGAAAACCAAACCAATAAACAATAAGATAAGATAAGATAAATGAATGTCAGCCAATTGCAACTGAACTGAATAAACAGTACCCTTAAATATCCTTATCTTAACTTATAGGACATTACACATACCAGCCACACCATACACTGATTGTAAGTTCCTATATTATCTTCATTACATTGAACAACATTATCAGGGGAGAGCGCGAACGCAGTCCCCCACTACCACAAATTATGCAGTCGAGATTCCCACATTTGAGGAATTCGCACGGGTCAGCACAGCCGAAGTGCAATGGCTGAGCCTCGCCCTGGGTGAACCACCTTCTTGATCATGGTGTCTCCCCTGCCAGGTAAGTATGAGTAGTACACGGCTCACGTGCTGAACTGAGTCTCCCACATAAGAGTCTACATGATGGTGCTCACATTTAACAGACTACAAGAACGCCTTGGCTAAGAAACTACATTCAAGCATTCTGATTTCCGTATCCCAAAGATACAATTAAAATATGTAATAAAAATATAAATAATGCTTATAGCTGCATCTCTGTTGTTTCCCATCATCCAACTGTGTATTCTTCTTTTGGGGTATCCAGCTAAATAAACGGGTCCAAGCACATCACTGCCCTCTGCAGAGCATTGAGGAATTACATCCACCACATGTCCTACACGAGAGACCAACAACAATCTGGCCGACATTACTTTCTATTAATAAAACGCAATACAGGGCTAATGAATGACTAAACGGCCGCCTCCACGGACAAATTAATGGTGTGTTCCAGATGACTCTGACACCAGCCTTCCGAGTGCACTTGGGAGGTCATTTCCTGTCTCGTAGCACTTGTAGCGTTCCCGTTCTTCTTTGTGATTGTGTCATGTCATTGGCTAGTCGTTGTTTATTGTCAGCTACATTAGCCTCTTTAGCAAACCAGCTCATAATCAACAAAACTTTACATTGTATTGCACGCACAGTAAGACCTAGTAATAGATAAATTGGTGACAGGAATAAAGTAGCAATGTAATTAAGTGTGTAAGAGCATTTCAAATCGACATTTAAATAACCAACGTGGTACAAATACAAAGAACATTTCTTTACGGATGCAGGCATTTTTGTTGAGTGCGTCATCGCTGAAATCGGAATACTCTCAGAGTTCCGAGGTGGCCCGACCAAAAGGGGGCATGCCTCCGTGAAATGCCGCAAGAAAGCTGGGAGATTTCCCCACATGCAACTCAGAAGGCTGGTATCTGGAACCAAGGTATCTGGAACACACCATGGGCCCTATTTTAAGGTCTGAAACGTAATTGAGGTGCGCCAAACGCAAGTAGCTTTGTGGGCGGTTGTATGGCGATACGTTGCTATTTTACCGGTGGATAAATGAGTCGCAAATCTTGCCCTGAAGTAGCCTAATTACCTGTAGGTGTGGTTTGGGCGTAACGTGCAATAAACCAATGAGAGTGCCATCTCCCATCCTCTTTAAGAGCCATGAGCGCATTTATATGTATAATAATGTATTGTGCAAGATATACGCAATGCATTAACAAACATTGTTTCTTACCAGTATTGTATGCATTATCGTTATCGACTTGTGTTCCTAATATTCCCCCCGTTAATATACATTGCCATGGACTGTATTATGCGCTACGTGTTTAGTTTGCGTGTGTTTAAACAGATGGACGCACACATGCACGCCGGCAATCATTAATTATTGTACACATACACACACGCATGCCCGCATTCATTCATTCTTTTTAACACTCACTCGCGGTAAAACAATGGTTTCTCCCGATCAAATACTAAAAATCAATCCTAAAAGTTATGGGCTTGTACACGATGTCTGTGTCAAAAAAATATGTATTTGCTGTATGGTGTTTGCAGATGCATTGATTTAAAAATACAACTCATTACCACTGTATCAGCTGTTCTTTCCCAAATAATTTACCAAGAATGTGTGGCTGGGTAGATGAAAGAAGCAAAGTGTATGCGCGAGGTGCACAAGCAACATTATGAATGCGCCCTTAAAATAACATCTGAACAACGCGCCATTGACTCAGGTATTTCCTGCTTTGTGGCGGACTTGTTTTCTGAAACTGCAAAATAGCACCAGGGAACGTTTGCGCCAGAACTCCGGCGCAAACGTTCCGCCGGAGCGGTGAAAGGAGGTTCCGCCGGAGCGGTTTTCACCAAACCACCCCTTGGGGCGCAAGGTCATTCCCTAATTTACCGACGCGTGTCGGTGGAGGGAAAAGAACGCTCTGCGCCGTTGCAAACTAGCAACGTCAATTGCGCTGGATGCAAGATAGGGCCCCATAACTCTTCAAGTTGTGACGACAAACTACAAGCGCCCACGTCATCTGAATTCCAAATAGAGAAAACATAGGCTATATATACAGAAAAGTATATATTAGAACGTTAGAGTTCATCAATATAAATAATATACCGTCATTAATATAATACATTATGAGTTCAGACAACGGCCGGTCTTGGTTGAGACGGAGACCCCTGTTCCGTCTGATTACGCACGGACAGTAATGCCAGATGTGCGGTAATTATCGTATTTGTTATACAATCACTAATTCCGAAATGGCAGAATGTATGATAACTTAGCTATTTCAATAAACCCAGAAAGTAAGAGCCTGCGGTTTGATAGCAAACACTCACATCAGCTCCACTGCTCTCCATGAAATCAGCATGAAAACAGACATCGGAACAGTGAAAACACTTTGCATTGTTGTTCATTTCTTTGATGATGGGTCCAAATCTGTCCAGCCCCCTTCCTGGAAATTGGCTCAAGTATTGACACTGGGAGGGCTTCAACAGAAAGGCAGCATACCAAAATGACAAAGTCCTTCCCAGCTGCCAATATCCCACTGAAGAATCTCGTGGGATTTGGCTCAGATTGTTGCCACACCATGATGGGGAAAAACTGCGTCTCTAGTCGACCCGGGTTAACGGTGCAACACTGCACCTGACACTCATTGCATCTCTGCACAAAGGTGTGGCCTGCAACCATCATCCTCAAAGTGTGTGGCTTTTGGACAGCCAACCATGCTGGCTGTCGCCTTGCTTGATTGACACCGCCGTTGGTGTGTGAATGTCTGCATGAATGGGTGAATGGTATATAAATGCAGTCCATTTATCATTTAGTCAGGAATGTGTATAGCTACTTGTAAAAAGAAAGAAAAAAATGCACCAAGCTAGAAGAATTTCAAGAATTCTGTCATGTTGAGCCTTATACAATTCTGAGCCACCTCAGACCCATTGGCTCTCTCTCTTCACCATGTTGTCAAGCAGATGTGGACACAGTGGGATGCCCGGAGGCTTTTCTTCACCAACTAGTGGCTGGAAGCCAGATTAAACACAGATTAAAGCAGAACATATTCAATGTGCTAAACAATGAATCACTGACTGCATTTCCACCCTTTGGACTGGGTCCTGCCAAAGTTCAAGTAAGTTAACAGGCCTTCAAATAAAAGCAATGCTGCGCTCAGTGACTGCAACCAATCTTTACTAAAATAAAGGAAATTCAGTCTATTTTTTGCCATTAATCCGTCATTACCAATTTTTCCGAAAAAGGGAGTGATGGAAGCTTATTCAATATAAGGCGATGAAGAGCAGTGGATGAAAGGTTTTGTTTCCCTTTGCGTAAGCACATAAAACCGATTGGTGGACATAATTGCGTCAATACATAATACAAAGGTGAAAGCAGTTTTGTTTGTCCCAACCAATATTTAGCTTTCAAAAATATTTATCGGGTTAGTCCCACTGAAGAATCTATATCTATCTATCTATATATCTATCTATATATATATCTATATCCATATAAGAGTCCACATCATGGTGCTAACATTTTACTGGCTTCAACATGACAACAACGCCTTGGCCAACAAACTGCAATCATTAATCGGATATCTAGATCCCACATATACAATTAAAACTAAAAGGACCCATTATAAGATGAATAAAGTTAAAACTTGTTGTTTCATGCACTGCTCTGTACTTCTTGAATTTCCCATAATTAAAAGCCATCAAGGTACATCACTGCCCTCTGCAGGAGTATTGAGGAATTTAAAAGAGGTCAACCATGCAAAACCAACAACAATCTTACCCACATTGTTTTCTACAAACCAAATGCTATTAATGCCAACTTATTGATAAAGATAATTTTATTTTTATTTGTGATTTTTAACATAACTCATTAATTACAAAAACCGAAATCACACTCACCAACATGGGAGTAATAACTCTTAGAATACATCCATGAAATACACTTTTTAAAACTTTCGCGCCAAATTTTCCGTCCATTGACACCCATACATTTATCAAAGAGAACAAAACAAAGAGAAACAACGTCTTGCTTCCGTGTACACTGGCAATTGTCAACAAATACAAAAAACTAATTGTGGAACTAGGCCGAAATGTAGATGTTTAGAAGTTTTACCATCTTGTCCTAACTAGGTATGCCTCGTTATCAATAATCGGAAGTTTATGTTCCAAACCAAATCAATTGTTTTATGGACAATAAATTTGATGTTTGTAGATTATTTTAATAATAGGCAGGAATATTGTGTTTGTATTTAGTAGTAGCTTGCTTATAGACAGCTGAGGTTGCCTTAAGTACATGCTAAGGTCAGAGCTGAATACTACAGCATTTATTTTCAACATCAACATCTGGGGAGAGCGCAAACGCAGTCCCCCACTACCCCAAATTATGCAGGCGAGATTCCCACATTTGATGAATTCGCACGGGTGAGCACAGCAGAAGTGCAATGGCTGAGCCTCGCCCTGGGTGAACCACCTTCTTGATCATGGTGTCTCCCCTGCCAGTTAAGTATGAGTTGTACACGGCTCACGTGTTTTCGTGATTCTCCCAAATAAGAGTCTACATCATGGTGCTAACATTTGACTGACAAATTACAATCAGCAGTCAGACAATTTCCACACAAATTACTAGAAATAAAGCGATATAGTTTAAACTCGTTGTATCATGCCGCTGTGCTCTTCACCCATACGGCCCGTCAGGATCCATCATGCTGCACCTTTGAAGTTTCGGAAATTGAACGACCGTAAGATTAAATTATCCATAATTTGATCCAAATGCTCTGAACTACTACTGCCAGACACTACGTTTTTTTTTTGGTTTTGATTATGTTAAAAAATGCTGAATTATGGCCGATTTCATGTGAAATTTGATGCGTTCCCATTATTCAACCAATCACACGTTCGCTGCAGAAAACCCCAAAGGCCTCAAATTTGGTGTGCCCATCAAGGACCTCTCCACTAGGTAAAGGGATTTTCATAGCTAAAAAATGACTTCACTGGGTCAATTTCATATAACCACTGTTGAAGGTACTCAGGGAGCTATATTTTATAATGGAGGCCAATGGGGAAATAACACTGACTTCAACCATTAGGAAGGCGAACAACTCAGGGTTTTCAAAGTTTGTATACGCTGTAGATAAACTAAATCAGAAACATAACCAGACAAAATTATTAATTTTTCACAAAAACATCAGAGGAGAGTGCGAACGCAGTCCCCCACTACCAGAAATTATGCGGTCGAGATTCCCACATTTGGGGAATTCGCACGGGTCAGCACAGCCGAAGTGCAATGGCCTAGCCTCGCCCTGGGTGAACCAATTTCAATTTTTAGGCGTTTATTTAAGTCAGGCACAAAGTTAAATTTTACGACATGGTTTCAAGGTCAAAACACATTCAAAAGTTAACAAGCAAATAGTTACATTTTACAGCAAGGCCAACACATTCAAAGGTTAACACAAAATCCTACATAACTCAGTGTTCTCTATTTTCCAGAGTTCCTTACATACCACAATTCCATATCGTTCCTTGTCCCTCCAAACATAATCCTTTAACAAGGTTATGCTCAAATTAACTAGATTCCGCTGAAAACATTGTACACCATTAGGTTACGACACCTCCAAATCAACTCTTTTATGCAATTAATCAAGGCCCACCATCTTTCCCATCCCTTACAATCACCACTCTGTATAACCCCATACAGGAACTCTGATTCCGTGGGGACTCTAAACAGGTCACCCAGCCATGGCCCCAATAAGCGGCAAACCCTCCGAGCCACCCCACACGACCACAACAAATGCGAAACATCCTTGTCTCCACACACCCCACCCTGGGACATCTTGCGTTCTTAGATGACCCCCGTCTCTTCAGAAATTCTCGTGTAGGGAGACACCTCTGAACTGTCTGCCAAGCGAGATCTCTATAAGCATTGAACAAAAATGGCGAATTAACATTTCTCCACACCCTAAGGCAGCTGGCTTCAGCCAGCGCGCCAACAGTAACCAGCCTTGACCGTTCGGGGCTCAAACAGCTCCCTACAAAGGCTCGGTCTACCCGACCAACATCCCGCCACTTTCCAGACTTTACAAAGGTCACCACCCTTTCATATAGCAGAGGCCTCTTCTCTGCATGAGGTCTTTTTAGGCACGGTCTTAACCCCACTTTCCTTACTGTGCGTTCACACCAAACGCGACGGGGCGACAAGATCCCATACAAAGTGAACGAAGAGACGCGTATCGGGCGAATTTTTCGCGAGAGAAAACCGGCGACAAGTTTTGATTTGTCGCGCCACACGTTTGCCGTGCACAGGCGAGCGCGTTCACGAGGATTTGTTGCGCGAAAAATTCGCTCAAGTTGAAATATTTCAACTTTGACGCGAATTTCATGTGATGACAGCCAATCAGCGTTCACTTCCCGATCAAGATCAAACTGCAATGGAGGAGAAAATTATCATTTCGGTGACCGCTCTGCCTGAGCTTTTTAATTGCACCTTGTCTGCTTACAAGGACCTGACGGTGAAGGCAAGGGCCTGGCAGAAGGTGAGCCAAGAGGTTGGGCTAACTGGTAAGTTTTTTATATTTACTTTACTTTAAAAGTTACTTTATTCCAGCTATCAATTGTACTTAACTATGAACCAAGCTAGTGAGTTAGCATTTACCATTCAACAGTTCAGTTCAGGATTACACAACGTAGCTTTTTTTCTTGTCAGAGGACGTCTGCCGCAAGAGATGGAAGGGCCTGAGGGACACCTACCTCAGAGAGAGACGGAAAGAGGCGGGAAAGAGGAGTGGGTCAGCAGCAGGGCCATCAAAGAGGTGGAAGTACTCCGCAATCCTGTCTTTCCTCGACCCATTTGTTACTCCGAGGGAGACCAGTAGCAATATGGGGCTGGGGGTCGAGGAAGACGGGATTGCAGAGTACCCAGTCGGGGACCAGGGTTCAGAGGCAGCAGCAGGGACAGCGAGTGACCTAGGAGGTTGGTCGATAAGTGAAGACACACGCTCGTCCATACACAGCATCACAAACTCATGATTTGTTCTATAGATTGATAACTACCTCGTCACCTCAGAAGATGTAACCTGTACAAGCTGTGAGGAGCCGGAGGCTGCTGCTGCCTCTGAACCCATTCCACCACCATCACCTGCTGCGGTCACCACTCCTCCTATTGCCCCAGGTATGTCATTTAACATGAGAGAAATTATTTATTTTATGCTACACTTCATTTATGTGGTCATGAGGGTCCCTATGCGTGAATGGTATGTTATGAGTATGACTAGTTATGAACTCATAGCCTTTCATGTTGAATGTATTTTTGTCTGTTACCTGACCGAAAAATGGTGTTTCCATTTGAAACAGTGAGGACACAGAAAAGAAGGAGAGTGGGGGGGAGGGAGAGATAGAGAAGTGCCTCCTGGAGGTGTTGAGGAGGCAGCCTCCACCTGCTCCAGCGCCTCCGCCTCCTCCAGCGCCTCTCTCCGAGGACGAACATTTTTTTCCCTGCAACGATTACCACCCCATGCCAAAGAACACATGAAATTTCAAATTTATTGCATGACGCTAACAGTTACTATAATCCAGAACTGCTCAATTTGGAAAATTAATTTGAACCATTTGCTGAATAGGTTCACTGGGGTGACATTCGTTGCAGGGAATGAACCATGCCCATTTTTTTGTACACACACCCCAATAAATGATTATTTTAATTAAAAAAATGTGGCTTCATATTCTTTATTGAATGGCCATTTAAGTTGCTTGAGGGAAATGTTGCAAATTATTTTGTGCCACAGATTTTAGGGTCCAAGCAACTTTGCTAAAGGTATTAAGCACAACCAAGAACGGGAGGTCCACACAGCGACAGTTAAATGTACGTTACATTTATTTAGTAACTCGAAAAAAAACACAAATCAGTATTCTGTAGTGTTGTGTGGTGTTTACAAACTAAACTATGAGTATGCAAACAAAGGCTAAAGGGCTAGAATAACAACCCCAAACAAAACTCAGTTGGGTGCCAGGCAGCACCAGCCTTCCAGGTGGGAGAGCGAGAGCGCCATGTTGGATTCCCCCCATCTTATGCAGGCTTCCGGCAGCTGAGTTCAATCCCTCAATGAGGTGGCCAGCCGATCTTCCCTGGAAGAAAAACAGAGGCCAGCAGAAGGGATGCAAGACGGCTCAGGGCCGTCAGTTACCTGATTTCAAAATATAAACAAATTAACATTAACAAACTTAGTTAATAATGGCATATTACTGTTGTATGTTAAGGAAACACACTTCATTAAGTCAGAAGATCATAGTTAATATGGTAATTTCAGAAAGTTTGCTCAATAGTAATGTGTGGGTGGCTCTTAAAAGAGCCGTTTTGGGTGTGCTGGTGCGCTACACGTTGTCTTGCCATGGGACGGTTCCCCCAGCAGAGAAGTAGGACGTGAAGGCCTCCCGAATCCTGATTGCTTCCCTCACTGAGTTGCTGGCAGCAACTCTTCCCAGACCTGGCAGTGGGTCCACCTCACCAGCTGGGATGTTCCCCCTCAATGCACTTGGGGGGGGGGGGGGGGGGGGGTGGTCTTCCGCATGAAGGTGTGGAGAACACAGGTAGCCTTCACACACTTCTCCACAACCTCTACGTTGACCTCGAGGGCACGCCTGTAGACCCTCCACTGGGAAGGAAGGATCCCAAAGGCATTCTCAACAACCAGCCGAGCTCAGGACAGACGGGAGTTGAAAACCCGGCGCTCTCTTGCCAGGTTGCGACCAGGGAATGGCCTCATGAGGTTTTTCCGAATTGGAAAGGCCTCATCAGCCACAAGGACATGTGGCTGTGGTCCTCGGTGGTCAGCTCCTGTTAGTGGCAGGCAGTGCTTAATTTGTAAAGTGGGAGGTCCCGGAACGCAGAGGGGGGGTGGATCCGGCGACTTAGTACGTGGGTTAGAGGTAATGGAACAAAGAAAAATACACTGCCTACTAGGGTTGTGCCGATGAACGATGTCATCGTCCGTCGTGATGGCTGACTGACATCAGGATGGAGGGCCACCATCGTGATGGCATGCCCCCCCCCCCCCCCCCCCTTTCAGACGAACACTAATCCTAGTCTCTTATAGAGTTAACCTAAATACTTTGCTGGGATTGCTCTGTAAATTCAATTGAGAATATAACTGATGCATATGCATGCTATTTTAAATACGGCAGTCTTTTCCAGAGATGTGACGTGTTAGTCTTCCGCGATCTGATCGCATTTCTCGAGTCAGATTACGCAGTGCCATGTCGCCAAACTAGGACTGTGCGGCTGGAGAAAATGTACAGCGAAGCAGCAGCCTCCCTCCGTGAGATCCTGTCCTTAGCGGAGAATGTTGCCATCACCACGATGCTTGGAAAGCGTCGGTTACGGAGTCGTGCTTGACCGTGACTTTTTCAACGACTGGGTTGTGCAGAGTGCGATCCTGAAGACCCGCTCAATGCCAGAGAGGCACACTGTGGGAAACATGAATTTTAGTTTCCAACTATTTATTTAAAAACTAAAATATCTGTTTGAATGTGTGTATGTTCAATCAAATGTTTTTATATCTTAAACAAATTCCGTTGCAAAGAGGAGGCGCGGAGGTTCAATATCCTAATGAAAAAGAGTTAGTCGGCCAACGCTGGCACATTTTGCCGATTGTAAATTGACAAGAGAAATTGTAAACGTTCACAATCCTGCTCTGTGATATTTAATTTATCGTAATTTCTATTAACTTGTGCGTGGCGCACATGCATGTGTCCATGCATCGTTTTTTCCTCGCTGCTGCTTGCTCCTCAGATGCGGCGAATTTCAAAACTGTCGGGCGTGGTAAATGTTGGCCCGCTCCTTTCAGTGCGTCAACAGATCTCCGACATTTTCAAATGACGTTAAATCTTAATAAACAACATGAAATTCTTAGGATTTGTTCTGTAAATGTATGTATGCATATTATTATTTTAACAAATTTTTATATGAGGTACCGGATCTGCCCAAATAAGTACCGGAACACAGGGAGGCCAAAATTAAGAGGTGCCGGATCTTGTTCCGGCAGGATCCGGCTCAAATTAACCACTGGTGGCAGGTCAGCAGGCAGTTGGAGGGTGCCAGACTGAAGCGCTGCACCAAAAGCAGAGTTGGCCAGAATCCCACCATCGCTGGTTCTTCCATAGCCCCCGACATCAATCACCCGGAAACAATATTCCGCGTCTACAACCGCCAAGAGAACAAGAGAGAAAGTTCCCTTATAATTGAAGTACTGGGATCCTGAGTGAGCAGGGGCTTTGATGACCACATGTTTCCCATCCAATGCTCCACAGCAAAGAGGAAAATTCCACCGCTCCTCAAACCTCCCTGCAATGGACCTCCACTCATCTGTGGTGGGCACAGCCATGAACTCCTCCACCAGACATTCCCAGATTGCAGTGGCAACATCAGGGACAATGCTGGAGACAGTGGAGGTCCCAACACGGAAACTATTCGCGATGGTCCTGTAGGAGTCCCCAGTGGCTAGGTATCTGCATAATAAAAAAGAAAATTATTGGATTGTAGGGAAGATACTATAGGTGTCATTCATTTACAATAATTTTGCCCCGTTCATTCATAAAAAATTAAAATAAAAAACATTTACAAATGGCAGGAGTCATATTTGATCAAAATAATGGATCTACTTATTGTATTTGACTACATAGCCTACTATACTATTGTCGGCAGAGGATAATCAATCATTTCAAACTGTAATCTGCTATGTCCACTAAATGGAGCTGTCTACCATGGAGACGCCTGCTGGTTGAACCTGAAGTAAATTATTACGTTTATGTTTCGATTTTGACACACGAATTATGAAACTACCACTCACCGGAGACAGATGGACAGGCGCTCCGTAGCTGAGATGGAGCGCCTGTAGTTGGTGTCGAGCCGATAAATCCTAGCACCGATCCTACCTAGCAGGTCATCAAACTGGGCCGGAGTCAACCTCAAATAGCGCTGGAAGCGGTCGTCATCCAGACGGAGCTCCTGTAGAAGACGGTGAAATTCGCCGAGCTCTGTACGGCTAACGATGGGCCTTTTGACGTCTCTCCCTCTTCCACAAAAGGTAAAGACATGCAATGCTCGTTATTTCGGCCATGGTTGTGAATGAAGCACCTGGAGTCAAGTTGTGGCGCGACAAATTTGACAAAACTTGCACAGAGACAGATTATGATTTGTGGCACGACAAAACTTTGGCGACAACGCGAACGGGCGACAAATTTCGCGTTTGGTGTGAACGCACAGTTAGGACTTGATGGCCTACCCAGAACATGGTGAAATTTGGCCATAGGCTCCTCTTATTTTCGTTTAGTACTGCCTGCAATATGGGCGTCAGAAATAGAGCTTCCATTTTCTCTGCTAGATCAGGGACATTTTACCCCCTTTCTGTAATGGCCTGTATGTCTCGTCGAATTCTCTCCTGCTGCGCTCCCCACAAACTGAAAAATGCATCTTCTCAGGGCTGTCATTACAGGAGAACCATGGTTCTCCTGTAAATGACAAGGAATATGATAACACAGAAAATCTGAATGAAGATTTGTCTAGTAGAATTCTCTCCCCAGGAATAGATTAAACCTTTCAGCGACGTATGCCTATCGAGTTAGCTGTGAACTTTCTAATTTTGGTTATTATACTATTCAAAGAGCACATGTTAACACACCTGTCACTGGTGGCTTGTTTCTCACAATGTTTTCATTGTGCTTTAGGATAGCGAGGTAGCACCTCTCCCTCATTCCATCATATGAGAAGGCCTGGCGTTTGGGGAGGTATTTCAGGAGGGCACTATGAAAGATCTCAAGTGGCCCTGTGTGCAATTAAAGAGAGAATGGATAGGACTAATTAAAACATGTTCATTAGTGTCGTGGAAATATCAATAACAAAAATATAAAAAATGTATTAACCTTGTTTATATAATTACTATTCACAATCAAAAGGAATTGTATACATTCTCCCTTTATCTTAATATACATCGCTTCCTCTCTCTAACTCAGAGGTTAAGATAGTTCAACTTGCATTCCCACTGGGGGGGGGGGGGAATCATCGGACTGATCGGATACACGGCTACTCGAATTCTGAGCTACCCTGTGCGGGATTTAGCGTGAATATTCATTACGGATGTTGTAGCACACAATACAATGGAAAGATTTCAAATGACAGACTTGGAAAATGTAGCCCTTTATTATACAGACATTTGCTGTTGGTGTATTAGCCTAGGACAACACCCTTGCCAGATTATTTATCTAAATAGCCCTATGTTGTTAGAATTTAATAACTTTATGCAAGGTCTACGTTCGTGCAGTAGGCCTACTCGGCATTGACTCGATCCTAAATATACAATATTATTGTAAATTATATCACATCAAAAAAGTGGTAGCTAACGATAGTTGAATCAAGCAAACAAATAGCTGTTTTTGCTCCAAAAAGAATGCCCCCCCCCCCCCCCCCCCCACGAATTTAACATAAGATAGTTCCTTCAAATTAAGGCTGTACGGTATGGAGTAAAATGTATATCACGGTATGATTTGAGGCATAGAAGGTAACGGTATTATATCACGGTACTTATGTTAATTTTATCTTCTATTTTCGATATAAATGCTTCTGAAGGGGTAAAATAAAGGTAAGGCAGCAAAACTATGAATAAAAAAGTTACATCTCTGAAAAACACTGATGTTTAATAGTATGGATTTGTTTCACCACTTGCTTGCGGACCTTGCCGTATAGTTTTGGCGTCTCAATTTGGCTGAAGTGTGTGCGGGCAGGTAACGCGTACCTGGGGTCGAGTGTTTCGACCATCTCTTTAAAGCCCTTTCTATCGACATTTTGAAAGGGAACCAGGTCATTACACAGGTAAACAGTGACAGCGTTTATTATCTCGTTCCACCACTGGCATTTTGTTGTAAGGACTGGCTTTGGAAAATGCCTGTGGAAGCAATGTCCGATATGCAGAGACAGCTTCACGCTACCAGCGTCTGTCTGGTACGGCGTGGAATGAGAGCTTGTGAAGGGACTATTGCGCCTGTTAGCTTGCTTGCTGCGCGCCTACAAGCTTGCTGGCGTCTGCGTGCTTGCTGAGCGCCTGGGGGCTTGCTGCGCGCCTGCGCAATACCATAATGCCTGAGAAGGCAGTATCGCTGTCAAATCTGTCCCTGGGAAAAGTAACATTGCCCCAAATTGAAAAAGGAACTACGTTCCGCTACCATATTTCCAGTAGTTGCACGTAACTTTACTTTTTACAGTAGTTAGGTTACTGTATTAACTCCTAACTTAGCGTTAGGAGATGTCACGCGCACGATTGCCCGGTTTTGTTTTTCTCGTTCGCACGCCGAAATATTCACTCCCAAATGCGAGTGAAATGGGCGCACTGTGGAGCCCTGCACTGGAGCCATTAAGTCTGATACTAAGGCCAGGCCAATCTACTGACTTCTTTGTTGAATAGATACCTTGAAGCCTTGCAGACATGTCCACCTCCCCCATAGTGTATTGCCGTTAATATGCGAGAGAAAAGGGGCATCTATTCACACCAGTATGTTTGAATTGGAATAGTTACATGAGGCTGGATCCATTGACAATAATCTTCTTTTCACGCCAGTCCTTTACACCTTCATCTTCTGATGACAACACAGATGTGGGGGTGAGGGTTGACTCAGGCTGATAGCTCTGGTCGGTTTCACCAACTTCAATGCTACTGGCACTGATATTGAGGCCTGGTGATTATAAAACAAAGAGGTTTATTTTCAATGTTAAATTCCACAAATTACAGTGGTTTTATAATTCGACGACGTCGTTTGACTCTGAAATGCGATACGTTCAATAAACATTTTAAGAACATCAATCTAACACACGTGAAACATCGTAAAACATTGATAACAGCAAACGTATATAGAACATAGCTAGTCTAACGTTAAATTGCCAACTTTGCTTATTCACTGTTGAGGAGTCGAGTTTTAGAGTCGCCGGCACAGTAGAACAACATGCGACAAAAACATGCGAAAGAAGGCAGATTTACTTTGTAAACAGCCAACTTATATACAACTCCTATGAGATGTGGTGCTTTACTGCAAATGACTGTATCAGTGTGTCTTATCATTATCAGTAATATAGTCGAGTGAGTCTCACCTCCAGGCAAACGCGTTTAGCGCTGCTAGTTGCAGACATCCCAGGCGGTTCGTCGTCATATGGAAAGGTAAATATCGACGGAATTGCGGTGTTCAAAAGAGCGGCTCTCTTCATTCCCAGGACATTGAATTCAAAGTCTTCCGGATTCTCCTTGAAATGGAGACTGCAAACCCTCTTTTGTTTTACGGCTTCCATGGCTGTGTCTACTCCAAACTTTGGATGATTGATAGCCCGTAGCCACCGTTAGCAACGCACTAAATCTCTAGATAGGAGATGAAAACGTACTGCTTGTCCTTTCATTGTCCTACTTGAACATCCCGGCACCATGCAAGTTCACTAGAAATGTTGTGTTAATTGATCAGCTTGGTAGATGGAACCGCGAGGTCTCTGATAGGCGGAGATCTAGATCAGTGGGAGTGGCCTGCGAAGCTGTGCATCGGGGTGCATGGTGGGAGTTGTTGTCTTCAATCCACAAGCGCCAAAAAGTCACTTTCTGCCTTTTCTCTGTCAAGACGAACCAAATTAGAAATGTATTTTATTATTTGTCACAGCCCGGCTCTTGACTGTGGCAAAGATGGGAGACCAGACTAAAGAGTGAAATTATCTCAACATTTATTCACAACCCAAGACTAATAAACAACCGAACATATATATAAATGTCAGTTATCAGTAGTGTAAGCATGTGTGTGAATGTGTGTCAAACAAATAGAACAAAAGCAATGGCTGCATCAGCCAGAGCCAGCCCAGATCTGCAGAAGGGCGAGCCTTATATAGCACCACACCAGCCCAGGTGTCTCATCAAGAAGATGACCCTCCCACGACCTGGAACCTGCAAAGGGAGAGCAAAGCAGCAAAGAACACAGAGGCCCCTAGTGGAGTGGTGGGGTCGTCACATATTTGACTACTTTTAGGACCCAATTTCAATACATATTAATTTTTCCACTGGTGAAATTCCCCTTTAATTTTAAGATACATAATTTTTCAACAAAGGATGTGGTTGTTTTTCCAAGCATTTGTCATATTCGCAGCAATTAAAGCAACAGCAAAGAAATGCCTGAGTCTAAGGATCCCTTCAACAATGCAATAATATAAAATAATACAATTTATAAGAGAAATGCGCTCTCTTACATGTACAATGCTGGATTGTCTTGACTAGAGCATATTAAATGGTGTTGTAGCACTGCTACAGAATATCTGATCTTTACACGGGTACCAACATTGACCACCCTGAGTTGCTCCTGTTTGGAATGGTGGAGGTTAGCGTTTTTTCACCCTAGACTTATTTTTTAAGCTATCAAAACCTAACCTACGGGGGAGGACCTTGATGGACACACCAAATGTGAGGGCTCTGGGGTTCTCTGCAGCAGACTTCACAATTGCATAAGGGTAACTCCACATAAATCTGCCATAACTGCGATTTTGAACAAAATAAAAACCAAAATACCATAAGGTCGCACAAGCAGAATTTGGAACAAATTGAGGATCATTTGGGCTTATGGTTTGTTTTGCATGACGATTTCAATTTTCAACACTTTTTCGAGACCTTACTTCCTGTCTACACATGCTAATGAAACTGTACATTTCTCTGGTGTTCAGGTTTGAAGTAGTTGATTTTGCGCTTTTGCCACAATCAAATAATATATTAAATAATAATTTTATTGTAAATATTAAAAATAAAAACTTAAAAAAATTGTAAAATTGTGCACGGTTCTTATAATTGTATTTCTTTGCAATGGGCTAATTTTTTATACCTGCAACCATGTAGTAGGAGATAATTACTGAAAGTCAGAAGGAAGAATTATAAGATGCATAATAACAGCGTGGCTTGTTTTGCAACTAATAATTGACATTCAGAACCACAAAAATAACAAGGACATTATCTTCATCAAAAAGGTGGCCTTCATTGCATTTGGTTTGTAGAAAGAACACAGAAGATTGTTGTTGGTCGTGCGTGTTGGACATCTCGATTCTAGTCTAGATTCCTCAAATCTCCTGTAGAGGGCAGTGTTGCCCCATGAAGGCTATTATTTATAGAAAAATCCCAGAAGAAGAACACAGCAGTGGATGATACAGGTTATACTTTCATTCATTACGTTAATGGTCATTTGTGGTTGAATTATTTCTGCCGGATACCATTAGGCCGAATGTATTTGTCAGTCAAGGCGTTTTTGTAATGTTGTCAATAAAATGTTAGCACCATGACGTAGACTCTTATGAGGGAGAATCCCTACAGCACGAGCGCCGTGTACAACTCATACTTACCTGGCAGGGGAGACACCATGATCAAGAAGGTGGTTCACCCAGGGCGAGGCTCAGCCATTGCACTTCGGCTGTGCTGACCCGTGCGAATTCCTCAAATGTGGGAATCTCGACTGCATAATTTGTGGTAGTGGGGGACTGCGTTCGCGCTCTCCCCTGATGTTGTTGTGGAAATTAAAGCCTAAGAACAATTTAGTGTAATATTGATAACCACGAATGCTAACTTTTGTGGATTAATACAATTAATACTTCTCAAATTTCGTGCAAATAGTAATTTACTTTAAATGAGTTTACACTTCAAATTTAGCGATGTGGATTTTCTCACTTAAATTACGGGTGATATATTTTATGAATGTCTGAAAAGCAGATTTGGTGAGAATAGGAGGGACGTTTTACTGATGTGGTTGATGTAATTCCTCAATAGTCCTCCAGAGGGTCGAGATGTGACTTACATAGCTTGTGACCAGAGAAGAATACAGAAATGCATGATGGGAAACGCAGAGATGCAAGTGTATTATTATATTAAGTTCTATGTTAAATATATCTTTGGGATATGGATAGCAGACTGCTGATTGTTTTTGTGTTTTTTTTAGTCAAGGCGTTGTGGTTGATGTGTGGTCAGCAATATGTCAGCACCATGATGTAGAATATCATGTTGGAGAAAAGCTCCAGCACGGGCGCCGTGTACAACTCATACTTACCTGGCAGGGGAGACACCATGATCAAGAAGGTGGTTCACCCAGGGCGAGGCTCAGCCATTGCACTTCGGCTGTGCTGACCCGTGCGAATTCCTCAAATGTGGGAATCTCGACTGCATAATTTGTGGTAGTGGGGGACTGCGTTCGCGCTCTCCCCTGATACATTGTGGAAAATAAAGTTCTAGGTTAAATGTTGGTGTAGTAAAGTTCTGAGACTTCAGGAATCTCTCCCACCTTTCAGGTGCTGAAGTGTACCTGAAAAATGATAAAACACAGCATTTGCTTGAATGAAATAAGTGTAAACACCTCTTTAAAATGTATTTTGATTTGCTATTCACTAACACCAATCAATGAGAATCGCATTTGAAGGGACATTTTGAATGAGTAATAATTATTACTCATTTCCAAAAATAAAGTTTTGGAAATTTAACGAACCGTAATCCTAAATTATCCACAATTTCGTCAAAATACCACATACTAATGCCCAAAATTATGCTATTTTTTTGGTTCCGATTATGATAGCAATGGTTGAGTTATGGCCGATTAATGTGAAAATACCATTATGCCTTTAGTAAACCAATCACGAGTCCTCTAGAGAATTTAGAGGGATATATGACATATTTAGTATGCAAGTAATTAATTTCCACAACAATATCAGGGGAGAGCGCGAACGCAGTCCCCCACTACCACAAATTATGCAGTCGAGATTCCCACATTTGAGGAATTCGCACGGGTCAGCACAGCCGAAGTGCAATGGCTGAGCCTCGCCCTGGGTGAACCACCTTCTTGATCATGGTGTCTCCCCTGCCAGGTAAGTATGAGTTGTACACGGCGCTCGTGCTGTAGGGATTCTCCCACATAAGAGTCTACGTCATGGTGCTAACATTTTATTGACAACATTACAAAAACGCCTTGACTGACATATTACAATCGATCTAATGGTATCCGGCAGAAATAATTCAACCACAAATGACCATTAACGTAATGAATGAAAGTATAACCTGTATCATCCACTGCTGTGTTCTTCTTCTGGGATTTTTCTATAAATAATAGCCTTCATGGGGCAACACTGCCCTCTACAGGAGAATTGAGGAATGTAGTCTAGAATCGAGATGTCAAACACACACGACCAACAACAATCTTCTGTGTTCTTTCTACAAACCAAATGCAATGAAGGACACCTTTATGATGAAGATAATGTCCTCGTTATTTTTGTGGTTCTAAATGTAAATTATTAGTTGCAAAACACGCCACACAGTTATTATGCATCTTATAATTCTTCCTTCTGACTTTCAGTAATTATCTCCTACTACATAGTTGCAGGTATAAAAAATTAGCCCATTGCAAAGAAATACAATTATAAGAACCGTGCACAATTTTAGAATTTTTAAAAAAGTTGTAATCACTACAGCCAGTTTTTATTTTTAATATTTACAATACAATTATTTTTTAATATATTAATTGATTGCGGCAAAAGCGCAAAATCAACCACTTCAAACCTGAACACCAGAGAAATGTACAATTTCATTAGCATTTGTAGACAGGAAGTAAGGAGGTCTCCAAAAAGTGTTGTCCCGCTATGACCACAGGGGGCGCTATGACTTGTAGTCAAACCTATATGTCCGTGCCCCGTATTATAAAAAAATCTGAAACTTGGTATCTTGGCCTTATTTGACAAGCTGAATCTTTTTGCCATTGGGTCCATCAGGTCCATAGGGATAGATTTAGCTGTACGTTGATTGTTTTGGAAAATTTAAATCGTCATGCAAAACAAACCACAAGCCCAAATGATCCAGACACGATATTAGGTTCACGAGAATGAGACGAGACGAGATTTTAAGAAAACTACGATGACAAAATATATGACTGTACCAACAGACTTTTATTTAACCGAGTTGCACATGCATTTTGAAATGCTTTATTATAACTCTTTACATGCATGAAATTGAAACTAAAACTAAAATGTATAAAAGTTAAAGTAAAATAAATTAAATTAAATAATTCTCTTTTTTCCAGTGCATACAATATTACGTGCAAAAACCAAATCAAAGTACCAAAAATGCTGCCAAACAAATGATTTAAAAGTGGGGGGGGTATTTTCAGACATCATTCTGGCTGTCTTTAGCTGTGTTCGAAATCGTTCCCTATACACTCACTCACTATTCCCCACATAGTGTTCATGATATACTGCACTATTTAGGGAACGAACAAACGAGAATTCGTACACTACGCTGAACATTTCTAAACGTCATTTGCGTCAGTAAATGCGCCGAGTATTTGTGTGACGTAGACAGATGCGCCCACATCATGTAAACAAACCGGGCACTCACGAGGAAAGCTGGAGGTTGTATTGTTGTTGAAAGTTACATTTCCTTGTTCAAGTTTTTTTTAAATTAATTTTGAATGTTAAATATTCTATGTTAAATCCCAAATAAATTGTTGACATTTCTAAACGAAAGCCGGAGACTCCATCATGTATTCGTTTTCGCGTTTATTCAGCTTCTTCTTCTCCTCCGGAAAGACATGACCGCATTGCATTGTGGTATACGGGAGTAAAATGTAGGGAACATCGTATGTACACTAACATTTTGGGTATTTTAAGTGCACTATATAGTACATGAAATTAACCACTGAGAATTCATTACAAAATAGCGAGCACCCTATATAATGCACTATATCCGTGATAGGGAACGATTTCGAACACAGCTTATGGCTGCTTCCCCTGCTTCCCCTCCTTCTCCTCTTCTGATTTTCCTTCTCCTTCTTTAGGTTCTGGCAGTCTAGACGTAGCAAAGGCGCATTACTGCCCCCACTGGGCAGAAATAGAAGTTTGGATAGCTCACAAATCTCGCGAGACAGATTTTTAATGCGACGGGTAATATCGTCGAGTTTATTCTCGCGAGATATCGTGGCACGAGATCTCGTCACACCCATACAATCCAGCATTCTAATGTAAGAGCACACACAATTGACAAATGCTAAGCGCTGCAATAATTTCCTTTTTTAAATTTCCACAAAAATTTCAGGGGAGAGCGCGAACGCAGTCCCCCACTACCACAAATTATGCAGTCGAGATTCCCACATTTGAGGAATTCGCACGGGTCAGCACAGCCGAAGTGCAATGGCTGAGCCTCGCCCTGGGTGAACCACCTTCTTGATCATGGTGTCTCCCCTGCCAGGTAAGTATGAGTTTTACACGGCTCTCGTGCTGTAGGGATTCTCCCACATCAGAGTCTACATCATGGTGCTAACATTTTACTAAAAACAAAACCCACAATGCCTGGACTGACAAATGACATTAGTCTGATATCTGTATCCCGAAGATACAATTCAAACATAAATGACCAGTAACATATTGAATAAAGGTCAAACATGTTTCATGCACTGTAGTATTCATCTTCTGGGATTTCCCATAATTTAAAGCCATCATGCGGCATCACTGCCCTCTGCAGGAGCATTGAGGAACAACCATTTTACCCTCATTGTTTTCTACAAACCAAATGCAATGAATGCCACCTTATTGATAAAGATATGGTGCTTGTTATTTGTAAAAAAAGAAAGAAAATAATTAAATGCAAACTGTGGAACTACACCGAAATGCACATTTTTAGAAGCTAAACCGAGATCTTTTCCTAACTAGATATGCCTCGCTATCTATCTATAGCTATCTATGGGTCATGCTCCTAACCAAATCAACTGTTTCATGGACAATAAATTAGATGTTCATATTAATAGTAGGCACAAATATAATGTCAACTTTGTGGTACTGCAATAGCTACACTGGATTTGCTATAGAGAAGCGATTCCCAATTCCCGTTCCCCAGACACGTTAGAACTAGGGATGGGCGTGAGGAATCGATTACTCGAGTACTACTCGTTACAAATGAACTCGGTTGGTGGACAGGCAAACTCGAGTTTGCATATACACACACAAACAAAGTTTTCTGAAGCAAATGTATCAATTTTCTGTCGGCGCCACTAACGCATGACGTGGGCACAAAGAAAATTAAATGCATCCATTTCCATGGCGCGTTCCGTGGCGTGTGCAGGCGCGTTCCGTGGCGTGTGCAGGCACGCCAGAATTCAAAAAGTTAAGAGATGGCGGTTAAAGCAAACCGCAGCGAAGAATTGAAATACTTTAAAGAAATAGGAGATCATAAGGTGAAATGTAAAATATGCCAAGCGAAATCGAGCTACCAGAAAGTACTATGCGGCAACATATGCTCTTGAAACACAACAGTGAGTTCGGGAAAGCAGACCCGCAGCAACGGTGAAAGTGAAAGTGTGTCGGCTATATTTTCACCGCCGCAAGACGCAGCTGTAATCCCGGGCGTGTAGAGAAGATCACAACGCTGAGTATTTCCATAGTCCATTTGCTGCCGTTTTATTTGCAGCTTTAAGCATTTATTTGCAATGGTTAGGCTACTTGTTTCGTTTTTTTTAAACTGTTACAGGCCTTGGTTCGACGTGATTTAAATTGTGAGACGCATATTTATTTTTGTAAGGGAAATGTGTTTTGAACGTTTGCAAAAATAAATAATGAATACTCTGATAACTCTGAGGGCCCTATCTTGCATCCGGCGCAAGCGACTTAGTCACTGGCGCATGTGTCGTTGCTAGTTTACAACTGGCGCAGAGCGTTCTTTTCCCACCAGCGCCACTCGCCGGTAAATTAGGGATTGATCATGCGCCCCAAGGGGCGGTTCGGCGGAAGGAGGAGGCGTGTTCTGGCGCAAACGCTATTTTGCCGTTGCTGAATACCATTGCGCTACTGACCAGGAAATACCTGGTTTAAAGTCAGTGGCGCGTTGTTCAGATGCTATTTTAAGGGCGGATGCATACATGCGCATGCGATGCATACGGATTGCTTGTGCACCTCGCGCATACACTTTGCTTCTCTGATCTACCTAGCCGCACATTCTTGGTAAATTATTTGGGAAAGAACAGCTGATGCAGCGGTAATAAGTTGTACTTTTAAATCAATGCATCTGCAAACACCGTACAGCAAAAACATATTTTCTTGACACAGACATCGTGTAGGCCTACATGCCCATAACTTTTAGGATTGATGAGTATTTGATCGTGAAAAACATTGTTTTACCGCGAGTGAGTGTTAAAAAGAATGAATGAATGCGGGCGCGCGTGTGTGCTCTGTTTAAACACACGCAAACTAAACACGTAACGCATAATACAATCAATGGCAATGTCTATTACCGCGGGGACACATGCATATTAGGATAGCATACAATACTGATAAGAAACAATGTTTATAATGTATTGCGTATATCATTAAATAGAACCACAGTTACAGCATATCATATGTTATATCATATACGTTTTCTTTGGCGAAATTTATTTGAAGACTCAGTATTTCTGAAGTTGTGGAAGAAAACCCCTTATTCCATGTGTGAATTAGGCCATATTATTTGGCAATAAACTGAGCCATTTGCAGTTTGAAATTCATGTGCATCTGTCTCATCGGAGACTGCAGACGCGCTGTCAAAATATCAACCCATGCGCTCATGGCTCTTAAAGGGGATGGGAGCTGGCACTCTCATTGGTTTGTTGGACGTTACGCCCAAACCACACCTACGGGTAATTAGGCTGCTTCAGACCAACCCTTTTGACACTTGCGCCGCGACGCAAGTGTCATTTATCCGCCTGTAAAATAGCGATAGCGCCGTAGAACCGCCCACAAAGCTACTTGCGCTTTGCGCTTCCCACTTGCGTTTCAGACCGTTAAAATAGGGCCCTGACTGTTTTGATGGAGAATAAGCATTAGGCCTACATGTTTGGTTGGTAATATTGCCGTTCATCATCAGGCCTATTCCTGCTGCAGATGCGTTGCATTCTAAAAATAGATTTGATTTAACGAGTACTCGATTGATCCTTGAGGAATTCCTTCGATCACTCGAGTTTGGAATTTACTACTCGTGCCCATCCCTAGTTAGAACCCTGTCTTGAAATATATATAGAAAAAGCGAGAAAAAAAAAAGAGATATTTATTTCTCTTTGCACTATGTGTTTATTCATGTCTCAGTTGACTTTTGTTTTCTCTTATAAATTGTATTATTTTATATTATTGCATTGTTGAAGGGATCCTTAGACTCAAAAAACAACCAGATCCTTTGTTGAAAAATTCTGCATCGTAAAATTAAAGGGGAATTTCACCGGTGAAAAAATGAATATGTATTGAAATTGGGTCGTATATGTAGCTGAATAATAAAATACATTTCTAATTTGGTGCCGTCTTGACCGAGAAAAGGCAGAAAGTGACTTTTTGGTGCTTGTGGATTGAAGACAACAACTCCCACAATGCACCCTGATGCACAGCTGCGCATGCCACTCCCACTGATCTAGATCTCCACCTATCAGAGACCTCGCGGTTCCATCTACCAAGCTGATACCGCAAGACAGCTTGAAAATCAATTCACACAACATTTCTAGTGAACTCTGGTGAACTCATTAGTGAATTGCCGGGATGTTCAAGCAGGACAAGGAAAGGACAAGCAGTAAGTCTTCATCTCCTACCTAGAGATTTTGAGCGATGCTAACAGTGGCTACGGGCTATCAATCATCCAAAGTTTGAAGAAGACACAGCCATGGAAGCCGTAAAACACAAGAAGCTTTTCAGTCTCCATTTCAAGCCGGAAAACTTTGAATTCAATGTCCTGGGAATGAAGAGAGCCGCTCTTTTGAACACCGCAATTCCGTCGATATTTACCTTTCCATGTGACGACGAACCGCCTGGGATGTCTGCAACTAGCAGCGCTAAAAGTTCCAAAAAATGAACTAGTTCATAGTTCTTTTTTTCAATATGTTGCTGTGTGAGCTATTATTTTTTTCCGGTATTTTGAACATCGAGCCCACTTCGTGATTTGTCTAGGATGATATAGAGTGGTTGAATCAAGCATCGTAGCGAAAATGTATTGTACATTTAGCGCATTTTGTAAATCCCATTGATTTCTGTTGGAAGACTCATTGCTTCGTTGGCCGGAAGCGGAAAGGGAACTAGTTTGGTTGTAGTTCAAATTTGGTTGTAGTCTTTTCGCTCGGTTCTAGCCCTACTGTTGAGTCTGAGAACCGAGCGAAAAGACTACAACCAAACGTAAACAGCCCCCATTTACGTTTCCGGCCAACAAGCAATGATTCTAGGAGGTATTCTAGTCCGCTGAGCTATGAGCCAGCGGGAGATAACGTTATGGATTGTACATATTTATAATTCGAAATTCGTCTCAGCCTTTATACCACAGACACTTTAGGGTCCATAGCATATAACCGTGTTGTCTGATTACAGTTTGATTCATTTTTCACTATTTAACAGATCTCGTTCTGAAGAATAATCACCGCGCCATTCGTTTCAATGGGAATCGGGACGGTCTATACTTTCAACATAAAGTGTATTTATATTTTTTAATTCGTCCCAGCCTTTACACCACAGACACTATAGGGTCTATAGCATATAACCGCATTTTCTGATTGCAGTTTAATGTAACAGTAAGCTGACAACGCCGCAACTGCAAATGAAACACACGGAGATAACCATGGCAACCGGTCAAACAAATCATTCTGCGCGCGCATCCGCCGTTTTGATAAACAAATAACCCCCCAATTGAACGAAGTTAAACCGAGTGCGCGTGCCGTTCACAGACACCAGAATGAACGAGTTCACAGTAACGTTCATCAGGCAGTAATACAGTACGTTCAGTTCACGTTCGCCGAAAATATGAACGAGTTCATGAACTATCGTTCAATGAACGTGTTCAGGCACAACACTGGATTTAACGTTAGACTAGCTATGTTCTATATACGTTTGCTGTTATCAATGTTTTACGATGTTTCACGTGTGTTAGTTTGATGTTCTTAAAATGTTTATTGGACGTATCGCATTTCAGACTCAAACGACGTCTGCTGCGGCTTTTTTCTCGTCGTCAGAAGAAGAGTAACACCAGTCAGCACCAATGATGTCAACACCAGAAGATAGGCATACGTCGCTGAAAGGTTTAATCTATTCCTGGGGAGAGAAGTCTACTAGACAAATCTTCATTCAGATTTTCTGTGCAATCATATTCCTTGTCATTTACAGGAGAACCACGGTTCAAACGGGTGCACTGCAAGAAGTCCAAGCAATGGATAATGAAAACAATCTTCACGCCACACACCACCCAGTTTATCAGACATCTAATCAAGAGGTTCATGGACAGATGACCCTAACATCAAGTTCAAAGTCACAACCCCTGACGCTCGGTTGGATTCCGCTTGCTGTGCAGGCCGTTGGTCGGTGGCTGTGGTAATGGAGGTGTCAATGCCAGTGGACCCTACAACATCATCCGGTATCGGTCCTTTATCTGGGGCTGCATCCGGTCCTTGGGGGGCGAGCGGCACCTGGTTTAAGGGTTGGTCATCGTTCGGACCTTGGTTCATCGGAAGGTTGTTTGTGATCGTATTGAGCTTCACTCGGTTGGAGTAGGCTTTGGGACAGTCCCTGAATCTATGGCTGGTTGAAGAACACAGGCTGCATTCTAGTGGGGTTGTGCACTGGTCTGTGTTGTGGTCTGATCCTTTGCACCTTTTGCAGTTGTTGCTTTTACAGGAGGCTGCAAGATGGTCCAGGCTTCCACATCTCCTGCACTGCTTGGGCTGGCCAGGGTAGAACGCAGAGCTACGGAAGGCTCCCAGCTGTGTTAGGGATGTGTTGGGACTGCTCCCTCAGCCCGTCATAAACGCACCTGGAAACGTCTGGTTCCTGTTTTCACTCCATCGATGTCTGTAACCTACCTTCCATTGGTGACATCGCAAAACCTCGATAACCAGGTCCACACATCTTGATTTCTAACTTTTTCAGAAAGGATCATCACGTTGACTGTCTTCACATCTCTTTCTGCCAGTGGTATCATTGTGATCTTCTTGAAGCTCGGTGCTGATCTCTTCTTCTCCTCAAATCTTTGCATACAAAGGTCAAAGTTCTGTACTGTTGTAAACACAACTTAATATACCTTCTTGCCCGGGAAGGCAAAGATGTAATCCAGTTCGTTGGTGGAAAACTGAAGGTCTTTCAGGAGAATTTGTCTACTGAACTGAAGCCGGTCCATTTCGAGATCTTCTAGGAGGTGGAATTTCACTGCATTCCTTCAATTCTGTTGCAAGGCCATGGCAACTGCCGGAGCAGTTGATGAAGCCATGGCCGGCTTAGCTAGACTGCGTGTTCTGTCCGCAATTCACTGTGTCCCATACACCGCTCGACTACAGACTTGGTATGGGTAATCTAAATGAACGCCTAGAGGTTCTGACCTGATCTAAATGAACGCCTAGAGGTTCTTAAAGAAATTACAGCCACTTCTTGTGTGTGGAAGCGATGTGATCCTGGGCGGGGACTTCAATTGTCTCATGGACAAAAAGGACAGAATGACCGTTGCTACGGTCAGGCTGGACTCAAGTTCAGAAATGTTGAATAACCTCATCAAGGATTTTAAACTTAATGATACCTTGCGCAATAAGAACCCTAACACACCAGGCTATACATGGTCAAATGGTACCATTTGTTCACGTATTGATTTTCTGTTGACGACAAAGAACATTTTAGTTTCTGATGCTGCTGTTACCCCAGTATTTTTCAGCGACCATTCAAAAATTGACTACAATAACGTGCCATGTCAAGGCTCATCAGGGTATATGCAGGAATCATAGAGATGAATTTACTACCTTTTACTACCTCCACAATATTTTTTTACTACCAACACGACATCAAGCAGCGGGGCGGGGGGTATGCAAAGCACCACTTACTACTTACTATAAGGTATAAATGTGACACCGCGATCCCTGTAGCCCTAGTGCTGCTGCTGCTAGCACCGCAAAACAGCGACATAGAGAGTAGAGGTCTTCACTCCCGCGGGACGCGACGCAAAATAGTGCAGCGCGGGACAAAAAATTAAAGCTCATTGCGGTTGCGGGCAGGATGATAGAGGTGCATTTGCGGGTGCGGGATGATACACTGCACTCCCGCAAATCAAATATGAGGGTAAAGTAAAATATACAAATTATCATGCGGCCCTCATCAATAAGCAAAACCTACTTTTCCAACAACTTTTCCTTCATGGTCGAAGCAGCAGCTGATTCTTTTACCTTTCATTTTTCATTTAGACGTGCTGGTACCGACCTGCAGAGTTTTTATTTTTTTAAATATGTGACTGTTTCGTGTTTCATTTACTGAGGCCTATTTAATGTTTTGCATGGTTGAAAACACGCAGGCTTACCAATAAATATTCTACCAATACTGGTAGCCTAATGAATTATGTGCACGCTCGTTTTTTCCAAGCCAATGGACAGGCCTTTCCTGAGACAGAAAGTAAACATCCATCCTTGCGGGCGGGAGCGGGATATAATATCATAGATGCGGGCGGGAGCGGGACTAAATATTACAGCTCTTTGGAGGAGCGAGTGGGAGCGGCACTGTACAAGGCGGGAGTGGGAGTGAATATTGTGTCTCGCGCAGACCTCTAATAGAGAGCTGCTCCCCCTTCGCACGAAGCCGCTGCTGGTGAATGCTCGAAGCGTTGTGTGATTTAATCGCTTTAATGCTGTTCCATGTCACATTGATAGTTTTTTTGCACAACGAGCAAAAAGCTTCTCGGTCATTTCCCATCACAGTTTTCAGCCAGTCTTTAAATGTCGGGTTGTCAACCCATGTTTGCGAAAACTTGCATTTACCCATTCTCTCATAGAGCTAGAAACTCAGCCGTATAGAACTCTGAGGGGAAAAGGCGGAAAATGGTGCTGGTGTAACACCGAATTCTGCGACCCACCGAAAAGTGTGGCCCCAGGGGGCGCTGTTGCACATTTTCTGCAACATGCACATGTGCATTATAACAAAAACATAAATAAAACATAAGATCTCCGGTGGGTCTTTCTTTTCTTGATACTAACATTAATTCTAAACAGCACTTTACACAGTAGCCTATAATAGGAAATGCTCAAAGGTAAATCAGCGGAATTTAACCATGACTGTAGCTTTTTATGGGTAAAAAAAGCAACGGTGAAGGACCCTACTAAACGCCCTATCCATTGTATGGGTCTGTGAAATGCTAATCAAATCAAATCAACTGTATTTATTAAGCACCTTTAATAAAAAGGTAATTGGTTTTGGGGAGATCTTACGTTTTATGTATGTTTTTGTCACGCCTGTCTACGCCTCAAACTCGTGCATATTGCAGAAAATATGCAACAGCGCCCCCTGGGGTCACACTTTTCGGTGGGTCGCAGAATTCGGTGTAACACCGGCGTCACTATAGCAACCAGCAACGCCAACTCTTAACGGCTACTCAGTTCAGGTCCTGTTAGCACCGTATACTGTATTTTTTAGGCTAAATTAAGTTAAAACATGTAAACAAAAAAATGGAAACTCGTTTTATATTGAGGTGGTGGTGAAAAATTGACTACCAAGTAGGGATGGGCGTGAGGAATCGATTACTCGATTACTCGAGTACTCCTCGTTACAAATGAACTCGGTTGGTGGACAGGCAAACTCGAGTTTGCACATACACACACAAACAAAGTTTTCTGAAGCTAATGTATCAATTTTCTGTGCTGCGCCACTAACGCAAGCCATGGGCACAAAGCAAATGAAATGTATCAAATTTCTGTGTGGCGCGTTCCGTGCCGTGTGCAAGCACGCCAGAATTAAAAAAGTTAAGAGATAGCGGTTAAAGCAAAGCGCAGCGAAGAATTTAAATACTTTAAAGAAATAGGAGATCATAAGGTGAAATGTTAAATATGCCAAGCGAAATCGAGCTACCAGAGTACTACAAGTACTATGCAGCAACATATGCTCCTGAAACACAACGGTGAGTTCGGGAAAGCAGACCCGCAGCAACCAGAAAGACTAAAGGACAAGTTAAAAAGATGGATATCACTACAGTTTTTATTCCAGTCAGTCGGAGAGTGGTGGGAAGACTTAAAAAGTCGGACCAAAAACTTTTTCACTAAAGAAGGGAAAAGAATTGCAATGAAAAAGTGTTTCAAATACAAAAAACAACGGGCAAAGTTACAGCGTTTATTTATGATGGCCCATTCAGGGTTTTATGTGGCAGTAGAGATTTTGAGGCTAAAGAAGGAGATGATAGCTGTTACTGCTGAGGATTCAAAAGGCCTTCTTATGCGTAGCAGGACTAAACACATAGAAAATAACAAAAAAAATTCAAGATACTTCTTTAGGAAATTAGCCAGGCCCAGGAATACTATGTTATCCATTCCGAATGAGGATGGAAAAGAACAAACAGAAACTAAAGACATCCTTGATTTAATACATACATTTTATACTGAATTGTATAAAGAAGAGGTGACTGATAACCGCCTTGGAAAACCTATTGAGATTCTTAAGCCAAACGTCGGTATTGCCTCTGAACTCGAAAGTGACTTAAATGTAAATGAATTGACCAAAGCCATACAGAGCATGCAAGATTATAAGCCCCCAGGAGCTGATGGGTTACCCAAGTAATTGTATATTACCTTTGGGGATGAATTAAAAGTAGGGCCCAACCGATTCATCGGCCTGCCGATTTAATCGGCCGATTATAGCCTTTTTGAAAATAATCAACATCTGCCAAAAAGACCCCGATTACAACCGATTTTTTTCTTTCTTTTTTTTAGAAATGTTATTGCGCTTAGTATCCTGCAGAGTGCGCTCCTACTCGCCTTGCTAACTAACAACTTTAGCTGGAGTAAAAAAGAGGAGATTGAATTTTACCGTACAAAATGAAAGCACGCTCGCTCAGGCAGCTGCGCGCTCACCTCACCAATGTACACAAGACGCGTTGTTTGAGCATGTTGTGCCTGTTTTTACATTTTACATTACACTAATTTTTGACTGTAAATGTATTCTAAAACACTCAAAGGTTCTGCATTCAATTCACATATTCGTCAAAAGTGTTTAAAGTATATTTAAGGTATCAAAAACTACGTTTTATATGCTTTTTTTTGTTTTGTTTTTAATCAGCCGATTAAATCGTAATCGTAATTTTTCTCTGAAAATAATCGGCATCGCCACTCAAATCAATATCGGTCGGGCCCTAATTAAAAGACCCACTTTTAGAGATGTTTAATGAAAGTTTGCATTGTAATAACCTACCATTATCCTTAAGAACAGGTATCATCTCCTTGCTTTACAAAAAAGGAGACAAAAAAGACATTAAGAACTGGCGCCCACTTAACTTGCTTGGTGTAGGCCATTACAGAAAGGGGGTAAAAATGTCCCTGATCTAGCAAAGAAAATGAAAGCTCCATTTCTGACGCCCATATTGCAGGCAGCAGTACTAAACTAAAATAAGAGGAGCCTATGACCAAATTTCTCCATGTTCTGGATAGGCCATCAAGTCCTAAGGAAAGTCCCCACTTTCCTTAGGCCATGCCTTAAGGCCGTGCCTTAAGACCGTGCCTAAAAAGACCTCATGCAGAGAAGAGGCCTCTGCTATATGAAAGGGTGGTGACCTTTGTAAAGTCTGGAAAGTGGCGGGATGTTGGTCGGGTAGACCGAGCCTTTGTAGAGAGCTGTTAGAGCCCCGAACGGTCAAGACTGGTTACTGTTGGCGCGCTGGCTGAAGCCAGCTACCTTAGGGTGTGGAGAAATGTTAATTCGCTTTTTTTGTTCAATGCATATAGAGATCTCACTTGGCAGGCAGTTCAGAGGTGTCTCCCTACACGAGAATTTCTGAAGAGACAGGGGTCATCTAAGAGCGCAAGATGTCCCAGGGTGGGGTGAGGTGGAGACGAGGATGTTTCGCATTTGTTGTGGTCGTGTGGGGTGGCTCGGAGGGTTTGGCGCTTATTGGGGCAATGGCTGGGTGACCTGTTTAGAGTCCCCACGGAATCAGATGTCCTGTATGGGGTTATACAGAGTGGTGATTGTAAGGGATGGGAAAGATGGTGGGCTAGGGCTGGGCGATATGGGCCAAAATGAATATCTCGATATTTTTTTACTATATCTCGATACACGATATATATCTCGATATATTTTGAATCTCCTCTAGAGCACATCATAAATGCTCGATTCAACCATGTCTGGCATAATGTTACGTCAGTAATAATTCTAGTATTACTGAAACATAAGTCTGCATGTAGATTACATGAAACAACATATTGTTTAAACTCATCAGTGCTTTCTATTGGAACAATTTAGAACTTGCACATAAGAAAAGGAAAATCACAGCAAGTTAGATTTACCAACACAGCATTTATTCTAACCGTTAATTATTTATTAACAGTTTGAATAATAATCATTATATATACACTGCCAGACGAAGGATCCAGTGCTATTCTTTTTCGAAACCAAATCCTCAGTTTCCATCCTTTTTTCTCTTTCTGGCTGTTGTCACTCACCAGTCGGAGGTACACGCACCTACAGCAGCGCGCCTTCCAGACTACGTCACACACGCGCGTCCATGAGAATCTCGTGGACTCGCAATGGGCGGGGGGAGTGAGTTTAGAGAGCCACCGGAAATAGCGAGAGAAGGGAACGCTGTGCGTTAAACAAACCCCGAGAAGCCCAATCCCTATGAGAGCTCCCCACGCTACGGCCATCAGGAGGCGCACAGAGCTTTTATCCGTTTTATATAACCAATTATCAGTGATGTTGATAGGTTTTCAATGTAGTGAGTCCCCGGGACCCACAGGTGGCGAGTTGGGTGGGTCCCTGAGAAATTCAATGGGTCCCGACTCCCCAGTTTAAAAAATGTGTTTCTTTTTTATTATTATTCTATTTCTTAAATTAAATTAATAGTGTTAAACTCCTTGATGGTGGTATGATATGGTTAGAGCTGGAGTACTCAACCGTTCATGTTTAACACTAGAAACGCCGGGCCATTTTTACTTACTCCTAGCGCCGCAAGAGGGGTCAAATGACCCCTAAGTCATTTTAATGAGAGGCTGTGCATTTGCACATAATGATCACTAGGTGGCGCCAATGAGCTATTACCTCGCGAGCGCCACATTTGTGTGTGTGTGTGTGTGTGTGTGTGTGTGTGTGTGTGTGTGTGTGTGTGTGTGTGTGTGTGTGTGTGTGTGTGTGTGTGTGTGTGTGTGTGTGTGTGTGTGTGTGTGTGTGTGTGTCACAAGGGTCACAAGCCTAGTCCTCACGATTTTGTCATAAATGTACATATATTCAATCAGAAGGATTGCAAAAAAATCCTGTTTGATTTTCTCATTCGACACGAATGAGCACAGCATCGAGTAGTGGAAACGTGGGTTTATTTTCTATGAAGTTCGTATTTTTAATTGTTGAAATGAAATCAGCGGTGACGAGCTAGTTGTTTTGGTAGCGGCTAAATTAGCATGTCGCGATACTTTGTACAGGGGATCACGTCTGCGCCGAGTAGATGCGCAGAGGGTTGAAACAGCGCTTGTCCGATCTGCTCACAATAAGGTTTCTTTGGCCAGTTACTGTGATTAAACACGAGTTGTTTAATGTTCACAATGTATCGTTTTTCATGGGGAAAATGAGATGCGTCCCCGGGACGCATGGATAGTGAGTTTAGTGCGTCCTTTCAGATTTTAATGCGTCAGGGACGCAGGACGCGTACCTAGCAACATCACTGATAATTATATTATATTATATTATATTATATATTATTATATATAGAGCTCCGGGAGTCGCAAACGGCAACAATCACTTTCTCCTCCGTGCTGCAGTTCACCCCGGACTGCACTGCACCGAGTTTGACGGTTGAACGCTGGTTGGCTGTTACGTTACACATGTCACTCAGTGGCCACGCTGTTGAACGCTGATTGGCAGATACGCGTCTCTACGTTCACTTTGTATGAGATCTTGTTGCCCCGTCGCGTGAAAGCACAACGAGTATGCCGGCGGCGGCAAAAAGAAACATTGCGTCCCAATTTATATTCGATGTTCGCGATATGGGCATTTTATACATCCCCTGGAGAACATCTCGCGATACATCGCATATATTCGATATATCGCCCAGCCCTATGGTGGGCCTTGATTAATTGCATAAAAGAGTCGATTTGGAGGTGTCGTAACCTAATGGTGTACAAAAGCCTTTTGTTTTCAGCGGAATCGATAGTTAATTTGAGCATAACCTTGTTAAATGATTATGTTTGGAGGGACAAGGAACGATATGGAATTGTGGTATGTAAGGAACTCTGGAAAATAGAGAACACTGAGTTATGTAGGATTTTGTGTTAACCTATGAATGTGTTGACCTTGCTGTAAAATGTAACTATTTGCTTGTTAACCTGTTAAGCCCTAGGCCTATTTCACAGGCCTCCTGCCCGAAATGACATGCCCATAATGAATAGAGTATGCCTCCACAACTACAAGGGCTATATAAATAAAGTTGGTTTAAAAAAGAAGCTAACACCTGTGAGGTGGCTGCAGAAGTGTCAGAATCAATATAGATGTTACTGTGTCAGAGTAAATTCAGCTAGAACATAGTAAGAAATGTCAATTTTCAATTTTCGCCTAGAGAAAACACATTATTTAGAGTGAATACCACCTTGAAACTATGGGATAGTAGCCCAGAACCTTTAGGGAAACATGTAACAACATCTGATGAGTACCCTGTTCCAGGATAAATGCTAATCAAGTAAATAAAGTGATTTTAGAGAGGTTTTAGTACAGGTAGGTCCAGACGGACTAAATGGTGCCATTTGGGCACTTTTGGGCACCATCAGTGCCATTTGACCTTTCTAAGGTACCAGACTGTAAAACTAATTTTATTTCACTGACATATCACTATAGGTATCAAAGCTGCAAACTTGTCGCTTTTCGGCGATCATTCGGCGATCATTCTTATAATTGACATTTCTCTGGGCCAATCGGAATCTCAGCACTTGCTTCAGAATCTTTCTTATAATTGAAATTTCTCTGGGCCAATCGGAATCTTGAAGCACACAGCGCCAACTGAGCCATTGGATGAGGCGGTCGCCTGGCTACCGCGCATGCATGCGGCCAAACAAAGCAAGAGAGCTTGCGAAACACTCGTCTAGAGGGGTGTTCCACGAACGGAGGTTTAACAAACACTGAGTTAACGCTGAACTCTAGGTTGATTTACCCAGTGCCGACTAACCCAGAGTTTTCGGTTCCACAGCAGCGGTTATGCATTAGTTCAACCAACTCGGGGTTGGTTAACACAGGGTCGTGCGCGTCACCGCCAAACCTAAAAAGACGTGATGTATGGGTCATGGAAACCCAGATCGAAATGGCGAAACGGGCCGCTTATTTCAATGAAATGGAACTTCAGGTTCTCCTGGGGAGCTATGACGAGGAGAAGGACATTATCACAAGAAAAGGGAACGCTAAAGCCTCTGCAACCCGGAGAACCAAAGCCTGGCAGCGGATCGCTGACTGTGTGAATGCGTTAGTTACACGTCAAAAGCATGATCGTTAATATTTGAGCCATGAATATATAAATATCCCAGTTAAGCATTCTTAAAGATCCTACCACATAACCCCTTTCTTCTAAAAAATATGTACTCCGATGGCTTCCAAGCGGTCAGCGGATCAAGTATAAAAAGGAAGTATAAAAAACATACAAACTGGTAAGCTTTTCCCACCATCGTATTGGTATAAATTTAAATAAGCAAATTTTTTAAGCCAATCGTGAAAAGGCCGACAGTCGGTAGACTGGATCTGGCCCTCAAATTGTCTTGACCCCGGTGGAGGAGCTGTTAATAAACATAAATTCAGGGCGCCCTGGCATGGAGGGGGTACCTGGAGGTACCTACCTCCTCAGAGAGTCAGGGGCCATACCCCACTGGTTGAATGTAGGTTTTTGTGTTTTCTTGTATTTTTGATTTTTTTTGCCTTCGAAGTAACGCATGCAAACCATGTGCTTGCCACAGCGCATACTATTCCAAGTGTTTATTTTTTGGGTAACTGGGTAGAAAACCTAAAAGTGACAATTCATCAACTTCACAGAATAATAATAGTTTTTTGTCTCTCCAATAAGTAAAAATAATAATAATAAAAAAATTGTGACAGTTGTAAATAAAATATTTTTTATAAGCCTCAAGGATGTTTTGACATTGATTTTTGATAAAGTATGCTGAGTTTTGTTAAGTCACGCTCAGACTAGTGTTATTTGTATATTACAATAAAAAAAAAATCCCCCCGTGACACTGTCACCTTTTTTCCTCTGAGGAGTTTGCAGGTCTGAGGTATTCATTCCATCCAAATTCAACAGTTTTGACTTGTTTTGAAATTTCACCCAGACCTCTATACATTTCCCCAGTCAAAGAAAACCATACAATCGAAATGAAGTTTGACTCCAACTGGAGCAGATATATTTGAGAACATATAATAAAACCAAACTGTAAAAACAAAAGGTAAAAACACAGCGAAAAACTACAATCACTAGGGATAAAGATATATATATATATATACATATATATATAAACAGAAGTGGGGGGGCTGACGCTGGAGCAGGAGCAGTCGATGAAGGTGGCTCATAATCAGCATCATCATCACTGTGGAACCCAAGAAGAAGAAAGAAAATAATGTAACTTCAAACAGACAAGTAACAATATGTTGGGGTAAACAAGACATGTACTGGGGAAGTCAACTAACAATCCAGTTTGCACCAGTTTGAGTGTGTGCATTTACTAAATTCATTGCAGGATAATAAATCAAATCCAAGTTTATTTATCACTTGCACAGCAATGCTTGGTTTGCTAGGTCGTCTCAACAATGCAAAAAGGAATAAAGAGAAGAAAGGATAGAGATAGTATCAAATAAACTATGTACAATATATTGATAATGATAATTGATGCAAATAATATCATAAATATAAATATAAGGCAAAGAGTACCGGTAGTGAGTGTGTGGAATGAGTAGAGTGAGTAGGGTGATCGATAGATAGATAATATCTAATAAGGTGATAGATCGTCAATTTGACACCAAATCAATAAGTAATCGATAACAGAGATTACATACCTTTCAGGTGATGGAATTCGATATTCTGAATCACTGTTGTCCGTGTCCAGTTCTGGCAACAGCAAGTCACTGACGTCAGACGACGACTCAAGAGGGACTACAGTAGCCCCACTGTCGCTAATGATAGCGAATGCCTCCGCAAAAGTATAGGTCTTTCTCCTGCCTGCCATTATTTATATTAAAATAATAACAAATAGAAGAAAAAGGCAAGAAAATACAAAATAACTAGCTAACTACCAGCTAACTAGAAATGCAAACGATGTAATAAGCGTGTAGTAGGAGCGTATGTCTCTATCTAGCCGGAGTGTCTGAAGAGTGCTCAGAAAGTTCTCGGCGCTTCTGGCGCGAATTATGCTGACCTTCCAGTCAAACCCTGGAAGATATCTTGGGTATCCATTGGTCAATTTGGATGATTGACCCCTCTATCGAACCGTTAGAGCCAATAGAGTCGAGGGACAGTCAAATCGAGGGACCCAAATTCATGTAAAAAAACACTATTCGCCAATCAAAAATATCACATTGTATAACGTTTTTTATTTGTTTATTTATTTTGCTCTTCTTTGGCTGCTAGTTCAGTGAGTTTTCGTCGTAGAGTGATGCCCGTTATATCATTGGAATCTGTGAAGCCTCAGCTTTCATATGACATATAGTTTGTTCGGGTGGCATGAAGTAGCGAAATCGGCGGCGGCCAGTATGAGCGCATGCACGTTTTGCGTGTTTTGCTATGGGCTCATTTAGTTGCTTGGTGTTAGAATTGTATTTTGTTTAGGTAAAAATGGTTATCATGGGCTTTTAGCCGAGCTTCTTCCCGTTACGTGGGTATGCACCATGGACATGTTGGAGCATGGTGGTGCTGTTTACAGCTGTTTACAGCACACGTTGGCGCAGCTGCCCCCGCCCCCGGGGGCGCTCGGGTTTAAGAGGTTAACCTTTGAATGTGTTCTGACCTTGAAACCATGTCGTAAAATATAACTTTGTGCCTGACTTAAATAAACGCCTAAAAACTGAAAAAATTGAATTGGTTCACCCAGGGCGAGGCTTAGCCATTGCACTTCGACTGCGCTGACCCGTGCGAATTCTTCAAATATGGGAATCTCAACTGCATAATTTGTGGTATTGGGGGACTGCGTGAGAGTCTGCATAAGAGTCTACATCTAGTGCTACCATTTGAGAAACATATTACAATCACCAGTCTTTCAACACAAATTACTAGAAATAAAGTGATATAGTTTAAACTTGTTATATAATGCACAGTTGTATTCTCCGCCCTTACGGTCCGTCGGGATCGATTTTGCTGCATCTTGAAAGTTGTGGAAATTTAACAAACCTAAATTATCCACAATTTCGTCAAAATACCACATACTACTGTCCAAAATTATTCTATTTTTTTGGTTCAGATTATGATAACAATGGTTGAGTTATGGCCGATTAATGTGAAAATACTAGTGCTGTCAAGCGATTAAAATAATTAATCGCGATTAATTGCATTAATGTAATAATTAATTAATTAATGCACAAATGTTTTTTCTATGCTAAATATCCCTTGATTTCTTTGTCCCATTAATTGTTCTCATTTTAATGCTCTTATCAACATGGAGAAGTGCATCGGCTTGCCTTGTGCAAATGTTTTTTTATTGATAACAACATTGGCATATACTGATCAAAACAGGACGATACAAAAAAAAAGCCTATAGTGCAATTAAACGATACAAACATACAAACATACTGCCTTGAACTTAGCAGTCAGGCTACTGCTTCTTTGTTTTGAGCCAAAGAAAAAAATAAAAGATTGCGTTAATCGCGCGATAAAAAAATTAATGCCGTTAAAATTGGTTTGCGTTAACGCCGTTAATAACGCGTTTAACTGACAGCACTAGAAAATACCATTATCCCTTTAGTAAACCAATCACGAGTCCGCTACAGAGAACTTAGAGGGATATATTACGTAATCACCAAAATATTTATTTTCCACAATATTATCAGGGGAGAGCGCGAACGCAGTCCCCCACTACCACAAATTATGCAGTCGAGATTCCCACATTTGAGGAATTCGCACGGGTCAGCACAGCCGAAGTGCAATGGCTGAGCCTCGCCCTGGGTGAACCACCTTCTTGATCATGGTGTCTCCCCTGCCAGGTAAGTATGAGTTGTACACGGCTCTCGTGCTGTACTAATTCTCCCACATAACAGTCTATATGATGGTATTAAAAAAAATGTGACTACAAAACTAGAACAACGGCTTGGCTATCAAACTACAATCAGCAGTCTGCTTTCCATAAGATACAATTAAAAGACAACTTAACTTAGTGATGTAATGAATATACTTATTGAGCATCTTGGTTGTTTCCCATCATGCATTTCTGTATTCTTCTGGGGTCTCCAGCTATAACAGTCTGAAGATACATCCCAACACTCAGTAGTACTATTGAGGATCTTCATCAACCACATGTCAGTTAAAAGTCCCTCCTAGGCACACCAAATCGGACTTTCAGACATTCAGAATATATATTACGGCAATTTCAGTAATAACATTCAACATCACTTGGTTGTGTGACTTGGAAGAAACGTCAGTCAAAAATATTCCTTTTTTTATTTGACTGCAAATGGGCTAAGATACATTTATCAAAGAAAACTGAACATAAATAACACACACCTTGCTACAGCAACTGTCAACAAATACAAAGATTAACGACCAAAACCGTAGAACCACAACAAAATGTAAATGTTTAGAAGGTTAACCAAGGTCTGTAATCTGAAGGTCATGCTCTAAACGAAAATCTGCAGTTTCATGGATAATTAATTAGATGTTAAAGATAATAGTATGCACATAACTTAATGTCTGTATTCTAAAGATGCATGAGTTTATATAAACAAGGCCGCCTTCTGATAGCCTGGACCTAGCTAGACTTGATATAGTCAAAGGTATATCCCGGTAGTAAAATTTATGCCGGTATATTTTTGAAAGAGATATGTAGTTGAGACAATATCACCATACCGGTATATTATATATTATTTTGATGTTCCCTTGCGAGCACTTTTTAATAAGGCAGACTGCTGCTCTCTGAGCCTACAAGCCATGTTCAGCTGCTCAATCCCACCCCTTACATGTACGTAGTGTTCTCCCACCCACGTTACGCATCACAACAATCTTTGAACAAAAACATAGCGGACACGGTGGTAGAGTGAGCAGTTGGTTACAAAGAAAATTAGAAGGCTCTGTTATTTGGAGTTATTTCGGGTTTAGGAATCAAGATGAACAGCAAAGCGACGTGATTTGCTAAACTGCTATTTATTTTTTATTTTATTTTTTTTGTTGCATTTTTCTCTTTTCTTTTAATGTGCATTGTAGCACTTTGAGATCATTGAATTGATATAAAGTACGTTATAAATAAAATGTATTATTATTATTATTTGTAAAGTGTGCAGGAAACAGGTTACGACAAAAAGTACAAATCTCTTCAGTCACCTGCAGCAGAACCACAACAGCTGTATCAAGAGTGTAAAAATATGTGGTGCTGCTGCTGCGGCCAAAGGCTTGCAGTCGCAGAAGGTCTCTCTCCCGAAGCAAAGCTTGTTGCAAGCTTCATTAATCAGTGCCGCGCCTTTTGACCATAGGTAAGCAGCGGCACGATATAACTAATTTGGTGACATTCCATATTGCAAAGGACATGTTCCCTATAGCTGTGGTCGAGAAAAAGGGTTTCATCAATTTGTTGAAAGCAATTGACCCACGGTAACAATTGCCCAGCCGTAATCATTTTGCTAGGGAGGTTCTGCCAGAGATGTATGCTACGTGCAGAAAAAAAACTTAGCGGAAAGACTAGCTAAAGTGACGCATTTCGGGGCTAACAACCGACATGTGGACAAGCCGCACATGCGAGCCGTATATGTGTTTAAGCGGGCACTTTATTGAAGAAAGGGAGATGAAAACAGCGTTCCTCCAAACTAGCTATTTTCCAGACAACCACACTGGTGAACACATTGCAGAGGCTCTTCAACATGCCCATGTTAACTGGGGGCTTGACGAAATGGGACTCGTAGCTATAACTACAGATAACGGGAGCAACATTATCAAGGCGGTGGAGCTGAAAGAGGATGCAGTGCTTTGGTCACAGACTTAATGTGGCTAAGTGTCTCCACATTATTATTGATGAAATAGTTTTAAAAAAACATTATTTGCAAGTTACACTAACATAATTATTTATGGCCATCATAAACAACTTGCTTGGATTTTTAGCTCATTCAGTAATGCGTTATTAAGTCCTAAAACAGTGTTGTGGGCTACCTTAAACAACCTACTTCGACTTTCCTTCATAGCGACCAGTTTTTTTTACTTTTAAATGCCTTTGGGTTTTTAGATAACCACTGGAATTGACTGAAAAGCAGATCAACCATATTTATATTTTTAAGAAAGCACTCTGCTGATCAAGTTATGATACCGATTCTCACAGGTCATGGGATGGATGACAGCCGCATCACAGGGGCCATTTCCCTGTGCACAAAGAGTAGTCAGGAGCTTTTCCTACAGCTGGCTGAGGAGGAGGGCGCTCTCTGAAGTCCAGCAACAGCTTGGCCTCCCAACTCATCAGCTCATTACAGAATCTGTCACACGTTGGGGATCAAGGCAGCTGACGGTCGAAAGGATCCTGGAACAATAGGTGGCTATCACCAAGGTCCCCTCCTCTGACAAAAGAGCCTAGTCCTCACATGGCAGGACATTGAGGTACTGGAGATGGTCCAGAAGGCTCTCAAACCTCTAGGATTGAGAGTAATACAGATCCTCTTAAATGGTGGAGGGAATATGAAATGATCTATACAGCGCTTAGCAAGGTAGCAAATAAGTACCTTTTAGTACCAGCAACAAGTTCTCCTTCTGAGCGAGTTTTCAGCTGCAGGGGTAACATTGTAAGCTGTAACTTACAAGGCCTCCCTGAGGCCTGAAACGGTTGACAGGCTTGTTTTGCTAGCACAGGACCTGTAAGTAATATACAAGTTTACATAGGAAGACTTGTCTTCTCAGTCTACCTCAGTGAATATTTTATTTTATTTTCACATTTATTGTTATTTGCAATATATCTAGCCATTTGAATATATTATGGATTATTTATTTTCTCTACATTTATTATTTTTGGTACCCATTAAGCAATTATTTTCATAGTTGACTAATTATGCAGCTGTATATTTTCAAACAGGTGAGGTCTGCACTACTGTGCAGGGGTTGACATTAAGGTTTCAAAAGCACTTGCCCATCGGGCAAGTACAGGTCAGGTTCAACTTGCCCGAATGTGATGTTCACTTGCCCAAATTATAATCAGAATCTTGAACAAGCCTCTTTTTGCCAGGCATGCGGCCTGGTTTTGGGGGGGCTCAGAAAAATCATCCAAGCTCAGACTGAAGCTGAATGTTAGCTTCCACACATGTTGTGTTTAAAAAATAACAAACCTTTGTTTACTTATTTATCGAGCGGTCACATCGTGCCATGAAGTGATTTCAGTCCACCGTTGCAACCTATTAAAGCTATCGCCAAGTTATATGTAGACCTAGGGCTGGGCGATATGGGCCAAAATGAATATCTCGATATTTTTTTACTATATCTCGATACACGATATATATCTCGATATATTTTGAATCTCCTCTAGAGCACATCATAAATGCTCGATTCAACCATGTCTGGCATAATGTTACGTCAGTAATAATTCTAGTATTACTGAAACATAAGTCTGCATGTAGATTACATGAAACAACATATTGTTTAAACTCATCAGTGCTTTCTATTGGAACAATTTAGAACTTGCACATAAGAAAAGGAAAATCACAGCAAGTTAGATTTACCAACACAGCATTTATTCAAACCGTTAATTATTTATTAACAGTTTGAATAATAATTATTATATATACACTGCCAGACGAAGGATCCAGTGCTATTCTTTTTCGAAACCAAATCCTCAGTTTCCATCCTTTTTTCTCTTTCTGGCTGTTCTCACTCACCAGTCGGAGGTACACGCACCTACAGCAGCGCGCCTTCCAGACTACGTCACACACGCGCGTCCATGAGAATCTCGTGGACTCGCAATGGGCGGGGGGAGTGAGTTTAGAGGGCCACCGGAAATAGCGAGAGAAGGGAACGCTGTGCGTGTGCGTTAAACAAACCCCGAGAAGCCCAATCCCTATGAGAGCTCCCCACGCTACGGCCATCAGGAGGCGCACAGAGCTTTTATCCGTGATATTATGTAACCAATTATATTATATTATATTATATATTATTATATATAGAGCTCCGGGAGTCGCAAACGGCAACAATCACTTTCTCCTCCGTGCTGCAGTTCACCCCGGACTGCACTGCACCGAGTTTGACGGTTGAACGCTGGTTGGCTGTTACGTTACACATGTCACTCAGTGGCCACGCTGTTGAACGCTGATTGGCAGATACGCGTCTCTACGTTCACTTTGTATGAGATCTTGTCGCCCCGTCGCGTGAAAGCACAATGAGTATGCCGGCGGCGGCAAAAAGAAACATTGCGTCCCAATTTATATTCGATGTTCGCGATATGGGCATTTTATACATCCCCTGGAGAACATCTCGCGATACATCGCATATATTCGATATATCGCCCAGCCCTATGTAGACCTGCATGATTTCATGCAAATGTACTTAACTAAATGTCAGAGGTAGTAGTAAAGATATGTCTTTTTTAACTTTCACGTTTCTTGTAGCTCTAACTGAATGATCACAATCGCTTTTCTATTAGTGTTGTCAGTCACGATACTGGATTTTCTAACTTTGACACTATACCTGGACAAATATCGATATTCTATACCATTTTCGATATCAGGGGGAAAGTTTTTTTTCAGGAAAGAACATACCCAAAGTAAATAGAGTATATCTCCACAACTGCAAGGGCGATAATGTCATCTTTGTGCCAAAAGAAAGATTGTTGTGCCAGTGAAATATTCAATGGGGATGATACTTGGTTAAAGTGAATAAAGCCATGGAACACAGCATAAGTGGAAGATAACATTTCCGCCTGAAATAATTATCAGTTGGTCGTTATCATTTGGGAGTGATGCCTTACTATGAGACACAAATAAAGGTAGATATCTTACAATTTTGACACTTGACACCTCTATTTAAATTTCAGGGCAAATATATTCAAATGCACCAAGCCAAAGACTCGCAAATACACATATGGCCACTAGATTGCGCTGAAGAATATGTTTTCTGATTGAAGGCAATTTACCTATTTCCTAAGAAACCTTCTCTTATTCATTGATTGAAAATACCATGTTTAGTTGCAAAATTTGGCCCAGACACTGGGTTATCTGTTTATGGTGGTTTTATTCGACCAGAATCAACTTTGTTGACAAAAATCACAAAGGTAATACTTCATTTTTGGTTGTTAAAGGTCCCATGACATGAAAATCTCAATTTATGAGGTTTTCTAACATAAATATGAGTTCCCCTAGCCTGCCTATGGTCCCCCAGTGGCTAAAACTTGCGTTTGGTGTAAAACGAGCACTAGCTGTTCTGCTCGCCTTTGAAAAAACGGAGGCTCAAGCGCGCTGATTTGGAAATCTGTGCTCATGACGTCATGAGGAATCTCAGCTCCTCCCCTTACTCTGCCTGGCCCGCCCAGAGACGTTGGCCCGCCAATGAGACTCGACCGTGCGAGCGCCACGTGTGTGTGTGTGTGTGTGTGTGTGTGTGTGTGTGTGTGTGTGTGTGTGTGTGTGTGTGTGTGTGTGTGTGTGTGTGTGTGTGTGTGTGTGTGTGTGTGTGTGTGTGAGAATACACACACTGTAACGCAAGTGTTTCTTGTCGGTTCTTTGACGTGTCTTGTATTTCCACAACGAGACTGTCGTGGGGGTTATCTAAGCCATGGTTGAGAAGGAATTGGGGGAAAGGAACTTTGGTTTGACTCGCTGAAGTACATGAACTGCGACATGCCGCCGGTTGCCGCGAGGCACCATCGCCCGGCAGCGGGCAGCCGGCCGCAGGCAGCGCGCGGTTCAGTCGACTTCAGGTTGATGTGGAAGAACCAGAGACGTCGCAGAACCCGACAAAGTCGTTTGTGATTCATAATATCGTCTGGAGGCGCACACAATATGTTATATGATATAGATATCTATGTATTATATGATATTATTTAGATATAGAGCTCCAGGACTGTAACGCAAGTGTTGTACACTTCCTTGTTATTTGGATAACCGTTCTGCTGTTGGTGTGATGGCGCATAACAGACTCTCGTATCTGGTATTTCTACAACGAGACTCGTATTGGGGGTTATCTCAGCCAAGGTTGAGAATGAATTGGGGGGAAGGAACTTTGGCTTTGACTCCCTAAAGAACATGAACCACGACATGGAGGAGAAAGGGATTGTTGGCGGCGAATGTCTCCCGCTTGAGCCCCGCTGAGGGACCACCGCTGGAGGCGGAGGTGCATAAGCGCTGCCCGGCAAAGATCCCTTTCTCCTCCTTGTCGTGGTTCATGTTCTTGAGGGAGTCAAAGCCAAAGTTCCTTCCCCCAATTCATTCTCAACCTTGGCTGAGATAACCCCCAATACGAGTCTCGTTGTAGAAATACCAGATACGAGAGTCCGACGTCACACCAACAGCAGAACGGTTATCCAAATAACAAGGAAGTGTACAACACTTGCGTTACAGTCCTGGAGCTCTATATCTAAATAATATCATATACATAGATATCTATATCATATAACATATTGTGTGCGCCTCCAGACGATATTATGAATCACAAACGACTTTGTCGGGTTCTGCGACGTCTCTGGTTCTTCCACTTTCACATCAACCTGAAGTCGACTGAACCGCGCGCTGCCCGCTGCCGGGCGATGGTGCCTCGCGGCAACCGGTGGCATGTCGCAGTTCATGTACTTCAGCGAGTCAAATCAAAGTTCCTTTCCCCCAATTCCTTCTCAACCATGGCTCAGATAACCCCCACGACAGTCTCGTTGTGGAAATACAAGACACGTCAAAGAACCGACAAGAAACACTTGCGTTACAGTGTGTGTATTCACATTGATGTGGACGTTGAAGAACCAGGAACGTCGGAGAACCCAACGCGGTCGTTTGAGATTCATAATATCGGCTCACACAGCTTTTGGCCGTGATAATATATATTATATGATATAGATATCTGTGTAGGCTATATGATAATATTTAGATATAGAGCTCCAGGACTCCCGTGTGTTCTAGAATATTTACAGAACACGGCTAAAGGCTGTGTGCGGCTCGCCATTGCGATACATCCACTGTAAACAGAGCGCATGGTGGCTGCAAGCTGCTCAGGGCCACACCCCCACCCTCCTCCTTGACACGCCCACCGAAACAGCGCATTTGGGGGAAGCTCAATGTGCGACTGGCTCGGAGTGGCTGTAACTCTGCACCACGGCTGAATTTAGGGAACGTCTTTGAATACTGTGTTAGTTGCCCACTAATACCTATATTAAAGAATACATAAAATAGCATGTCATGGGACCTTTAAAAGAAAAGGGGACGTTTCTTCTTAAGTTGTTATTTGCGAGTTTTAGTCACAGAATGATATGGTTTGGACTGTTGGAATAAGTGGAGGCTCAGCTTTCATGTAATATATAGTTTGTGAGGGTCCAATTTCGTGAAAAAGATCGCTATTGCTGTGCATGTGCACAGTTATGAAACCCAAAACCGTGTTCTTGTATATGACTTTCCTTGGTAATTTGCCTCAATCCAAAGTACTTCCAAACTGCACTCCTCCATCACTACTCCATTTTCCTTCTACCTAAACCGTTCGCGGAGGCGCTGCACTTGCGATCCTAGCTTTGTTGGCTAACCTTGAGCCAACACCTTCGAATCACGGCCAGAGAACGCACTGCGAGTGACAGAAGGCGGGGCTATATTCGCACTGAAGCGATGCGGGTCTGTTAACTCGCTTTCCGAGAGAAGAGAAGACGGCGCGCTGATCAATTGCAAATACTTATATTTTGTGTTATTTTGCGGCAAAAAAGGTTGTTCTGCAGTTTCTAAAAACATTTGAATAAATAGCCTTTCTATTAACATCCACCCAAAATCCACTTGCCCGTTCGGGCAACTGGATATGACTTTTGGTTGCCCCGGGCAAGCGGGCAACCGTTAATGTCGAGGCCTGCTGTGTACAATTGTATTATTTGCAGTGGTATGCCTGCCTATTAGAACAGAATATTGGCTTATGTAGGCCTGTGTTTTATGATATTTCTCTGTTTTCAATGTAATACTGTGAAGCCATAGGCCTGTTTTTGGGTCAGCCTGTTTTACATTTTTTGTTACTTGCACATTATACCTATAAGTGTAGGCTATTTGCACTGTTGCACTGCACTATGTTTATTTATTTTTTTACTTGACATGTTTCAAACAGGCAACACTATTGTTGTATATCTGTTGTTAAGGAACATCTGTGCTTCGTTGAGCAAAAAAAATGCAATAAACCTTAATAAATGGTTGATGGTGAATACTTGTGACGTGGAGTTAAAACTACACACTTTACCCGTTTTGTTCAAAATATCGTTATAATATCGTATATCTCCATTCAAACAAAAAATATCGAGATAGCGTTTTGGTCCATATCGCCCAGCCCTAGTCAAAGGTCACTCACATTCAAGCTGAAGCATTTATACTCAACAAGAATATCAGGGGATTGCTTTTCTAGTTCTCCCACATAAGAGTCTATATCTAGTGCTAACATTTGAGTAACATATTACAATCTGATACAATTTCAACACAAATTACTAGAAATAAAATGATATAGTTTAAACTTGTAATATAATGCACAGTTGTATTCTCCGCCAATACGGTCCGTCGGGATCGATTTTGCTGTACCTTGAAAGTTTGGGAAATTTAACAAACCGTAATCCTAAATTATCCACAATTTCGTCAAAATACCACGTACTACTGCCCAAAATTATTCTATTTTTTTGGTTCAGATTATGATAACAATGGTTGAGTTATGGCCGATTAATGTGAAAATACCATTATGCCTTTAGTAAACCAAACACGAGTCCGCTGCAGAGAGAACTTAAAGGGATATATTACATAATCACCAGAATATTTATTTTCCACAATATTATCAGGGGAGAGCGCGAACGCAGTCCCCCACTACCACAAATTATGCAGTCGAGATTCCCACATTTGAGGAATTCGCACGGGTCAGCACAGCCGAAGTGCAATGGCTGAGCCTCGCCCTGGGTGAACCACCTTCTTGATCATGGTGTCTCCCCTGCCAGGTAAGTATGAGTTGTACATGGCTCACGTGCGTTACTGGTTCTCCCACATAACAGTCTATATGATGGTATTAAAAATTTTTTGACTACAAAACTAGAACAACGGCTTGGCTATCAAACTGCAATCCGCATTCGGATATCCATATCCCAAAGATACAATTTAAAGACTACTAGCAATATAATTATAGTTTTATCTTTGTTGTTTCCCATCATGCAATCCTGTACTCTTATTCTGATGTTTCCCGCTTTGTAACATAGAGAGGCGCATCACTGCCCTCTGCAGGACATTTTAGGAACTACGCCAACAGCATGTTAAGTTAAGCTACCACAAGTGCAGCAAAGTGACACAAAGCTAGCCCTGTCACATATAGAATTAAATAAAGGTCAAAAATATATGAAGGTATTATTGTCGCAAAAGTACATGCAAAATAAATATTTAGGACTCCAAATTTACTGTTACACATTTGTGACTTTAGTGTAGGCTACGCTTACAAAATCTGCAGTTACAGGTGCTAAAGACTTTCGCCATGGAAAGGATCCAAAAAATGATCCACTTCACGTCAATGGTGTGAAATCATTGGTGTGTCGGGGGCGGAGAAACCTGGCGAGCATTTAGCCTTGACCCAAACATCGTAATTCGATATTAGGCCTACTTGGTTACAAAACAACCAATATAATTAATATAAACCCATAGGCTAAACAAATACAAACGTCGTTTAAAACGGTAAAATGACCATTTAGTGTTTGACCTACCGTCTCCCGTCGTGGAGGGATCAGGTTTCTGCTCCGACGACGCTGCGAGGGCCCGACTCCATAGGCTACTGTGGCCCTCACTTCGTCTTACTTCGCTTTTCTAAGGTGAACCACGTTGTTCAGTTCCCAAAACGGTAACAAAGTATCAAAAAACTAACCACTTGGGTTAAAAGTTGTTTGGCTCATATTTAAGAAATATTTCCATCGATAGGCCTACGTAACTTGGATTGGACTGGTGCATCAGAAAGAAACGCCTGGAAGGTATTCCCCAGATACATCTACATTATACCATACATGGCCCTACATCCGACCTGCCCCTCCGGCGACTTAATTGGCTTGCAGCACGTCCCGCCCCTTTTAATGGAAAGCAAATTTCACTCGCAATGTAATTTAATGTAAAATAGCAGCATAAAAAATAAACAAATTTAAAAGAAACCAAAATTGACTTTGTTTAGAAATGACGCGAAGACATATTATCAATAAGCCTACCGAATGTTGCACACGAGGCACCAGCAGACTAAAGGGCCCACCACCCTCACCTTTACCGCACAAACAAAATCCACTGCGGTGTATTGAATTGAATATCTACTTTCCTTTAGTTCTTTTTTTATCATACTTTTTCCACACATTGCTGTAGCCTATGTAAGGAATGGAGCAAATTAGTTATGAGACCATATCCGAAGTGCTTCCTTTCCGTTACTCACTTGCTACCCGGTTTTCAGTGCACGAAACAGGTTAGATGCATTAGTCTGCGCACACACACAGCGCAGGCGCCAAGGGCCGTCACTCATATTCGGTTAATTTGAGTCATTTTCTGGTAACTATGTCGTCAGCTTATGTATTAAATTAAGTGTTTTCTTAAAAAAAAAAAAAAAAAAAAGAACTAATAAAAACATATATATTGAAATAAAATAATGAAAAACATTGGTTGGCTGTTTCTCAAAGAGTCCAGGTACCCCTGTGCCCTCATAGGGGCCCATATGATCCAGCACGGCTCTTAAACACTATGTAAAGTTAATATGGATGAGTGCTAAGATACCTGCAAAGGTATCAAATATCCCATGTTGAATAATCCTCTTGATGTTGAACATATTGAAGTGTGATCTCAAATCTTAACACAAAGGATATTACATCACATCTCATTTTGAGACATTTGAGATATTGTTATTATTAGACAACAGAACTGAGAACCACATTATTATCATTTTATTTACTACAATGTGTTCCCGTTAAAAAAGATACCAATGAGTGATTGCCATCCCATCCCCCAAGATACATGACAAGTAATTAGAACAACTTTCATCAAAACCTCCTCATCCTCATCCTCATCCTCATCGTCATCCGCTTATCCGGGGTCGGGTCGCGGGGGGAGCAGCTCAAGCAGGGGGCCCCAGACTTCCCTTTCCCGGGCCACATTGACCAGCTCTGACGGGGGGATCCCGAGGCGTTCCCAGGCCAGTGTTGAGATATAATCTCTCCACCTAGTCCTGGGTCTTCCCCGAGGTCTCCTCCCCACTGGACGTGCCTGAAACACCTCCCAAGGAAGGCGCCCAGTGGGCATCCTTACCAGATGCCCGAACCACCTCAGCTGACTCCTTTCTAAGTAAAGGAGCAGCGGCTCTAATCCGAGTTCCTCACGGATGGCTGAGCTTCTCACCCTATCCCTAAGGGAGACGCCAGCCACCCTTCTGAGAAAACTCATCTCGGCCGCTTGTACCCGCGATCTCGTCCTTTCGGTCATCACCCAGCCCTCATGACCATAGGTGCCGGAGTGGGCGGTGTTCAAAGCCTCCATTGCTGAAGCTGCGGTGGCTAGCTGTGGCCTCAGGGTCTTAGGCTCCTCAAGGGGCGGTAACCCTCGGACACCGTGGTGGACTACGGTGGTCAGGGAAGCCGTCCGACTGAAGAAGGAGGCCTTCCGGGATATGATATCCTGGAGGACTCCTGACTCGGTTGCAGGGTACCGACAGGCTCGAAGGGCTGCAGCGGCTGCCGTGTCGGAGGCTAAGCAGCGGGTGTGGGAGAAGTTCGGAGAGGCCATGGAGAAGGACTTTCGGTCGGCACCAAAGTGTTTCTGGAAGACTATCCGGCACCTCAGGAGGGGGAAACGGGGAACCATCCAAGCTGTGTACAGTAAGGATGGGACTCTGTTGACCTCAACTGAGGAGGTCGTCGGACGTTGGAAGGAACACTTTGAGGAACTCCTGAATCCGAATAACACGCCCTCTATGTTGGAGGCAGAGCTCGAGGTTGATGGTGTTTCGTCGTCAATTTCCCTGGTGGAGGTCACTGAGGTAGTCAAACATCTCCGCAGTGGCAAAGCCCCAGGGATTGATGAGATCCAGCCAGAAATGCTAAAGGCTCTGGGTGTTGAGGGGCTGTCATGGTTGACACGCCTATTCAACATCGCGTGGGAGTCGGGTACAGTGCCAAAGGAGTGGCAAACCGGTGTGGTGGTTCCCCTGTTCAAAAAGGGGGACCAGAGAGTGTGTGCCAATTACCGGGGTATCACACTTCTCAGCCTCCCTGGTAAAGTCTACTCCAAGGTGCTGGAAAGGAGGGTTCGGCCGATCGTCGAACCTCAGATTGAAGAGGAACAATGCGGTTTTCGCCCCGGACGTGGAACTACGGACCAGCTCTTCACTCTCGCAAGGATCCTGGAGGGGGCCTGGGAGTATGCCCATCCGGTCTACATGTGTTTTGTGGATCTGGAGAAGGCGTATGACCGGGTCCCCCGGGAGAAACTGTGGGAGGTGCTGCGGGAGTATGGGGTAAGGGGGTCTATCCTCAGGGCCATCCAATCTTTGTACTCCCAAAGCGAGAGCTGTGTTCGTGTTCTCGGCAGCCAGTCAGTTTCGTTCTCAGTGGGTGCTGGTCTCCGCCAGGGCTGCGCCTTGTCACCAATCCTGTTTGTGATATACATGGACAGGATATCGAGGCGTAGTCGTGGTGGGGAGGGGTTGCAGTTCGGTGGTCTGAGGATCTCGTCACTGCTTTTTGCAGATGATGTGGTCCTCATTGGATCATCGGCCTGTGACCTTCAGCACTCACTGGATCGGCTGGCGGCCGAGTGTGAATCGGCTGGGATGAGGATCAGCACCGCTAAATCTGAGGCCATGACTCTTAGCAGGAAACCGGTGGATTGCTTACTCCGGGTAGGAAATGAGTCCTTAGCCCAAGTGAAGGAGTTCAAGTACCTCTGGGTCTTGTTCGCGAGTGAGGGTACTATGGAGCGTGAGATTGGCCGGAGAATCGGAGCAGCGGGGGCGGTATTGCGTTCGCTTTACCGCACCGTTGTAACGAAAAGAGAGCTGAGCCGCAAGGCAAAGCTCTCGATCTACCGGTCGATCTTCGTTCCTATCCTCACCCAAAACCGATTCATGAAATCGACAGAGGGCAGGGAGTACATTGCTCAAAGGTAGATGCAGGTAGATAAGGACCATGGGATCTGAACTAAGAAGTCACTCTATTATGGAAAGATGTTACATTTAATGTTCAGGAATATGTCATTTACAGGCGGACTTGTGCGGGTATGCAATGCAAATGTACTCAATAAAAGTTAATATCATAATACCAGGCACACCCAGATAAAGTGAGGAGCTAAACACATCTTGATACTTGCCTTCTGGAGAGTGTCATATTTTCGATTGATGGGAATGTTGAGGAGAAAATCTTGTTTTATTTGTATCCAGCATTTCCCTTCTGTATGTGCCTTATGATTCCTCACCTCCAACCCTCAAACACACTTGATGACATATTGCACAGTGCAACTGTAGCTTCCTCTTTGCTTCCTATTTCATCCTGCAGAGACTTCACTTTTTATCCTACCTATACGACAGCAGGCCTATAGGTCGTTTGTCAATATAACCCCAACCCCGCCCAAATGTACAAATACACACATAAAATTGTCATAATCTTTGGGGTTGCCCCACAAAAACCAGTTGGCCTAGTCTGTCACAAAGAAAAAATAATATATATTTTATTAAAACTGTTGCATTAACAAACAAACTCAACACTAAGCCTTAACTGAATGTCATGCATTTTGATACGCCGGACCGAAACCTGGTGCATTGCTGGTTCCTTGGACGAGCCCACGATCACATCAATATTGACAAAAAACCAGTTCAGTCATTTTGGCTAGAGATCATGTTGCACCATCTGTACAGGAAGTGGGCTGTGGAGGATATGAAACCTCTTCTTCGGGCACTGATCACACCTTCTGTGACACATAGTACTTCAAAACTGTTTTTCTTTTTCTTTCTTTATGTTTCTCCCTGTTTTATATAGCAAATTTTACTATTGCATATCGTTTGTCATTTGTACTGTAGCATCAACCTGCCTGATGGATTTAAAGAGGGAAATTAGTCAATGTACAATCTGGTACATTTATGTGTACTGTTGTACATGTTTATTAATGTGAATGGTCCTGAAATACAATGAATAAAAAATAAATACAGTTATCTTGATAAGAAATCCATAATGTAGAAGAAGTTATCTTCTACTATGTAGAAGATATCTTCTACTAGGTATTCAGGGCACCTCTGCCTAGCCATGCAAATACGATGGTCGACTGTGGTCGACTTTTATTCAGGAAACAAGTATCTTCGCTTGGACACGACGGATGCTATGAAAACATTTCTAATACTATAACTACTAACGTGTACTGGGCAACAAATTCACATTGAAAAATTAAAATGAGTGGGCAGGCATATGCGTCAACCACCATTTACTGGAGGATGTCTCTGCACCTGCTGACTCTACCTCGGTCTAGCCCCATGAAGAGATGAATCATAGGTTCTGAAGGAAAAGACAGATTAGCTAGTGGACTGGAGCCTGATGGGAGGACGCACCACAGTGCCAAGTTGTTCTATAACAAAGCAATCAGTTAAATTATTGGATGTGTCAGTTAACATCATGTACAACCATTTTGAAATAGGGCCTGGGAAAATTACAAATGAACTCTCCTACAGGTCTGGTGATTAACCTAAGGGGTTCTAACCAACAGCCTTCAGCCTGGGAAGTGAATCACCCTAACCGATTGACTACCGCCCCCTGCGTGTTATGGCTTGATGGCTCACACCTCGGGCCCGCATGTGAATGTCAGAGATTAAAATTGGTTACATTTCCTCACATGGGTTGAAACAACCTGATGTTTCTATTGCTGAGGAACACAGTACCAGGGACTTCAGTTCCACCTCAATATTTGTACACCGAGACTCTCTCTTTTCTGTGGCTTTGGATAAGACAACGGTAGCACATTGTTTTTTCAGTTAGCGACCATCGTGAGTGTATTATTGTTGTCGCAGTTCGTCATATTTTCCACAAGCCTTTGAGTGTCAAGGAAAAAAACTGAAAAAGTCGCCGCGCCTCTACATGCAAGGTCTAAAAGAAGCTTGCAGTGATGACTAAAACAGTGATACAATATCTACTTCTCAGCACCTTTGGTAAGTAGAACTTCTCTTTTTGACTAGGATTTGACCTCTACCCTCACTGCCAATTTAACATCTCTAACTTGTGTGTGTGTTACAGTTTGGCTCCTCAACTCCCTCTCCGTGTCTCAGACCGTGGAGGTAGAGGCGGGGGACACTGTCACCTTTTCCTGTAGAAATGTGTCCGATATTCCCACACTGTCTACCTGGATGAGGGCAGGTCGCACATCCAAGCCCTTTGTCATCTCCACTGGGTATGGAACTTCTCCTTCGACAGGGAGACACAGTGATGGTATCCAACAAAGTCGATTTGTAGCGGAATACGGTGCCTCTTTCATCAATCTTACAATAATGAAAGTGAATTCTTCAGACTCTGGCTGGTATTATTGCATTTTTTACATTAGGGGGGATTTGGTTGTCAACTCAACATGGTTGTTGGTTCATGGTAAGATTTATTTTTTCTATGATTTCAACATTCTTTGATTTTTTTTTAAAGAAGAATTAATCTTCTTTTTTTTTTACCGGTAAATATCTTTTTTCTTGTTTAAAGAAAATGGCACATTTCATGCAGAGGAAGACCCAAATTCTGAAAGTAACAATCCTTTTTAAACTATTTGTTATATTGTATAGTTGTATAAACAAGTTGAATTAACTGTTTATAATTGAATATAAACCTGCAGAAAAAAAGACGGTAAAGAAATATATACATATAGGCCTAAACAATTAAATCTCATTAATTTCCATTTTAAATTTAAATTAAATTAAATGAATTGTACTGAGATTCAGTTAGAGTTGGTTCATAAGTATAATATTGGTTCAAATGTGGATAAGAGATTATCATATCTTGACCCTCCCAGAACCCCGGCCAGTGAAGTGTGAGGGGAATTGGATCATGGTCGGAGGACTCTTTGGTTCTGCGGTCATCATCCTGGTTCTGGTCATTGTCGGACTCGTTTTTAGAATAGCACATCAACGTAAACTTCAAAAAGGTCAGCCAAGTCTTTCTTACAGATTTAACCATGGTGTGCCCTTGTTTAAATTGAGGATCCATGTAAGAAAAATATCTTCTGCATTAATATTTTTTATTGATATTTTTTAGATACTACAAATCAACCTCAACTACAGGAAAGCCAGGTAACACATTTCTTGATACACTTTACATTTTAAAATACACATTAACATCAGGGAAGGTAAACCTAATGTAGCATGAGTCTTATTTTAAAAAATGCATTGTCAAATTTGATTACGTATTTTTTATCTATTATTTTATATCAATATGAACATATATTTGCCCAGGGTCAGGAGCTAGCTGAAGTAAGCTACTCTATGTTGAGTTTCCGTCAGAAGAACAGAAGAGGGGGGCCCAGACCTAAGGACCTAGACACGGCCATTGTGTACGCAGCAACCAGAAGACTTTAGGAATCTATCAATCTTAACCATACGTTGAATAATTTTTTAAAAGACATGGAATTACATTGCATTACTATGAAGTCATTAAGAAACAAATAAGCTTGCAAATATATCTGGAAATATTTACATTTTGTTGACTACAATATGCATGTCGCTTCGATTTTTTTCTAGTACACGTGCACACGTTTTGTATGAAATGTATAGATTTTTTCTTTAAGAAAAATAAAAACATTTGCCAATTAAAGCTCTCCATGAATAATTATGGTTTACCTTTGCTTTTTATAAACCAATGAATTCTATAACAAAACATAAGTATTTCTTTATTTATGTCCATTTCCATCAAAGCTTTAATTTTTATGGGACACTACAACAACCCCAGGGCCTCATTTAGGTTTAATTTCCTCACGTCAAAAAATGGAATGAAATTAAAAAGCGGGCACACACACACACACACACACACACTGAATTACACAGACACTCACTTACAAAGCAAATATAAGCCATAAAAAGTTTGAGAAACATAGGCAATAAAAGAAAAACATGTTTTATTGGCAGTTCATTTTACAAAATGTTGACGCAATTGAGAAGAAACATTCCAGATTCTTGAAAGATCTACAAAAATGAGTAGGCGTTCTTGTTAATACTGTCCTGCTAATGTTTAAGAGGGGAGACAAATTCATGCTGTTTTCATATTGCCCATCTTTTGACCAGCTTACCTTACATCTGCATCGGTGTGAGACCAGGCTAAAATATGGTATATCTGCATCAGTTTATATGATCAAAATAAATACCTGACACCAATATCTAGGACTGGCTAGTCAATCGATACCATTTCTTTACGTCATAGAGGTCAGTGTTCATTTTATGGGGTCACATTGAGAGGATTGAAACTTAAGCTTTAAATTTAGACTAGCCTGAGCTCCATATGGAGTCAAATGAGGAATGCCATTGTGAGCATTTCACTGGGTTGATAAACTTATTTTAGCAAAGTGTAATAAGAGGGTCGACAGTGGTCGTCAACTTTGTATTTTATTCAGGAAACAAGTATCTTCCCAAGGAAACTATGGATGCCATGAAAACATAACTAATACTATAACAACTAACATGTACTGGGCAACAAATTCACATTGAAAAAGAAAAATGAGTGGGCATTCATATGCCTCAACCACCATTTACTGGAGGATGTCTCTGCGCCTGCTGACTCTTCCTCGGTCTAGCCCCATAAAGACATGTATCATAGGTTTTGAAGGATAAGACATATTAGTGGACTGGAGCCTGATGGGAGGACGAAACACAGGGAAAAGTTGTTCAATAATAAAGCAATCAGGTAAATGATTGGCTGTGTCGGTTAACATCATGCCAGACCATTTTGAAGTAGGGCCTGGGAAAATTACAAATGACCTCTTTAGAGTTTGAGCTTATTTCCAAAGCAGTGGATTCAGACATGTGGTCAATGAGGAGGTGTACGGGTGAGGCCTCCGGCTCAAGGAGGGCTACAGGTCTGTTGATTAACAGTAGGGCTTCTAACCCACAGCCTTCAGCATGGTTAGTGAATCACACTATCCAAGACTACCGCCCCCTGCGTGTTGTGGCTTGATGCCTCTCACCTCGGGCCCGCAAGTGAATGTCACAGAGATTCAAATGTCTATTTCCTCTAATGGGTTGAAACCACAAGATGTTTCTATGGCTGAGTGAGGAACACGGTACCAGGGACTTCAGCTCCACATCAATAATTGTACACCGAGAGTCTCTCCACTCTGTGGCTTTGGTTAACGATGAAGGTAGCAAACTGTTTTGCAGTCAGCTCGCATCGTGAGCGTATTATTGTTGTCGCAGCTCATCATATTTTCCACAAGCCTGAGTGTCAAGCAAAAAAACGGAAAAAGTCGCCACGCCTCTACATGCAAGGTCTAAAAGAAGTGCTTTGAGGCACAACTCGCAGTGATGACTAAAACAGTGATACGATATCTACTTCTCAGCACCTTTGGTAAGTAGAACTTCTCTTTTTGTCTTAGATTTGACCTCTACCCTCACTGCCAATTTAACAAGTCTAACTTGTGTATGTGTGTTAGTTAGGCTCCTCGTCTCACCCTCCGTGTCTCAGACCGTGGAGGTAGAGGCGGGGGACACTGTCACCTTTTCCTGTAGACATGTGTCCGATATTCCCACACTGTCTACCTGGATGAGGGCAGGTCGCACATCAAAGCCCTTTGTCATCTCCACTGGGTATGGAACTTCTCCTTTGACAGGGAGTCACAGTGATGGCATCCAACAAAGTCGATTTGTAACGGAATACGGTGCCTCTTTCATTAATCTTACAATGAAAGTGAGTTCTTCAGACTCTGGCTGGTATTATTGCCTTTTTTACCTTGGGATGGATGTAGTTGTTGTCAACTCAACATGGTTGTTGGTTCATGGTAAGATTTAATTTTTCTATGATTAGAACATTCTGTCGATAAACACAAACTTTGATATACATTTAATCTTCCTTTTTTTCCCCTGGTAAATTTACTTTTTCTTTGTTTAAAGAAAATGGTACATTTCACGAAGAGGACAACCCAAATTCTGAAAGTAACAATCCTTTTTAAAATATTTTTTATATTGTATAGTTGTATAAACAAGTTGAATTAACTGCTTATAATTGAATATAAACCTGCAGAAAAAAAAAGGACTGTAAAGAAATATATACATATAGGCCTAAACAATTGAATCTCATTCATTTCCATTTTAAATTTAAATTAAATTAAATGAATTGTACTGAGATTCAGTTAGAGTTGGTTCATAAGTATAATATTGGTTCAAATGTGGATAAGAGATTATCATATCTTGACCCTCCCAGAACCCCGGCCAGTGAAGTGTGAGGGGAATTGGATCATGGTCGGAGGACTCTTTGGTTCTGCGGTCATCATCCTGGTTCTGGTCATTGTCGGACTCGTTTTTAGAATAGCACATCAACGTAAACTTCAAAAAGGTCAGCCAAGTCTTTCTTACAGATTTAACCATGGTGTGCCCTTTTTTAAATTGAGGATCCATGTAAGAAAAATATCTTCTGCATTAATATTTTTTATTAATATTTTTTAGATACTACAAATCAACCACAACTACAGGAAAGCCAGGTAACACATTTCTTGATACACTTTACATTTTAAAATACACATTAACATCAGGGAAGGTAAACCTAATGTAGTACGAGTCTTATTTTTAAAAATGCATTGTCAAATTTGATTGCGTATTTTTTATATATTATTTTATATCAATATGAACATGTATATTTGCCCAGGTTCAGAAGCCAGAGCTGGCTGAAGTATGCTACTCTATGTTGAGTTTCCGTCAGAAGAACAGAAGAGGGGGGCCCAGACCTAAGGACCTAGACACGGCCATTGTGTACACAGCAACCAGAAGACTTTAGGAATCCAATCTTAACCATATGTTGACTCTTTTTTTGCAAGACATGGAATTACATTGCATTACTATGAAGTCATTAAGAAACAAATGAGCTTGCAAATATAGCTGGAAGTATTTACATTTAGTTGATTACAAAATGCATGTCGCAAATATGTTTTTCTAGTACACAGGCACATGTTTTGTACGAAAAAATGGTCGGTTAAAGCTCTCCATGAATGATTTTGGTTTATCTTTGCTTTTTATAAACCAATGAATTCTAATTCTAAATTATATGTATATAAAACAGCATTTATTTATGTCCATTTCCATCAATACTTTAATTTTTATGGGCCACTACAACAACCCCAGTGCCTCATTTTGGTTTCAACGCATGTCAAAAAATGGAATGAAATTAAAAGATAAAGTCATAAAAAGTTTGAGAAACATAGCAATAAAATAAAAACTTGTTTTATTGGCAGTTCATTTTACAAAATGTTGACGCAATTGAGAAGAAACATTGCAGGTTCTTGAAGATCTACAAAATGAGTAGGCCTTCTTGTAAGTACTGTCCTGCTAATGTTTCAGAGGTTAGACAAATTTAGACACGCTGTTTTCATATTGCCCATCTTTTCACCAGCTTACCATCTGCATCGGTGCGAGACCAGGCTAAAATATGGTATATGCATCAGCGAATATGATCAATGTAAATACCTGACACCAATATCTAGGATTGGCAAGTCAATCCATACCATTTCTATCCATCTTAGTGATCATTTTCTGGGGTGACATTGAGAGGATTGAAAATAAAGCTTTAACTTGAGACTAGCCTCAGCTCCATATGGAGTTTAATGAAGAATGCCACTGGGAGCATTTCACTGGGTTAATAAACCCTTTTGAACAAAGTGTTCAAAATAAATTGTCAATTTAAATCCAATTCAACATAGTGCGTTAAAAAATGAGCAGGAAACGGTTAGTGATTGTGCCAGTGAAAGGCTATAGGCTGCAGGTTCTACATCCACTATTTATCAAACGCATTTAAAAAGAGAACCAAACACCTGGTCACCACCTGGAAATTTAGTTATTTTTCCCTTCTTAGGTTCCCCCGTTCGGTTTCCTAAAGTGTAGTTTCCTAAAAGTCCTAAAGAGAGCTGTGTCGCATCAATGCTTAATCAGCAGGTAACCAACACAGCCAATGAGCGACAATGCATGCAACAGCAAGCCATTACCTTCTAGACGGAGTCATCTGGAACGCATAACATGTGCAGTGTTGGTGTCTGGTTCTCCTTTAAAACAAGTCACTGTGAAAACCTTCAGCACTCTCGTTACCTGTATCCTGGGGTTCTTGCATGTACTCACCTGAGGTTAAAAGAAAGAGCTCCACCACCGTGCCCCACATGAACGCGGTATAAATTAAAACACTAGGAGGACCTAAGAGCTGGAGTACAACCGGACTAGGATCTGTTCCAAGCCCACTTGAGAGTGATGGGGAGGATGACGAATAGGCTACGTGGACACGAGGTTGGCGGTTAGCCGTTTGTGATCGAGGCTTCTCACTGCCGGCAAAAAAGGCCCATTCTACCAGCAAGTGTGACGTTTAAAAGCCCCCCCCCCCCCCCCCCCCCCCCCCCTCCCTTTAAATCTACCCCAGTGCGACGTCACACATGAGATCAACCAACCAGACGTACGAGGGATAGATCAGCAACACCCAGTGGGCCATACTAACTGGTTATGCTGACCTACCCACCAAACAATCTGACCGTGGACACGCCCACGTGTGACGTCACTCACTAGGGTACATTTCGCTTGAAGTGGCTGACCAACGTCATACCTGGTGGTGGAAGCGGGACCCTTTAATGGGACAGTTAGTCGGTATACAGGGTTTAATGGCGATCAGACATTTTATGCAGGGAGCGACGTTAGTCGACGAATATATTATAAAGAAACGTGCGACTGAAGTATCAAGAACATCGGGATCACGGTATGAGGCCTTTATTGAAAACCATTTCCAACAAAGGAGGCGACATTTTTCTTTAAAATCGCATTTCGGTATTCTTTCTTTACAGACGATGTGATATTTAAGTCACAGCAGAAGTTTACCAAGCTGTTATACGCCGTTGGAACGGGATGGCCCAGCAGATGGACCCAGTGCGTACGTTCGATACCAAATAGAACCTCCAAAACAAGTGACGCTTTTAAAAAAGCTTCCCATGGCACACACACAATAGTAGAACACTAATCAACGTAATTTTTACAAAATTACAAAATAAAAAACGACCTATAGCCATAGACTGTTAAAACGACTACAGCACAGTGACAAAGATAGAATCGATTAAAAATATGAAATCTGCTCCAGAATGTTATAATTAAAATTACAAATGAAATATAATCCATAAAGGAGACGAGGACGACGGTTCCTCCTGAGAGCGGGGAACGAAACGCGCTCCACCGTCGCCGGGGAAACGAAGAGCGCCGAGAGCATCTGGCGAGCGGAACGATCCTGTGGGATAGAGCAAAAATATAGAAAACATCAACATCACGCTCTGCAACTAGAGACAGCGGGCACTGGGGACCTACTCTAAAATATATATTTAGTATAAGTGCTTTTAATTTTGAGTCGAGTACCGCATCTTCCACCACAGAGAAGGTACAATACAAAAATATATGACTCGTATAGTTTCTTACTTCCCCACATACGATTGAGACGAGGATGTTCGTTCCAGTGAAACCCGTCCTTCCTTACAACGTCCCTCCAACAAGAGGATTTTAATCAGCTTCCCTGCGAGACCAATGGACTCGGTGTGATTTATCGTTAGCGTAGCGCGCATGTTGTCCTCACCTTGACGTGCACGCTGGGAGGAGGGGGCGTGGGGGCGGAGGAGCTAATAAGCGTAGCGTGCCGGCGGTGGCGGAGGCAACCGCTCAGCGTAGGGGTCCCGGGGGCGGTGCACCACCCCGTACGGCGGCGGCTGCCTAGAGGGGGAGAGGCGGGAGCGCTCGTAGCCGTAGCCGTTACCGGTGGGGGGCATGGGGAGGGGCGGCGCCCGGCGGAGGGGGCTGCGCTCTCGGGGGTAGTACGAGGACGGTGGCGGGGGCAGGGCGCGGCGATCGTACGGGTCGAGCGGCGCCGTGAGGATGCGCTCACGGACGGCGATCGAGGGGGGAGGAGGGGGCACGGGGCCGGGTCGGCGGTCGTCGTAGGCGGCCGGCATGCCGTAGGGGCGGGCGCGGTACTTCTCGTAGTAGTCGACCACGCCGTAGGCCTCGCGCTCGCGCTCATAGGGCCGCTCGGCGTACACCGCACGCCGGGGGGGAGGGGGCGGGGGAGGGGGGGTGGGATAGCCGGGGGGCATGTGGTGGTGGGGGGGTTGGTGATGGTGGTGGTGGTGATGGGGTGGGCCCCTCATGTAGTTGGGCGGCGGTGGGGGGGGCTCGTGTCGGTCGCCCGGATACCCGTGTGGCGGCCAGTAGCCTCCCTCCTGGGGTGGGGGCGGGTAGTCGTCCTGTTCCTCGTGCCTTGGCCGGCTCTTGGAGATCTGCACGTGTATACGTTTACCTGGGGACGGACAGGGTGAGGTTTAGGAGGATAAATCGGTATGGAATGCACAGGCACAACGATAACTTTTACTTGATAGCCTAGATTAGGACTAAATTACACCCCGAAAGATCAAGCCATATTCATGTTGCCCCCTACTTTGTAACATCCATGTCCCCCTTACCTTGAAACTCTGTGTTGTCCAGACCCTTAATGGCATCCATGGCCTCCTCCGAGTTGCACATGTGAACGAACGCAAAGTTCTTGACGACGGCACACTCCGACACACTGCCGTACTCCTCGAACAGCGTGCGGAGCTCCCCGTCATCGCCCTTGTCCACGTTGGCCACGTGCAGCTTCACGGCACCCTGGTTCTTGCCGTGGCTCGCCTCCACGTTGATCTGGGAGCCGTGGAGCTTGTGCAGATGCAGGATCTTGATGGCCTTGACGGCCGCCTTGCGGTCGTCCATGTGGACAAAGGCGAAGTTCTTGATAATGGAGCACTCGGTGACGGTGCCATGCTCTTTGAAGAGGGCCTCGATCTCCTCCTGGTCCGCCTCCCGCGGGAGGTTCCCCACGAATATCTTCACCATTCTACTTTTGGATCTGTTTCAACAATGTCAAAATGGGTAAATTGTATGCGTCAGGCCTTTGGTGCATTACCAGTCAAGGTAATGAGAGCTGGTGATTATTTGCAGTGATTCCCATATTCTCCTTTTTTTAGAAGCCTGCTAGACAACATCTCATAAAAACCAGAGCATTTGATGGTGATTAACCCCTCAGCGACACATGCACTAGTTTACCTCGTGCAACCTACAGCACTAGGCTACCCTGACCTCATAAATCAGTCATAACCAAAGACAATTAAACATTTACGCATACGAAATAGTGTTATGCTTCTTAAACACATTTGCGTTACATTAACCGATATGCAGAGATCACCTTGGACGAAAGAATCCATTTCGGATAAATTGCGGCTAATGCTAAGTAGCTAGCTAGGCCATATTATCAACAAAGCCCCCCGATCCATCCACGGTTAATACCGACCTCCACTGCTTAATAAAATAATCAATACTTTCACTCTTTATTCCAACATTGATTTAACGTTGAAATCATGTACAATTGATCGATTTACAATAGAATACGTTAATTGTTACCTTTTAACCGGGAACCGGTAGCCTCAATGAATGGCGTTCAACCTTTGACTGTCAGAGAACCCTCTTCTTCTTCTTCCTTTTTAATGGGGTTCAACCATTAACTTATCGGGGTATTACCGCCCCCTATTGGCGGGCGTTCCTTTTCGGAATATTGGCGTGGATTAGTCTGGAATTGAGCTCGTTGGGAGGTATTTGGTCAGATCAAAAAGTGATCTGACCAATCAAATTGTAAGGGCGGGCTTTATACGTTGATGGACAGATGATACACATTAACGTAATCAATCACGTCACCAAAGAGCGCTCAGCGCTTTTACTTTTTTTCTCAAAAATGCTGACCGTGTTGCCAATTTGTCCGTGTATCCTTAAATTCTTTTTACAAAACCGGCATAAATCGTTTATGTCCATCTTCTTTTTCTACTTCTTCGAACGTGCGCTCAGTTGAGTTAGTTTGAGAATAGCTGTGCTTCGCACAACATACGTCACATACTACGTTGCTCTGATTGATTTTAGGTCTATCCAATTGAGCGAAGAGGCATTTTCCTTCCTGGTTCCGCCCTATAATCACAGCCCAATGGTTCGGTCTCAGACTCATATTCTGACTAGAATTATGAGTATGACATCGCCAGGCTAGGGATCATCAGTTTAACAGGACCCGAAGAAGCCCCTATGGACGACGAACGAGGAAGGAACACACACACACACACGCACGCACGCACGCACGCAAACACACACACACACACACACACACACACACACACACACACACACACACACACACACACACACACACACACACACACACACACACACACACACACACACGTGTTTCATTGCATTGTATCAAAGTTCCTGTGGTGTGATTCCAGTGTTGTGTGGTCTGTGATTGATCCCTGTGTGTCCTACCCGTGTTATAATACCCAAATTTCTTCCAACACCCACATGATGTTGGATTAAACAGATGTTTTTGCCTGTTTCACTGGTATGGTCAGAGAATGTCTAATATGACGGGCTCTGGTATGGTCCCTTTGGAGTGGCGAAGTCACGCCCCTTCCGGTAGGGCTCATGGGACCTATGAGATCGAAAAATATGAATGGGTGTCAATGGAGAGAAAATAATTATTTTCTGGTCCCAGTCTTTATATGCCCTGGATTACACATATGTTATATCGACGCATATGATATACGTCACCACACCCGCACTTGGAACTCGGCACAGAGATGGCGATCTCTCTGCTCCACTTCACCACTTTTTTCCAAGGCGATAAATGCATAGAAAGAGGTGAAAACCACTATAAGTCGGGGCATGTGGAGAGTTTTAGTTATGTGCCATCTCTATGTGCCATCTCTGTGCCGAGTTTGGTGCGGGTGTGGTGACGTATATCATATGCGTCGAGAGCAGCGAAGAGCTGTAGTTCACAAAGTGGCCTCACATAAAACCTAAAATTATCAAACTTCTTCACGAAAATTTTTAGTTTTCTTTGCATGAAAAATGATCATTTAAATCCACAAACAACATATGTGTAATCCAGGGTATATAAAGACTGGGACCAGAAAATAATTATTTTCTCTCCATTGACACCCATTCATATTTTTCGATCTCATAGGTCCCATGAGCTCTACCGGAAGGGGCGTGACTTCGCCACTCTATACACTAGAGGTTTTGTATGCCCATATATGGTTTGATCAGAAGCTCCGCCCCCCCCTGGCCGTGAGATGTTATCCGTTTTAAATCCAAGTTATTTATTGATGCTTTATGGTGGAGGAAGCAGGCGTTGTTATTCGGCTCTTCCCAGAAGAACTTCATCCCCTTCAATAAAGAAATGTAATGCAAATAAAACCGTCCAGCGAGGGTCACATCCGAGTAGAAAGCAAAGGAAGAGCATACAGTGATGTTCAGCTCACGTGTAAACTATTTGAATCGTTCATAAGTTATTTCCCGATTTTTCTGCCCATTTTGGAAAAACCGAAGCCACTATTATTAGTTACTTTCAGTTCTTCAACCTCACGTATCATCATTCTGGGAAGTGCACTCGCCCTTAAGATGAGAGCGTGGGAGGGAGTTGGAGAAAAGGGGGAGGATTGTTCCTGTCTGTCTACGCTCTATTAGAAAAGCCACCGTTAGAATTGTGCCTGAAGTCCCTCCGAACATTTCGGCCTGGCAGTGGATGTCGTAGAAAGTCGAAGCAATTTCATGCAAAGGTAGGCACTTGCGGATGATTTAAAATGACTCACAGAGCTGTTTAGAAAGACACCCTGTTTCAAAAGGCTACTTAAAGTAGTAGGCCTATGAGGATGAGTGGGATATTACTGAGCCTGTTCATATGCTTATCTGTCTGTGTGTCTCTCTCTGAAATTCTTTCACTTTTGATATCTGTAAATAGCAATATTTTTCGCATGTAAACATGTTAGAATCCAGGGTCATTCTTACTAGAGATACCACATTTAAAATAAAAATAAGATACAGGATTGCACAGGAAATTTGGTACAGCCTAAATATTTATTGTTTGTAAAATAAAACAAGAAATCATGTGGTCGAAAATATCCAATTTCAGAAAACAGACATCAGTTGCCTTTCTGTGTTTGTGTTGCAATAATAATTGTGACATCCTTTTGGCCATTTTTACACAAATGCTTTACAGACATGAGTCTAAATCCCTTTGACTTCTATGAGTCTAAGGGATGTTATATCAATATTGTGCACAAATAGGTAAGGGATAATGTATAGAACGCCGGTCATTATCGAGAAAATAAGCCCCGACAGGGCGAACAGGACACCGACGCGCAGCGGAGGTGTCTTGCTTCGCCATGAAGGGGCTTATTTTACGACAATGACCGGCAAAGTTCTATACATTATCCCGCTTATTACACGGCTACTTCCCAAAACTAAACAATTTATTTACAATGTATTTGTTACCAGCATTCATAGTGTTGGTCAGCAGAGAAATAGTCCGCCCAAGACGTTGACGTCGTTGCTTAGCAACCGACAGCGCTTGGGTTGATACATATCCCGCTTATTGCATTGACAAGTTACCGGACGACGTGCGGAGTGATACCAAAGGCAAAAAGTCGCCGCTAGTTATTACGCAAATGAACACACGCTTTTACCCGAGGCAACTTGCAGTGTAGTTTGGGCAGGTAATAATAATAATAATAATACATTTAATTTAGAGGCGCCTTTCAAGACACCCAAGGTCACCTTACAGAGCATATAGTCATCATAAATCGTTTAAAAAAAACAAGACATCAGTAGGTAGGGGTTAGGCTCACTCTCCGGCCTCAGTGTTAACTCGTTCCTGTTATTCTGTGTTGCATTTCAGTCCACCGCCAGCTTATCCGTCATGGACGTCTCCCAGACCCTGGAGACTGAGGAGGACCAGTTAACCTGCCTCTACATCAGCCTCTACCATCCACAGCAAGGCGCCAAGGGCATGTTCCGCCTACTGCCCCTGGGCCCGGGCGCGGGGCACCACGCCCATCCCGCTGACGAGCCGCTGAGGTTCGGCCGCGACCAGCAGGCCTGTATCTTCGCCCTGGCCGACCCCCGTGTCTCCCGCAAGCAGCTGTCCGTCCAGGCCTTCCGGACCCCGCGGAGCCCCCACCTCCAGTTCAGCGTTCAGAGCCTGAGCCAGCGGGGCCGGGTGTCCGTGGACGGCATCTCCCTGGTCTACCTGGAGAGGTTGGACGTCGGGTCCACGGCCCTGGTGAAGTTCGGCGACTACGAGATGCTGATCCGGGTGGAGCGGGGCGAGGCCGTGGCCAGCTTTGAGGTGCTCTTTGACGTACGTGAGGCCCGGCCGTCGAGGGCGGGGCAGGCGGAGGCGGGGCCCAGCATCGCTCCCGTCATGGAGACGGGGTGGTCGGAAAGACCGGCAGACCTGAGGAGCCACGAACAGGGGCCAATGGAGAGACAGGGGCCCATGGAGTCGGATGAGACCCTTCTGTATCTAAGCTGATCAAGAAGCTCTGCTGCTGTTCTTCTTTCCCGATCACCCTGGGATGATGGATGATTGTGTGGACATTTGTGGCCGCAAATTTCATTATATGTATTTGTGAACTATTTTTATAACTTTGTGTGCCACGTCAAATCCAACATTTATTGCAAAATGATGGTTAAATATTTAGTCAATGAGACTGATTTGAGAGATTTTATTATTGACTTAACTTGTACTTTTTATTTAATCAATCTTTATAGAAAAAAATCATTGTTTGCTATTAAATGATTGAAAAAACATTAAGCTGTTGGTCTATTTTTTAATCGATGATTAATGACAAAGCGAACAAGGGTTAACTATTCACTGTCACATTCTGAGGAACGGGTTTTTTTAAGAAGTCGTTAACGGACTGTGTCTTTATTCGAGGGTACTCAAATTACACAAAGCATTTCAAATCAGAAACTCAAGTTTTAAAGAGAAGCTTAACTTGCTTGTACCACTCTGCTTCAGCTCAATCAAGGGATCCTCAATCAAGCAATGATTAAGAAAAAATGCATAGGAATGAGAGTAAGTAACACCCAGGTTTTAGCAGGAAAACATCCGCCTAGGGAGATGCAAAAATGTGATCTGAGTGCATGAAACACTGACCCATTTGGATTATAGAAGCAGGCGCGAGGGGCATGGTCAGGCGTCAGAAAGCAGGTCACGCCCACTCGAGCGAGGTTAGTAGCCATAACAATCGCGTTTTACAGAGAATCACTCCCAACTTAACATAACAAAGCTAAGTCTTGAACCCATACACTCCTTTTTGTCCTTTTGCTATATGCTATATGTGCCGGCAGGAGTTTCGGCAAACATGAGTTGAGGATCCACCCATACTTACAGAGCCTTGTAATAGCCGTAACAGAAGCTCAAGCATGGAACCTGTGAATGGGTTGCTGTATGTCTTCAAATAGTCTCTGGTTTGGCCATTGATGTCTTACTTGATGCAGATACCAGTAGGTTATTGCCTCAAAATAGTCTATATTGTTCACATTCCGTCGAAGGGAAGGCTTCCTTATTAGGAAATTCCAGCCAAGAAAATGTACCAGACTCCTTTTTATTCACACACCAGTTGGAATGTGAAGAATCAGAATCAGAATCAGAATCTCTTTATTGTCATTGCACAAAGTGCAACGAAATTGGGGTAGAGGCTCTCAAAATAAGTGCTTTTTAAAACAAAAACTAAATGAGAAAAGGGTTATTTAAAAATATATATATATATATAGAATGTTGAAGAACTCAAACAAATCTATATATTTTAAAATGTCAGCCAATTTTAAAGGTCAGATTGGTATGATAATGCAATAATTTATAATTCTGGATTATTTAGAGAAATAACAGCTCTGGGGTGGAAACTGTTTTTAAGACTATTTGTTTTTGATCTGATTGCCCTGTAGCGCCTCCAAGAGGGCAACAGTTCAAACAGGTTATGGCCTGGGTGGGATGAGTGTCTCAGGGTGCTATGAGCTCTCCTGAGGCAGTGTCTATTGTAGACATCCTCAAGAGAGAGAAGAGGACATCCAATGACTTTTTGTGCCGTTTTTATGACCCTCTGGAGCGCTTTCCTCTCAGCTGCAGTGCAACTGGCAAACCACAGCGAGATGCAGTAGCTTAGGACAGTCTCAATGGTGATAAAAGGACTTCAGCATTTTCTCCGGAAGATTGTTCTTCCTGAGGATCCTTAGGAAATAGTCTCTGTTGGGCCTTTTTCATAAGCGCCTTGGTGTTTATTGTCCAGGTCAGGTCCTGCTGAATGTGCATGCCCAGGAACCTGAGGTCCGACTCTCTCCACACTCTCCCCGTTCATATAGATGGGCTGAATGTCCTGCTTATTCCTCCTATAATCAACCATCAGCTCTTTGTTCTTTGAGGTGTTGAGGATGAGGTTGTTCTCCGCACACCATGTAGAGGAAGTGAAAGAAATGTTTGAGCGTCGGACACATGTATCTGGTTGTAGTAAACCCTTAGTTTGTCAAGCATGACTTGTGTCACTTTTTTTGACCTCAGAATAAATGTTGATTTGAACCGTAAAGTTAAGTAGTTTTAATCATTTCAAACGTTAACCTCACATGGCCTATACAGCATTAGTCTATATTGACCTGATATGATTCTGTCGAAGGAACAATGCTAAAACTAAATCATGTAGTCATCAGCAGATGAGTTTGAGTGCTTACTTGTCTTGTGGGAAAGTGCTGTCAAAGTAGATATCTGGTCATAACCTTTATCTTCCTGTGATACCTTACAATCGAATATGGAAAAGCCAACTCTCAATAGTGTTGTAATGCCTGACCGTTGCCCTCAGTAAGTGAAAAGGAGAGGTTCTTTTCCAGTGACCTGCATTGATCACTTTGATTTCCGTGCAGTTTTTTTTTAGCTAGTGATTAGAAAAAAATTGACACCAAGGCAAGGTCTGGATCAGAATAAATGATTTATCTTTTTTTTTTTTATCCAACGATATGTTATCACATGTTACTCTGCCACGTGCACCACAGTAGTTTCGGGTCAAGAGATAATTAGGGTTGTTCCTTCTACAAGATATGACAGACCTCTCATGTGCATCATCACTGGGCTGGGCCTCAGCAGGGAGGTCGAGTGAGGGGCCAGTTTCACGTTCCTTGAGTTGAGGACATGACCGGGGGCCCAGCAGGGCCTCTTTTATCCGAGTAGCCTGAAGACTGGTACTCAGCACAGCACCATGTCTGCACAGGGGCAGACATGGATGAGAGGCAGCAGGCAGTCACAGTGGCCCGTCTGCCCCCAATTAGTGAACCTGAGACATCCACTCGGGCCGTCTCCGCTAACGGCCTGTGTAATCTGGACACCCCACAATTCTTCACCCCCTCCCAGGCAGGCTCAGAAACATACATCTAACAGAGCAATTCCTTTTTTTAGCTGGTAAGTAGAGTTGTGGCCAAAAAAAACAACGTGTTTTAGGTCTAATCATAAAAACATGTTTATTACGTGCTTTTAGGCATCGGGTGTGGGGATCTGTACATTTTCCCAGACAGAACAGACACCCACCATGACCAGCATCTGTGCCTTTTCATCTGCATTCATTATGGGTGGGCTGGGGGGGATGACGACTTGGTTTGGTTTCAGTTTCATGACTGCATCACTGATCTACACTGGTTTTTGATGTAGGGGTTCTGATCTGTCAGCCTCACATCCTTTCCATGGAGTAAGACCGTATCGGCTGCCTGCAGTTTAAGAAATTACGACATTTTTTACAAATACTGTAAAGAGCATTACATGGGATCTCAAACGACACAAGCAAACACCAACTCAAGAATGAGTCCAATGTTTTAAATGTGTGCCTCGTAGCTACTACAAAAAAATATTAAAAATAAAATGTATTTTCAAACCTTTGAAATTCTGGTACCCATTCAAAATAGTATGAGGTTGATTAGGCTTTAGAAGCCCTTTCAGAAAGTGGTAGGGCCCACCCAGACGTATGATAATAAATGAGTGCACCAGTTGCTAGTAGCGTAGGCTTGTGCCGTGTTCCAATACCCGTACTGTCCGCACTTACTAGCCAAAATTTGAGTACACAGTACGTTCCAATTCAGATCCGGCGAAAAGAAGTATACTTCAAGGACCCGGATGCCGTACTCAAAACGGCCTAATCGTGAAGTGTGGATCGAAGGACACTCCCCGTACTCAACGGCAGCCATCTTAGCTACGTAGCGGAAGAGGCGGAGCCAGGCTGAGCCAAAGTCGGCGCATTTTCCACATAGCCTGCATTAATAGTCATTTTGTAGTTTTTATAGCTTTTTATAGCTGCTAGGCGTAGAGTTCACCGTTCAAAGCGGGATGTTTATTGCGGGGGAGGAGCCACCATTTCCGGTAAGTGCACCACAGAGTACTCGATTTGGAACAGCACTCGCATCTAAAAAATTAGCGTACTCAAGTGAGTACGGATAGTGCAGATAGTGTACTTCCTTTAAGTATACTCATGGAAGTACGGGTATTGGAACACGGCACTGGTGTTTGAGCTAATTCTATTTTCTTTTAGCTTATTGAAGTCAGGCAAATAGTTACATTTTACAACGTTCAAGGTCAACACATTGAAAAGTTAACACAATTAAATACAATACAACATAACATCATAATATAACAAGTGATTACAGCCATGCGGCTTCTACAACCCTTCTACAGAGGGTGTTCCCTAGCTTCCAGAGTTCTTTACATCCAACAATTCCATATTTTTCCACCTTTGAATAGGTCACCCGGCCATGGCTTCAATAAGCCCCAAACCCTCTGAGACACCCCACATGACCACAACAAATGTGACACATCCTCATCCACACCACAGCCCTGGGACAATTTGCGCCCCCTAGAAGACCCATTTCCTTTTAAAAACTCTGTTTGGGAGGCATTTGTGTTGCTTGCAAGCCAGATCTTTGTATACATTAAACAAAAAGGAAAATTAAAAAAACATCCAAAGATTAAGGCAGCTGGCTTCAACCAACAGGCACCAGTTTAGATCGTTCTGGGCTTAAAGATTTAAGCCCCGAGTTCTTCAATCTTGCCATCCTCCGGATTTCACAAAGGCTTTTACCCTTTCATAGAGTAAGGCCTTTTCTTTTCAAGCAAGGTCTTACCCCCACTTCCTTAGTACTTGGTGACCTACCCAGAAGATGGCAAATCCTCCCAGTTAATATTTTCCATATTCTTTGTGTTTAGAGTGATCCATCATAGTTCGGAAAATAGGGACTCTTCCTATTGGGCAAGCCACTGAAATCACCTTTGAAGCCTACAGGTAGATTCCCATCAGCGCTGGTCCTGACTGCCGCTCAGCCAATACAGTTCAGCTGGCCGCAAGCCACCGCTGCCTTCCCACGACGGCTCCCCTGCGGTGAGAGATCAGGGTACAGACAGACAGTTTAAACAAGAGGACGGGATGTGCGCGGGATGTCACAGATAGGTCATTTTGATGTAGCACCTACCCAGCTCATCCTGTCAGAGGGGTCTCCTGATGGACACTTACCGTGTAGCGCCGACTCCTGGCATAGCGTTACGTCAACCCCTGTGCAGGGGGCGAGGGGTATGGTAACCTACAAAGAGCACAAACACTGAGGATACCAGAGTAGGTAGCGCCAAACAATGGGGTGAAGGGTTAAGTGCAGTGAGAAGGGGAAGCAAAGGTCAATGGCAAATGCGTGAGAAATATGCATGATGGGAATTACACAATTGATACATGTACATCATTTTTTGTTTATTAACAGTTGTCGAAGCAACACGCGACCATATCGGAGCTAGCAATTACGGCTCAATTGCTTAAATTGAAACAAGGTTTAGTTACGAAATTAAGGATAGTTAAAAAATGAAACTTGGACTAGAAGGCCTCACCTATGATCGATGCAATGATGCGAGTAGGAACGCCGAATTCTTTGTTGGTAACATGTGTTTATTTAAAAGACTTGAAAATGAAAAGAGGTCTGAGGAAAATAAAATCATACATGTCGTTGCTAGATGTATTAAAGAATCAATGTCCGCAAAAGTAAAAAATTATAATTTTAGAACAACAGTGGAAATGTGATTCGTCATGCGTCGCAAATATATGGACTGTTAAAGTTGAACAATCTGTGACAAGCGCTATGATTACAACGCCACTACAACGGCATGATTCCTGTGACTAGAAACAATTCATAGCATTTTGAAAAAGAACAAACAGAAAACCCTACGAATAAATTGTCTCACACAAATCGGTTATTTAACTGACGAACAAATTAAGTCACAGTTTTCTTAGTCTATATAAAATAATGACCGAAAAGCAGAAAATAGTTATTTTTGTCGATTGACGTTTTGTTTAAGTAGATGAGGCACCTTCACCAGTAAACTGCAAACAGTAGAATTCTGAATAGTAAAACAAACATGACAACAAAATAATAATCAAAAGAAAGGCGCCAACATCAGCCCAAGGATGAGGACGTGTGTTTCGAAGCCATCGAATGGTTTAAAAATTACGGACACTTCCGCAAGAGTCGCTTCCGTGAAGCCTCATGGCGAACGCAACGCAATCCGCCGTAGACTACAGTGGGCGGTTCGAAGGGGGGGTTGCGGGTATAGCGCCACGTGCATCAGCAGACGACGATCTTGACATAGTCTAAACCTGGAAAGAGAGCACACCACACAGGTCAAGCCGGCTTTACACTACAGGACTCGCGCAAGTCTCATGTTTAGCACTTTCAGTCAAGATGTCGATGGTCATCACAATACACGTAACGGCTTTCGGGTTTCTTAATATGGTTTAACAGCTTGAATATTCTTTTAACGCAAGATTCTCATCTTAACTGACCCAGCTCGTTTTATTCAAAGCGTTTTGGCCGCAGTATTGCCTCCTTCTCAACCTGGCGTGCCTGGTTCCCCCCACCTCGGTGCGCCCCTGGTCATGCTCCACTCACCTTGGGTCCCTCTCTTGCTTTCCAGCGATGCTAATAGCCAGCATAGCGTGGCGGCGGTGGCGGCGGAGCTCCGTACGGGTCCCTGGGTCGGGGCAGCGCGTACATGGGGGGCCGGGGCACCGGTGACAGCCGGGACCTCTCGTACGAGTAGCCGTTGCCGGATGGGGGCGGCGGGGTGGGGAGAGGAGTGCGCCGGATGGGACTCCTGTCCCTGGCGTAGTAGGCGGCGGCCGAAGTGGGTGGAGGAGGGGCGCCCAGGGAACGACCATCGTAGGGGTCGTAGGGCCGCTCCCTCGCAGAGGGGGGTGGTGGTGGGATGGGGGGCGCCCGCCTGTCCATGTAGGGCGCCGGGGCGTAGGAGGGCGCCGTGGCGTAGGACGGGGGTGCCGGGTAGGAAGGCGGGGCGGCGGAGGCGTAGGGCGCCGGGGCGTAGGGTCTTGCCCGGTACTTCTCGTAGTAGTCGACCACGTTGTATCCGTCCCGCTCGCCGCCGTATGGGTGCTCCGGGTAGGCGGGCCGACGCGGAGGAGGTGGCGGGGGTGGGGGAGGAGGGTACCCATGCATGCGCCCTCTGTAGTGCATGTCGGGGTGGTCCGGTCCCGGGTAATGCCGGGGAGGGAAGTAACCTCCCCGGTGCATGGGCGGAGGGTACTCCTCCTCCTCCTCTCCGCCCCGCGGGCGATTCCTCGACATCTGGACGTGGATGCGCTTGGCTGCAGGAAGACACTTTGTCAATCAGAGACCACCGACAACTCTATGCTAGAATTTAACAACCAAAGGCTTGCTTAGACCAGCAGCAGTGGGTACCATGCGACACATGAAACATGAGAATATGCAAGACGTACCCTGGAACTCGGTGTTGTCCAGTCCCTTTATTGCGTCCATCGCTTCCTCGCTGTTGGGCATGTGCACAAAGGCGAAGTTCTTGATGATGGCGCACTCGGACACGTCTCCGTACTCCTCGAACAGAGCGCGGAGCTCGTCGTCGTGGCCCTTCTCCACATTGGCGATGTGAAGCTTCACGGGCCCGTTGTTCTTGCCCCGGCTGGGCTCCACGTTGATGGGCCTGCCGTGGAGCTTGTGGCCGTGCAGCTCGCGGATGGCTTTGGTGGCCGACTTCCGGTCATCCATGTGAACGAAGGCGTAGTTCTTGTACTTCGCACACTCTGTGACCTGGCCGTACGGCGTGAACAGAGCCTCCAGCTCATCCTTCTCCGCCTCTTGGGCAATGTTCCCAATGAAGATCTTCACCATAGTAACGGCTCAGCGACGACCTCTAGAAGACATGACAAGAACCATAGAGTTTAAAACTATGTTTTGAGTCGCTCTCCAGCTTCCGCAAAGGACTCAAGACTCGCCGATTCAGAGTTCAACTAGACTCTGTATATCAACCCCTCCCACTTGTGGTATGTTGTAGTCCTGGCCCTTTATGTACGCACTTATTGTAAGTTGTACGTCCTGCCACTTAATTGTGTGGCCTCTTATCCTAGCTATAATGGTCTTATAAAGGGAATCAGTTAACCTAGCGATTGTTGGTATTTGGTTCTATGAACGTCCTTATTTCGACAGATATATATTGCACTTTTTTTTAACAAATGTACTCAATGTGAGTCGCTTTGGATAAAAGCGTCTGCTAAATGCCCTAAATATAAATGTAAAACAGCTCCGTAGTCGTGGTGTGTTAATGGCGGGCAGGAGAATGAGGAAGTCCAGGTCGACGTTCTACCTAACTAGCTGGATGACTTAAACGTAGACCTTGAAGCCCGCTACGGGAAGTACACAGGCTCCACAAAGTCGCTCCCAAATGTACAGATCATCTACCCCCATATATTCATATATATAGAACATATACGGTTGTAAAGAACACGATGAACCACTCACATTAACGGTACATGTGTTGCTAGCACCTTTGCTATCCTGATCAGTCCATGCTAACTCAAGCTAATGTAGCTTTTTTCCGCCATCTTACCACATTCATTTATGTTTTGAGAATTGACGAATATTCCTACCGTGCAGGTTTCATAAATTATCTGAATTACACCTTAAAATCCAATCAAAGTAGGATTAAAAGCGATGCGAACTTACCAAGACTGCCCGAACAACTACGGAGTCGAACACCGTCGAGTGAGGCTGACGTTGCGTGCGTCTTGGCGTGTACTACGTACGCAATGACGTATGCAACAAACTGTAGCGTCACGGTTTGGGAGGAAGGGGCGGGCCTTTTGAGAGGGGGGTTCCGGGGGTTACCTTCCGGGTGGGTGTGTCCGGTTGTGTTTTCGGGTTGAGCCATGGGCTGTTTCCCAAAGTGAAGGCTGCAGCCTTGCTAGGACGCGTCCTTGCTAGTCGCGTCCTATGGAGATGAGACTAGAGTGCTAGCTCGAGTGCTTCCTAGCGTTTGTAACGTCGGACTTTGGGAACGACTTGGTAGTGTGGAAGCGCTTCCGCTTCCGCTTTTTAATACTGCGTGTCCGCTTGTAAACACATGTGCGCTTATGAATAAAACATGGCAGCAATCAAGCTGATCGATATTTATTTGACTTTTGTCTGTTATGAATGCGGTCATGTCTCCTTCGCATGGAGCCTCTTTGGGGAAGTCACAAAAGCTTTGTTGTGGTTGATCGAATTGTCTTTATTAAAAGGAAAATCCATTCAATTTTTATAAAACTAAGTGAAATTGTCTGAGAACTTAATTCATGCATCACATTTACAGTACGGTTGATTACTATTATGCAGGGGGGAAAAGACAAAGAAAGAGATGATAAACGTGTATATATTTGGATACATTATTTAACTGATCTGATTCATTCATTTATATATGCCTACAATCTACCAGTGCTTTGAACACATAAGTATATCATATAAAATACAATTATATACGTTCATTAAAAATTACAAACATTGCAAATGATCGGTTGTGCATTAATTTTACAACATTGGATAGTGGCACTATCCCTTCCACCGGTAAACAAATGTTTGTGCGCCACCCTAAGGCGCACAAAAGCCTCCGTTTGCTGGGCTGACCCTAAAAAAAAACGATTCAACACAAATATAAATAGACATAAATAATGTAATCTTGTGAGCGAGTAAATAGACATTGGTGACAGTGGTGTTTAACACCAGCTACGTCCATGCAAAATATAGCAACGTATCATTAAGTTGCAAAAACGTTTGAAAAGTGGCACAGGTCTTTAGGCTTGATTATTTGCATTAACATGATGAATCTATAAAAAGCAATACGGCACAAAATATTTCTGAAAACTAATATAACTTCACCTCGTTTGAACGTGTACTGCTCTGCCATTTTCAAGAACCCGCCCAGTGAACGCAGAGGATTGTGGGTAGTTTTGGCTCGTCTAGGATGCAGCGATGCATCCTTGAAAAATCTCGGAATTCTCAAAAACAAAGGACGCAAAAATGGCGCGGCTTTCGAGTGTCCTCAACATTGGAACAGTGCTTGTCGGCGTTCTATGACGTAGCGTCCTTAAAAGGGCGGCCGTTGAGCATGCTTCCTTGACATTGGGAAACAGCCACGGCCTCGGGCTGCATCCGAATACCTAGTACATACTATTTCTGTCTAGTGTCTACTACTTGACCATACTACACTTGACTGTGTAGTGCCGCCGAAACTCCACCGGATGTTTGGAGATGACGTATCTCCCCCCAGATGGCGGTGTCACGTTAAAATTGTACCGGGGGCGAAAATTGTACCGGCCTACGTCATCGTTTGTTTACATCCTGACAACCTGCCCGGCAACAGACTACGCGATGCAGAAAACATGTTTCCAAACGACGAAATAACATAATACAGATAGCGGATCGCTATCTGTATTATGATAGATAGAGATAACACTTGTTTTTACTTTATATTTGTATTGTATTTAATTGTTTAATCGAAACAATAAAAAACTTTGCCCGCGAAACTGCAGAACGCGTCAAATGACAAATGTTTTGCCCGCGAAACGGGCGATCGCGTCAAATGACGTAGGAAGGTTCTTGAAACATAATACAGATAACGGATCGCTAGATAACACTTGTTTTTACTTTATATTTGTATTGTATTGAATTGTTTAATCGAATTTAGCTAGTAAATAAAGTAAAAACAAGTGTTATCTAGCGATCCGTTATCTGTATTATGTTTCAAGAACCTTCCTACGTCATTTGACGCGATCGCCCGTTTCGCGGGCAAAACATTTGTCATTTGACGCGTTCGGCCGTTTCGCGGGCAAATTTTTTTATTGTTTCGATTAAACAATTAAATACAATACAAATATAAAGTAAAAACAATTGTTATCGCTATCTATCATAATACAGATAGCGATCCGCTATCTGTATTATGTTATTTAGTCGTTTGGAAACATGTTTTCTGCATCGCGTAGTCTGTTGCCGGGCAGGTTGTCAGGATGCAAACAAACGATGACGTAGGCCGGTACAATTTTCGCCCCCGGTACAATTTTAACGTGACAGCGGCAAAATGTACCTGTTTTCCGTCTTGTTATCGTTGCTATTAAATAAAAAAAATTCTCTTTCTACGCGAATGGCTCTTGAAATGGATATCTCTGCTAGAAGGCGTCGTCACGCCTTCTAGCACACACACACACACACACACACACACACACACACACACACACACACACACACACACACACACACACACACACACACACACACACACACACACACACACACACACACACACACACACACACACACACACACACACACACACACACACACACACACACACACACACACACACACACACACACACACACACACACACACACACACACACACACACACACACACACACACACACACACACACACACACACACACACACACACATAAAAAGCCGCTGTTGGTGGTGTCGGGTCAGCCATCTCTTCTTCGTTTGTTACCAGACTCCGGTTGCATTGTGGGATAGCGTAGTGTGGTCCGTGGTTCACTTTGGCGGTAGTATGCATTCGGAAACGACTTCCGTACTACAGAATGCATACTAGAGTATTCGGACGCGCTAGATTTTTCGCATACTACAAAATGCATACTATATAGTATGCAAGTACGAGTATTCGGATGCAGCGGTCTTGTCCACGCCAGTCGCAGGGAGCGTGACGTCACATACGAGACGTGTAGTCTTTCTCATTGTGTTTTCTCTACTGAACAATTGCACGATAAACGGTCAAACTCTTGACATGAAAAATTATAATTTAAATCCACAAACAACATATGTGTAATCCGGGGCATATAAAGACTGGGACCACAAGATAATTATTTTCTCTCCATTGAAACCCATTCATATTTTTCCATAGGTCCCATGGGCTCTACCGGAAGAGGCGTGACTTCGCCCCTCAGTAGACCTTTATGGTTGATTAGGTCAGGGTCCTTGATGGTTGATTTGCTCAGGGTCCTTGATGGTTTATGAGGTAATGTCCAATCCTTTGATATTATAAACAATTTCTGTCGAACCGTCTCAGCTTCGGTCCTAACGCTGATCGTGATTAAACTGAGGCCTCCTGCTCTAAATCTACTCCTAAATGCGGTGGTTGACATATGACTGAAGGACGGTCAAGGCCGTACCTACCATTGAGGACACCGAGGTCATGTCCTCGGTATTTTTTCCTTAAGTTTCGTTTCTGTGATAACGGCGCAAAGGGCAATTAAAACGTGTTAATCCGCTGGTCCACCACTAGGTGGCACACAACTGCTATTGCCAATACGACATCAGTCTCCAGATGTGGATATAATTTGTGCTTATGATGAAGGAAGGAAAGTGGTTGAAGTGATGAGAGATTCATTGCCATGTACAAACAAGCAGCGGAGATGGCCAGTACCATTGGTGTTACCCCAACGAAGAAGAGGATTACCGTGAAGCAGCATCATGCAATTCTATCCTAATATTAAATGCATCCTTTGCATTTACCTCACATTGCCAGTGACCACATTCTCGTGAGAGGTATTTTTTGGCTCTACGCCGCCTCAAAACCTGGTTAAGATCCGGTATGGGGGATGAGAAGCTTTCTGGCCTTGCTCTAATGAATGTGCATAGAAAAATTCCCCTGGATCCCATGAGAGTCCTCGAGATGGGCTGCATCTGGCCAAAGAAGAATTGACACTTGTTTTGATAAGAGGTAAGACTTATTGTAAGATATGGTATTACTGTACTTATTGTTACCTATATGCATTCTTTAATTATCACCAGTTTTGAGTAAACTGAATTGGTATGGGTTAAATGTGTATCCAAGCAACTCTTTATATCATTGCAGAACTGAGCAGGATCTCCCCCTTTATCATCTCTTTGTCTCTCATTCACCACAACACTTAATGTAGATACAGAGATCATCTTAGTTGTAGTTTTTTGTGAGGCAGAAACACCACACACACGCACACACACACACACACAAAGACACACACACACACACACACACACACACACACACACACACACACACACACACACACACACACACACACTACACAACAGTTTTGCCTAAAATAAATGTTTCATCAGCAACACAGTACTTATGTGTTGCTGTTTTTTCGGGGGGGGAAATATTTTTAGATTTTTTAATGTAATGCAAAACTAAAAGTTTTAGTACTGGTGAATGCATGTTTTGTTATTTGTGTAATGGATTGGGTCCGTACCGTACCTTTTATATAGTTTTAAATTGTTCTATTTTCTTTCATCTTAAGCAGAGCTAGCCTAACGTATACAAAAATGTATTGAAATATCAATTAAGTAATGTATACAAATATGTATGTTAGATTAAATATAAAGAAAGTATCATGAGTCAGAATTTTCAGGCATTCATCTGTAACAAAATATTTTTGGACAAACTTTTATTATCATCCATGCAGGCAACGCTCATGCCCCACCGGCTCTAAGCAAACATTTCCCAAAAAAGCTCCACAGCAATACAATTGCACACCTTATTATCAAGTATAAAGCCTTGGGTCCTGCCTATTATTGTGGGGGACCGTAGCCTTGGACAGGGTAATATGCCGGAGGATTCGATGTGACCTGCACGGTGGTGGAGGAGATGACCTGTGTGTGACGGCACCGGCGTTCCTTGAGTTCCCGTGCCAGCTGACAGTATGAGCATAAGCCGCAGAACGTGACGATACAGCAGTCGTCACAAATGGAGCCCTGCAGTGGGAGGGAGGCGGTGGGGAATAGAGAAGACGCACACTAATTATTGATTCATTAATAATTAATTGATATTGTCTTTGATTTCATGGATAAACCCTATTTAATCTGTTAGGGAAAGAGTGAGTGAGTGAGTGAGTGAGTGAGTGAGTGAGTGAGTGAGTGAGGGGGGATGAGTGTGTATCATCCCTTTTCCAACCACAGGGGTTGTAAGAAAAAATTACTGTTATTGTGATATTTTGGATAACAATAAAGGAAATCAGGTGAGTTGTTGCATCGTAATTATTGTTGGGGCCCACGTGCCTTTATGCGGTAGCGCTCTCTCACGGAGACCCGGAGGCCCAGGGACACGGCTGGCACTACGCCGCTCCAACACTCCAGTATGGGGAGACACACACCCTCGCCGTGGTCCGCGCTGACCTTATAGGGCAGGATGAACGGGCACCAAAATCCAAGGCAGCCTGCACGGTGCGCCACAGTTGAGACAGGTATTATTATTTTGACAAAGCACGGTTGACTACTTGATTCTGATTGATCAATCATTCCCCATGGCATGCATTACTTTTCAATACCAGGACTCCTCTCCCCATTAAAATGTCAAAATCCTACATTAAAATCAGAACTACCCACCAGATGTTGTTTGAAAACCCTAAGACACTATTCTCAAAGCACAGCGGGAGAATATTTGAGCTGAATGTTAGTAACTGAGGTACAAGCAGAGTAAAGCACTGAGCCTCCCCCTTCCACCTCAGGGTTGGTCAGCCACTTCCACTTCAGCAGTTTATTCATTAGTGAGGGGACAAGATAGACGCATTTTGGGTGTTTGACTCCGAGCTCAAAGGTTCTGGGTTCGAGCCCGACATTCACAGTCAACCTGTAGTCTTCCCTAAGCAAGTGTCAAGTTATTGGCTTGTCAAGTTGACAAACCATTCACATAGACCTCTGAAGAATAAGTCTTGCCTCGAGGATCCGGTTCCATCGGTCAAATGTCAATGGGAAATAACATTGTGTTTTTGAATGATCGTAGGTAACAAACTCTGTAGGTGGCGAAGAAGTAAAAGCTTCTCACGTTTTGAACTGCACACCTTTTCCATATAGATTCCACTTGGGTTTTGGATTATCGGTGCCGTTAATGCTTCGTCATAATAGTTAACTACTTTAACGTCACCGACAATCCAAAACCCTAGAGAGTTTGTTACGTGCGATCAGGGACGTCCTTAGGGGGGGGGGTCAATTAGGATGATTCCAGGGGAGCATCACTGACGGGGGCGCCCCAGAGGACACTGGTGGCAGTGGCGGACTCAGAGTGTTTGAAGGGCAGGGGCGAAAAAATAAAAAGGGCACATTCTGGACAACATGGGGCCCCACCAGCGGACACAGTGGCTTTTCTAACTTGATGGTGTTTTGTTCCCCCAACGGAGCCTTAAAGGCAGCGCTGCCTGGAAGGTCCTATCCCCTAACCTTAGCAAGCGCTGCCTTGAAGGTCCCATTCGGGGCACTTGTTACATCTCCATGTAGCACTTAAAAGAATAGTTGGGCTCATAATTTAAACGGGGGGTCTGGGGGTCCACCCCCATAAAAAATGTTGCTTCAAAGACACTGTTTCCCCTTATTCTAGCGACTTTATAAACACCAAAATGAGTTTTTCACATCATTGTGCACTTTCACATTTTAGCCAAAGAAAGGAGGATGCCTTACTGCTTTCATCTTTCCTAACATTTAAGTAAAAATTAGACTGGAGAAAATTCAATGTGCCGCTACCATACAGTCTTTGACCGCTGACAGCCAGCTACGGAAACATTTAAGGAAGTTTTCCTTCATGTTGAGGTGATAGCTGACAATTATCGTCTCTCTTGGATGAAATGACCTACACTTGAATGATCTTGAACGCTCAAAAAATGTATATACATTTTAAACGGATTATGCAAACTGAAAATATTAAGTTTTTCTAACTTGGCATCTAATTGCGCTTTTCCACTATGGGTACTGACATACTCTTAATCCGCTTTTGCTTCGTTATCCAGTGGAGATTTAAGTACCACTCGATGTACCTGTTTGTCATGGCGACGCCACATGAAAGCAAAGCCTCGCATTCCCCGTTCGTCAGCTACCAAAGAGAGGAACGTCTGTACCTCAATAGCTAACCACAACATGTTTTTTTCGGTTTGCCATATTCTTGCTCCAGAGGGCACATCGTCATCATCATGGGCAACCTAGGGCACTCATTAAGTTTTGTCCAAGTGTAAAGGGCAGCCAATAAGGCACTTTCTCTCATTTTCAGAACCATAGAGGGCACTTTAGCACACTTTTTCAACCATGGGGGCACCAGACGGGCAGAAGAGCACTAGAAGGGCACTATAAGGACCAGACGAGCAGATGGGCACTATCAGGGCACTAGAAGGGCACTGGAAGGGCATTGGAAGGGCACTAGAAGAACCAGACGGGCAGAAGGGCACTATCAGGGTACTAGAAGGGCACTAGAAGGTCACTAGAAGGACCAGACGGGCAGAAGGGCACTATCAGGGTACTAGAAGGGCACTAGAAGGGCACTGGAAGGCCACTAGAAGGACCAGACGGGCAGAAGGGCACTATCAGGGTAATAGAAGGGCACCAGATGGGCAGAAGGGGACTATCAGGGCACTAGAAGGGCTCCAGACGGGCAGAAGGGCACTATCAGGGTACTAAAGGGGGCACTAAAAGGGCACCAGATGGGCAGAAGGGGACTATAAGGGCACTCATTAAGGCACGTCATTGAATTTTCTTGTTCTAGAGGGCACATCATCATAATTTATTGTATGAAGGAGCACCCTAGAGGGCACCTAATCATGTTTTGCACGTGAAAAGGGCAGCCAATAAGGCATTTCCTCTCGTTTTCGACACTCTCGCAATGCATTGTGGATCCGTCCGTTCCGTTGGAGCTTTCGGCTCCGTCAAAAAGTTGAAAAATGTTCAACTTTTTCGGCAGCGACGGATCCGTCATCCAATCAGATCGCGTAGGCAAATTTAAGCACTGTGACGCGCCTCGGGCTCTGACGATACTGGAAAGCGGGAAAGCGGGTCATCTTGTGCTGCTATCCATTTGGATGTACGAAGTGGTAAAGTCGCCAATCTCCCAGCTTTCTTGCGGCATTTCACTGAGGCACGCCCCCTTTCGGTCGTATCTCGTCGCTTTCAAAGTAGAGCGAGCAGATCTGTACAACTAGCAAACAAGATGGCTGCGCCCATAGTCAATGGGGATTGAGCTGTATTTTATTTTTATTTGTACCACGTTGGGGGTTGTAATGTCGATTTTAAATCCTCTTACACACTTGATTTCATTGCTGCTTTAATCCGGTCACCAATTTATGGTCTTGCTTTGCGTGAAATTCAAAGTAGAGTTGTGTTTTCAAGCTGGTTTGCCAAAGAGGCTATGTTGCTAAAGATGACTAGCCCGCTACTACCCCTCGTGGCTCGACAGAAACACGACAGCACTTGTTGAAATAAAAATTGGCGAAAATGGCAAAATATTATTGCAATGTAAAAGGCTTGCAATGTTAATGTTTCTGTAAAGGCTAGCAACATTATACACTGGATTATTTATTTTTTCCAAAATAGTTCTCTTCTTAAACTCGTCGGACACAAATAGCAAATTGGAAGGCTGGAGCAAGGGAAATACGTCACGTTCTCGCTGAAGCTGGTCGTTCGTACCAGCCTACCATCCAAATGGATAGCAGCATTGCATCGCAACAAGCAGGAAGAAGTGGGAAGAACCCGGCGAAGCGATTTGATTGGCTGACGGATGCCTCTGTAAAGACTACTCCCCCATCCGTCAGCCACGCCTTCCCACGTCCGTGGACTGACGGTGCAGTGGGCACGAGGCGTCGCCCGAGACTGTCAATCAAAGGAGGGCTGTCAATCAAATATCGCGCTTCAGAAACGGCCAATCATAGGAAAGCCCGCCCTGCCTTGGTTCCCTCCCCCATAGTGCCAAAATTAAATTCGAGCGAGAGCGCAAAACATCTTTCGTGAGAGGCTGTTACGCGCGAGAGGCTGTTTTGCGCGCGCAGAGGTAATTTGCACTTGCGAGAGGCTGTTTTGCGCGCGCAGAGGTAGTTTGCTGTTTTATTAACTGCGAGCGCGCTGTTTTGCGCGCTCGCAGTTAATATCTACGCGTGTGGAATAATATAATACGCCCGAATGCATCTTTTATCACATTAGTGAATTATGGCACTAATGTGTCGCCATATTGCAAAGACTACTCCCCCATCCGTCAGCCACGCCTTCCCATGTCCGTTGACTGACGGTGCAGTGGGCACGAGGCGTACAGTGGTATAATGAGCACATACCACAGCCTGTTGTGATCTATTGCTTAATAATGCAATGATTAACATTCCATACTGCTTGCCAGCATGATAATAACATTTATGTAAACAGATTTTGAATATTTTGATTGGCTGCATTAAAATATTAGCAGACATTAAACGAAGGATACTTACATTTTAGCTGACTTTAGTTAAGTAGTCTACCCTTAGATTAATAGCTGCTATTTATTGTAGACTAATGCACCAAATCAAAACATACAAATACATATTTAGAAATGCCCAGCTCAATCAAATCAAATAGACTGTTGACAACATTGTTTAATATGTTCAGATAATGATGAGACATATTCTGAATTATATGATGTATCTTAGGGTGCACTCAGACTAGGCCATCTGGCCGTGGCCGTGGCCGTTTTCACACCTAACCGTGCTCAAATCTGCCAGTGTTTAGAGTCAGGGCCCTCTTCAAGCCATGATGAACCCACAGAAGAAACCAGTAAGGTTGAAATAAAAGAAGGGGAGAAGGAGGACACTCTAAGTAGAAGCAGTCACAGTCTATTAGCTTATTTCTGTCTATAGTAACTACAAGCCAGGTAAATGTGTAACTATTAACTAAATACTAACTAACTATCGGTGTGTGTGTGTGTGTGTGTGTGTGTGTGTGTGGGGGGGGGGGGGGGGGGGCTCCATAACTGAATTCTGTCAGGGGGCTCAGAATTCCTAGGGACGTCCCTGTGTGCGATCATTGAAAAACCCCATGTTATTTCCCATTGACATTTGTCGGATGGAACCAGGAGCCTCGGAGGCGGGACTTATTCTTCAGAGGTCTATTTCAGGTAACAAATATAAGAATCCGATTGGCCGAGACGTATAGAGTAAGCTTTCTCATTGGTGGACTGCAGAGACTGGGGATGGTATTGAGTCAGTGGGAATAGAAACAGATACCCACATATCTCCATGTCGTCACAGCAGCTGAACAAGCTGGATGACCACATCTCCCTCCCCGGCTCGAAAGCCGTGGTCACCACACCCGTGGTGACCACACTGGGCTGGTTGGTAATCACCTGTTGTTGGATCATCGCCATGGCTACGGACGGACAGACACAGACAGGGAAAGAGAAAGATGATAAGAGAGTGATAGACAGATGTAAAACATGGGATGAGAGAGTATGAGAGTGTTTTACCACATGGTGTTATGAAAGTCGTCTTGAGATATGAAACCAAAGCTGTGGCATGAGTTTCGGAGAAAATAAGGGTTTTTGAAACTTGCCTCAGATGGTTTAATAGGGAACCTATGAATTGTGGGTTTCTTGTTTACCTACTAGGTACTGCTTTCCGTGAACAGGGTGGTACAGTCATAACACCACACAAAAATCTCGTCCTGTTTGTTGCTACCATTTTTAACTGAAAGTACAGCTTGAGTGTTTCTGGGGAATATACTGTATAACAATGAACCGAATAGATACTAAAACCCGCCAACCAACCAATGTCTTCAGGTTACTGAGTAAGAAATAAGGTAATAGAGGCTGACAAATTGCTTCGTACCATTTAGATCTTGGTAAAGTAGTAATGGGGTGCAGTTTGTAAACTTTTGCTGCTGAAAAGGGTGCCTCACTTAACCTACATTTTGCTTAATTTTTCTCAGATTTTGGTAATAAACACCCCTCCAAACTACACTGCCATTTACATGTCATCTTTTCCACATTAGAATTATATATTAAATCTTAAATCTAAATCGGCATGCTGAATAAATCAAATCTTGTATTGAAATCGAAATCCTAAATCGAAATGCTTAATCTCAAACTAAATCGTATACATAAATGGAAATCTTTACATATAAATCCAAATCCAAATCTTGAAATCCTAAAACTAAAACTTTATTGTAGATGAATGAATGAAGCAGCTCGAGTTAAATCTGGAACAAGTGAAGCCCCTTTTTTAGCAGCCAGTTGTTTGTACCAACGATATATTTAAATGCATCAGCACACACCCTCAGACCACCCAAGACCAAGATCCGCACCATGGGCATCAGGCTTTCCCCGCTGCTGTCCCAAGACTATGGAACTCCCTGACCACCTGAAGCCCCCACAGACTACAGCTGTTTTTAAAAAAAACTTGCGACTTATCTTTTTTAAAAAGCCTTTTGCAAATTTCCCTTTTACTGTTTATGCATTATATGTTTAAAGGGGACTTATTATGCTTTTTCGACTTTTATGACCTATAAACGTTTTTAGAATGATTGATAGTCATGTTTAACCATACTAAAGTGTCAAATAATGACGTACATGCATTTCGATGTATTCCCTGCTGACAGTCTGGGGTGGCTGTGCACAGCGCTAAACACTCGGGACAACAACATTTGCGATTCATTTGTTCACATTTCCGGGAAATCATCTACGTAGAGGCACTCCTGCCTCGCCCCCATATGCCTGGTCAAATCTGCCCGCGTGCGTGCTTCAAGGAAGGTAACCAATCACAACGGAGTTGGGTTGGCAGGAGGGGGGCAAGGGGGCGGAGAAGGACGAAACCGAGCATTGACAGAGAATGCTGAAAGCGCCCAGATGAGAGGAAGAGTTTCCCGAAAATCGACATTGTTTTTTGTGTATGGTTAAACATGACTATCAATCATTATAACAACGTTTCTAGGTAATAAAAGTCGAAAAGCATAATAGGTCCCCTTTAAACAACCCGTTTTATTTATTTTTTCCTCTCTCTTAAACTCTATAGCACTTTGAGATTTCTGAATGTAAAGTGCTCTACAAATTAAATATATTATTATTATTATTATTATTAATAAATATATCTAAACACAAAATCTGCATGTCTGGGTTACTTATGGGAGGTAGTGCAAATGTATTGTGGTTAGAGTTTGAATTCATTGGGACTAACTGGTCCGTGGGTTTTTGTGAGACAGAACAACAGTCCAACACAGGCACTCAAAACAAAATCCATGTGACTTTTGAATGGTTGGATCCCTCTTTGAACTGTCTCCTCTCGTTATAATACCTGGAATCTTTTTTAATTATTTATTTATCTTCCACTATGGAGGTAATACTATTTATTCACAAGGTTTAGCAAGGATTTTATTTTTATTTTTTTATCTGCCATGTCTAGTGTGGGCTTATGGAGTGTGTGCGTGTTTTTGTTCGTATGTACTATTGGGTATGGTCACACCCTGCTGCTCCTCCACGTATGAAGTTCCTAACGGAAAAATATCGTTCTTTGAATTTAAATGAGACTAATGTTATTTGCCTCATATTGGTCAAGCTAATATTGTTTCTGTAGTCATAGCTTAAGATCATTGTGATGGGTGTCTCTGTAAGGACTGTGTCTGTGTGCCACAGACACATCTCATGGGCTCGGCCTCTCAGGTGGTTTGGATGTTAGAGAGCAGGAAGCAGATGTTCGGATAACTACTTCCACTTTTGTGTCTCGTGCATTTATTAATGTATTTCTGAAACCCTGTGAATTCTGCTGCTGCCCGTCTTTGCCTCAATCAAAGAGATTCATTTAAAAAGTTTAATAAAAAAGTAAAAAAATAAAATAATAATTATGAGTCAGGTGGTAACAAAAGTACTTTTAGGAAACTGAAGGTTTCCTAAATGTCTTTTGACGACAAAGACTTTTGTCGTTGCCTGCATTTACACTTTTAAAAAAAAAAACAGCATTCAACCCAACATTTTACATTTTTTACGGAAATTATTCATCTCAGATCCATGTTAATCTAACATAGGATTGAGCGATTCCAGGGATAAACAATATATTTTTTTTTATTGATAATCATAATTTCTAATGGAAGCACTTGAACTAGCCTTAAGCATATACTTAGAATAAACAATGCAAACAAACTAAAATAATTGCTAAATAATATTTAACCTCGACAATATCAAACACCAAACACGGGAATGAACTATATTAATAAAAAATTGTGACAAACCTGCTTTTGAACGGAGCAAATGTCAGCCTTAATGTGGAGATGCAACTTAGATTGCGCATTTGTCTGAACAAGCAACTTTTTATGTCCCCAGAGTCTATCGTAGCTCTCAGGATGTGGCTTCCCAACTTCAAACATGTTTTTTAGGCTAACACACACACACACACGCACACGCACACACCGACACAGAAACACACACACACACACACACACACACACACACACACACACACACACACACACACACACACACACACACACACACACACACACACACACACACACACACACACACACACACACACAGTCTTGTCGTAGTTGCTGGTTTGTGTTACAGGTATACGAATGAAGCTTGGTTCTTTCTTTTGCAAAACCTTTATTTCCTGTTGGAAATATAAACAGTTCACATTAGAGATGCGCTCTCTTTAGCGTAGTGTACATTCATTGGCTATACTTCATGTACTGTCCTACTTCGGTGCTACTGGTGTCAGTCACTGATGCCCAGCCAACTGTAAGACCTAGAGCGCGCTCTGCTGGTGAAGACGAGTTCGCCCAGCAAATAATGTAAGCCATTCAAAATACCTTGTGATATAAGACAGAACCTGCGTTTAGCTTGTTGACTTTGGTGTAAATATTGAAAGGGGGGTAAATCCTCCTCTGTCTTTTAAAACACAATGCCACAGTCTCCCCCCAAAAGATGAAATGGCACCTGACATTTCTGTGAACCTTAAGGCATTATCAATGTTTTTAACAAGCCTCACATACCCAAGGCCTCCAAAAGGTATTATGTGTAACCTGATTCTCTGTCACCTTACAGTTTCGCGGCTGGCCTAATCAATCATAACTCAGTACCACAGGTCCCTGTCTCAGCCTCTGGGGTGGTTGTCTTACCATCTCTACCTCCCCATTGTTCAGGGCTTGAGACTCTGCCCCTGACTGACCATGCTCAGGCCTTTCAGGACTCGGGTCAGATCTCTGAGGTTATAGTGGCAAATCGTCTTCGCTCTGTAGTGGCAAATCCTCTTCGCTCTGTGGTGGCAAATCCTCTTCGCTCTGTAGTGGTACATCCTCTCCTTGGTGCTGAGGCTGGAAGGGCTCTGCCAGAGGATCCAGGTGCCTTAGACGCCTCCCCCTGCCAGGTCTGAGATGCCAGTGGAGGTTGCCGGTGTAGTCGTAGTCTTTGTCGTCGTCGGTGTTATCTGGCTCTGGCGGCTGCGATGGTTGATGTCTTGGTCTTGTTCCTTTCTTTGCAGGTCTCTGGGCGTCTTTCTTGGGCTGCAGATTCGTTGCTGATGGCTGGTCAACAGGTAGGTAGTCGCAGGGCAGCAGCAGGTTTCTGTGGACGACCCTGTCCCTTCCTTTCCCATTTTCTGGGCTGATCTGGTAGACGGGGCTGTCATCCGCTTTCCTGTCTTTGACCTTGTACTCTTGGTCCTCCCAGTAGGACTGATTCTCGCCGGGCCCGCCTCTGGGGGTTAGGTTTCGGAGGAGAACTCTGTCGCCTGGCTGAAGGTCTCTTCCCTGCACTTTCCTGTAGGGGTCTAACGACACACGTATTTGTACCGAACTGTCACGGTACAGGCACTTCGGAGCGGTTACAGAGGTGTACCGCGGTACGTAAATGTGGCGTATATAGCGTTAATATGGCGAATGTAAAGGCTTGTTTTGCGATGCAGAATTTAAAACTTGAATTCGGAATTCCACCCGGAACGTTTAGCCAAAGTATACTACTCTGACTCTGTAATCCGACTCCGTAACTATGGAGATCCCTCAGCAGCTCTCCGTTGGGATGTCGGATACGCAATGCAATTTGCCGCCCGATCTACTGTACCTGATACACGTTGACTACAAACCATTTAAGCAGTGTTGTAAATAAACTTCCAAAGCTTTTCAAATCTTATTACGTGTTTTATAGTTCCTTGAGTTGCAAAAGGTAACTATGTACAGAGTAATTAAGGTGCAAAGTCAAACCGGAGAAGTGATTCCGGAAATGAATTTGTTCAATCACAGCCCTGTTTGACCAATCACAGCCCTTGCCGTCTCCGTTGCGTCGACCAATTGGTCCATGGCGTCGACGGATAGTTAAAAAATATTGGATGATCTCCGGCTATGGAGAGGGCTCTCCGTGTCTACGTACAGCCCTTCAACATGCACACGCTAGGGATGGGCAACGATCATCGAATAGTCAGAGTCACGTAGAATATCGAGAATAATGAATGTGACTATCGTTATTTATCACACGGATCTTCTCAATGCTGTTGAACGCTCCGTTGACTTGCATGGGCCTTCACAACTTCCGGTGGTGAATAGCTTCCTCGGTTGCGAGGCGACGTCAACGTCTTTGGCGGACGATTTCTCTGCTGATCAACACTACGAATGCTGGTAACAAATAAATTGTAAAAAGACAGAAAGTGTGAAGTTATTTTTGTTGGCGTGTCTAGTTCACCGTCATGCAGACTGTGTTCAGTAAAATAAATAAATAAATAGAGATCCGTTTTTTGGGTGCATGTAGGTCTATCGCCTAAGCCCACGTTGAACATTTTTGACGTTGAATGTCGATGGTGCAGTTGTTGAAATAAACAGATTGATTTCATCCAAATCATAAAAGCCTCTCCCTGTGTCATTGTGTGTGCATGTATCCGATGTGCGTGCGTGCGTAGGGGGTTCATGATTGACCGATTTTCGAATATTATTCGAATACTTCTCAGCGAATATCGAATAGTATTTTTACCAGAAATGCACATCCCTAGCACACACATTTGGAAAGGCACCATCCAGGTGTTACCATCACTGTTGCTGTGGAAAATAAAACGAGCCATAAAAACCCAGCTCAGAACACTATTTCAACAACCCCTGTCTGGGAATTCAGAAATCCAAATGCCATAACCAAGTTTATTGGTGTTTTCATTGCTGCTGATCTACAGCCATTTTCCGTTGTATTCAAACAAGAAGTTTTCTTTAATTTTCCCCTTAACTATGAACCGTACCGTACCGTGAGTTAAAATCCGAGGTACGTACCGAACCGTGACTTTTGTGTACTGTTACACTCCTACGTTCCTGTCATAGTGGGTCTTTCCACGAACTGCTCCCTTGTCAGCTGTTTTGGCAGCAGTCTGGTATTCATCTTGCATTTTCTTTTTCCACTGACTCACATAGTCATTGTACGTTTCATGGGCCTCATCTTCTTTAAGATTGAACAGCAGATCGATGGGCAAGCGAGGAGAGCGTCAAAAGATAAGGTGGTAAGAGGCGTAGCCTGTTGCCTCGCTCTTTGTGCAGTTGTACCCGTGGACCAACCCATGGACCAATCTACCTTCTCCTTGTCCTCCAGGGTGCGCATCATGGACAACAGGGTACGGTTGAATCTCTCCACCTGTCCGTTACCCTGTGGGTGGTAAGGTGTTGTATGTGAGCCCTAGATGCCAGAGAGTTCCTTCAGCCTTGCCAACAGTCTGTTGCCAAACTCTTTTGACCATGTCGTGATGGAATCTGTTTTGGAAGCCGAACTTGAATGCGTGGTCGTTGAAGATCTTGTCAGCAACAGTTTTAGCAGTTTTATTCTTTTTGGCGTAGGCTTGGGCAAACCTTGTAAAATCATCCATGACCACTAATATGAACTCGTAGCCGTGTTTGAATTTCTCCAGGTGAGGGAAGTCAATGGAGACGAGCTGAAATGGATAGGTGGTCTGGATCGATGTCATAGGTTGCTTACTTGGGTTCTTCTTTTTGAGACATTCACACACTTCAGTAACAAAATGTTCTACATGCTTGCTCATTTGTGGCCAGTAGAACCTTTCTTGAATGAGGTCAAGCGTCCTTTCGACCCCTAGGTGACCCGTGTCCTGGTGTAGCTCTTTGAGAACCAGCGGGTGAGGAGCCTTTGGGATCAGCAGCTGTGCTCGGCGCAGGACACCATCTTGGTCTACGTGGCTCTTTAGCCACGGTTTCAGAAGCATGGCTACAGCAGGGGGCTCTTCTTTCATTTCAACTTCTACTACGCCTCTTTTTCCGTGACTTGTACTAGAGGACTCTTGACAGGATCTCATCCTCTTCCTGAGCTTTGCGGATTTGGCCTGGAGTGAGAGGTTCACTGGTTTCACTGTCTTTCATCAGGCTTAGGGCACTGACGTGGACCACCTGACTTCCCCGGCCAGGGTCTCTCCTTTCGACTGATAAGCTCTCTAAAGATGCACTTATGACCTTTTGAACTCCCTCTGCAGTACAGCTGCGAATGTATTCCTCAAAGTCCAACGGCATCCACGACAGCCCATCAGCATCTGAGCGGTGAGCAGTGAGGAGTCAACCAAATAGCTAGTGTCACAACGGATGTGCTTGCACACACACACACACACACACACACACACACACACACACACACACACACACACACACACACACACACACACACACACACACACACACACACACACACACACACACACACACACACACACACACACACACACACACACACACACAACCAGGATATTTAACCAGGCTGTCTTGTGGGTGTGTGCACCAGAGAACTGCGAGGAGGCTTGTTACAAATAAAGTAAGATCAAAAAGATCATGTCGAGAGAGAGGTTCACTTCCATTTTTGTTTTATTTGATAAATTGTATTTTGTGGAATGAACACAAACAAAAACAAAAGAAAAATTATGAAATTGCTTTTGAGAGCGGTTACCAAGACAACAGGTGACGGCGTGCGAGCTGCGTCACGGGCAAGGGCGCGCTTCCACTCCACCATGTATCTACAGATATATCAGAAACCCAGAGGGGACCCCCTCCCAACGCATCGACCTCACCTGGCCAGCCTCCCTGCGCCCCACCTCCTCATCTCGGAGTGTGTGTTTATGTGTGAGTGTGTCTGTATAGGTGTGTATGCGCTCAGTCCCGTAGGACCCCTCTCAGGCACAGTATAGGCTTCCTTTACCGTTTCATTATCTATTCATTTGTCATTTTGTAATTGATTTATTTCTTGTTCTGGCTACAGAGCTGCTGGAACCCTCCACCACCCCTCCCCCCCAAGCTGAGAATAGGAGGGAGGCCGAAGTGACATGTGACGTAGGAGACTCGTAAGGCGAACGCCAGGACCCCTTATCCCACCCCTAACCGTTTCTTTTAGTGGACCCCTAACCGTTCCGCGCACGCGCCCTCACACCTCCGCCCACGTCCACGCCCCTATGCCGCCGCAGCCGACAAGCACTTGAATTTCCTGTTTGGCACCAAACATCCCTCGCTCTGTTTTTATTAACCCATTCACCACTGCCGCTCCTGTACTCCTCGCTCTCCGCCGCCACTAGTAACGCCCTTGAGCGTGTGTAGTCCAGGGGCGTTTCTAGGTTTCATGACCATCCGGGAAAATGAAAATGCGTGCATAGCGAGCGCCATTTTTTTATATGCTTTACTTTTCATGCGAATGTTTTCATAATGCTTCATCTAAATAAAAAAAATACGCTATTTATTATAGCTTGAAATAGCTACCTGACTGCTGTGCTGCTTATCCCCAAACATCTAAAGATCCATTTAAGTTATTTCAGAGTAAAATAAATACAAGTGAGACTGACCTTACATATATTTATTACACGGTTCTTCTAAATAGCATGCAACACTCCGTTCACTTGCATGGGCCCTTCGCAACTTCAAGCGGTGAATTATTTTTGATAATTCACTGTTGCTAATTATAATTGTCCATTGTCAAGGAAAATAAAGGATTTTTTTGCCTCTAATGACATCTTTGGTATCACTCCCCAAGTAGTCCGGTAACTTGTCATACCCCAGCGTCTTTGGTTGCTTAGCGACGTCCACGTCTTTGGCGGACTATTTCTCTGCTGATCAACACTACGAATGCTGGTAACAAATAAATTGTAAAAAGACACACCATGTGAAGTCATTTTTTCGTTTTGCCAATTAGCCGTGTAAAAAGCGGGATAATGTGCAGAACGTCGCCGATCCTAATCAAAAATAAGCCCCTTCTGTCTGGGCTTCCTTTCCCGATAAGGACCGGCGTTCTATACATTATCCATGCCGGTAATTTCAACTGGGAACGGGGGGGACATGTCCCCTCCTCTTTTCAAAATCCTGTTTGTGTCCCCCCCACTTTTTAACCGCATAAATCATGCTTATTTACTGTTTGGCCAGCCGTAAGATTCTGGCTAAGAATGTGAATTGAGCTGCTGATTGTAGGGCCTCAATATATATAAAAAAACAAAAGATTAAAAATGTCCACAGACAGCCTACCTACGTGTTCCAGCAAGAATCCGTCAACAATGTGTGAAAAGCAGAGTCTCTCTCGCTGCTGGTTTACTTTAACGGACTCACACACCACAGGCTCAATAGGATAACTCGACTCTGCTTTCATAGGTTGACCAGATGTCCCGCTTAGTGCGGGACAGTCACGCATTTCAATTAGGTACTTACATGTTTTGTGAAAAACATAAACACTTTCATACGGTATCTCCGTAAAACGACGGCGGAAGTTAAATTTTTTGAACGTATATTACGCTCATATCGGACAGAAATTTTACGGAGGGGAGGAGTCTCGGAGGAAAAACGGACATGACGGAGAATCACATAGGAATGAATGGACTTTCGGTCGGAGACGGTTGGATCGCATACGAGAATGTACGTATGTGGAAACGAGGCGTAAGGGCTTTCATCACAGGGCGGGGCGGGCTGTTTGATCATGTCAATCAATCTGGGACGCAAACACTTTGATGTGGTGTTTTGAGTTGTGCTGGGGTTAGTGCTCTCTGTGGTTGGAGAAAAGGCACATTAAAGTACAATACTTGAAATAACAATAGTTGCTTTGACTGTGTGTTCTGTTTGATTGTATACAGTCAGGTGTGTTAACTTGAGGCACTGTGAAATAGCATGAAAGCTCCATGCCTACTATGTTGTCTCACGTGAGAGGACTTGGGAAAGTTCCATTTAAATAAGATATATTTGTTACGCCTCTCCTGGAACCGTCACCTTATCGTGGTGGAGAGGTTTGCGTGTCCCTGTGAACCTGAGAGCTGTGTTGTCTGGAGCCTTGTGCTCCTGGTAGGGTCTCTCATGGCAGAGTGGTCTCAGGTGAGGGGCCAGACTAAGAATGGTTCACAAAACTCCAATGAAGAACGAAAAAAGAGGAGATGTGACCCGGCCCGGAGGAAGCCCGGGGCCCCCGTCTGGAGCCAGGCCCAGACGGAGGGCTCGATGGCGAGCGCCTGGTGGCCGGGTTTGCCACGGAGCCCGGTCGGGCACAGCCCGAACAAACTACGTGGCACCCCCCCTCTCTTCATCCCATGGGCCCACCACCTGTGGGAAGACCCGTTGGGGTCGGGTGCGCAGCCACATGGGTGGCAGCGAAGGTCAGGGGTCTCGACGGACCAGACCCGGGCGGCAGAAGCTGGCTCTGGGGACGTGGAACGTCACCTCGCTGTGGGGAAAGGAACCGGAGCTTGTGAGGGAGGTGGAGCGCTATCAGTTAGATCTGGTGGGGCTTACCTCCACGCACAGTCTCAGCTCTGGTACCGTACTCCTGGATAAGGGTTGGACTCTATTCTTCTCCGGAGTTGCCAAGGGCGTGAGGCGCCGGGCGGGTGTGGGGATACTCATAAATCCCCGGCTGAGCGCCGCGGTGTTGGAGTTTACCCCGGTAGACGAGAGGGTCGCCTCCCTGCGCCTAAGGGTTGTAGGGGGGAAAACTCTGACTGTTGTTTGTGCGTATGCACCAAACAGCAGCTCAGAGTACTCGGCCTTCTTGGAGACCATGAATGGAGTCCTGTATGGGGCTCCAGTAGGGGACTCCGTAGTTCTGCTGGGAGACTTCAACGCCCACGTGGGCAACGATGGAGACACCTGGAGAGGCGTGGTGGGGAGGAACGGCCTCCCTGATCTAAACCCGAGCGGTCGTTTGTTATTGGACTTCTGTGCTAGTCATGGATTATCCATAACAAACACCATGTTCGAACATAAGGGTGCTCATAAGTGTACCTGGTACCAGAGTACCCTAGGCCGAAGATCAATGATCGATTTCGTGATCGTGTCATCTGATCTGAGGCCGCATGTTTTGGACACTCGGGTAAAGAGAGGGGCGGAACTGTCAACCGACCACCATCTGGTTGTGAGTTGGATCAGGGAATGGGGGAAATTTCCGGATAGACCTGGTAAGCCCAAACGAGTAGTGCGGGTGAACTGGGAACGTCTGGAGGAGGCCCCCGTCCTAGGTATCTTCAACTCACACCTCCGGCGGAGCTTTTCTGGCATTCCTGTGGAGGTTGGGGGCATTGAGCCGGAGTGGGCGGTGTTCAAAGCCTCCATTGCTGAAGCTGCGGTGGCTAGCTGTGGCCTCAGGGTCTTAGGCTCCTCAAGGGGCGGTAACCCTCGGACACCGTGGTGGACTACGGTCCGACTGAAGAAGGAGGCCTTCCGGGATATGATATCCTGGAGGACTCCTGACTCGGTTGCAGGGTACCGACAGGCTCGAAGGGCTGCAGCGGCTGCCGTGTCGGAGGCTAAGCAGCGGGTGTGGGAGAAGTTCGGAGAGGCCATGGAGAAGGACTTTCGGTCGGCACCAAAGTGTTTCTGGAAGACTATCCGGCACCTCAGGAGGGGGAAACGGGGAACCATCCAAGCTGTGTACAGTAAGGATGGGACTCTGTTGACCTCAACTGAGGAGGTCGTCGGACGTTGGAAGGAACACTTTGAGGAACTCCTGAATCCGAATAACACGCCCTCTATGTTGGAGGCAGAGCTCGAGGTTGATGGTGTTTCGTCGTCAATTTCCCTGGTGGAGGTCACTGAGGTAGTCAAACATCTCCGCAGTGGCAAAGCCCCAGGGATTGATGAGATCCAGCCAGAAATGCTAAAGGCTCTGGGTGTTGAGGGGCTGTCATGGTTGACACGCCTATTCAACATCGCGTGGGAGTCGGGTACAGTGCCAAAGGAGTGGCAAACCGGGGTGGTGGTTCCCCTGTTCAAAAAGGGGGACCAGAGAGTGTGTGCCAATTACCGGGGTATCACACTTCTCAGCCTCCCTGGTAAAGTCTACTCCAAGGTGCTGGAAAGGAGGGTTCGGCCGATCGTCGAACCTCAGATTGAAGAGGAACAATGCGGTTTTCGCCCCGGACGTGGAACTACGGACCAGCTCTTCACTCTCGCAAGGATCCTGGAGGGGGCCTGGGAGTATGCCCATCCGGTCTACATGTGTTTTGTGGATCTGGAGAAGGCGTATGACCGGGTCCCCCGGGAGAAACTGTGGGAGGTGCTGCGGGAGTATGGGGTAAGGGGGTCTATCCTCAGGGCCATCCAATCTTTGTACTCCCAAAGCGAGAGCTGTGTTCGTGTTCTCGGCAGCCAGTCAGTTTCGTTCTCAGTGGGTGCTGGTCTCCGCCAGGGCTGCGCCTTGTCACCAATCCTGTTTGTGATATACATGGACAGGATATCGAGGCGTAGTCATGGTGGGGAGGGGTTGCAGTTCGGTGGTCTGAGGATCTCGTCACTGCTTTTTGCAGATGATGTGGTCCTCATTGGATCATCGGCCTGTGACCTTCAGCACTCACTTGATCGGCTGGCGGCCGAGTGTGAATCGGCTGGGATGAGGATCAGCACCGCTAAATCTGAGGCCATGACTCTTAGCAGGAAACCGGTGGATTGCTTACTCCGGGTAGGAAATGAGTCCTTAGCCCAAGTGAAGGAGTTCAAGTACCTCGGGGTCTTGTTCGCGAGTGAGGGTACTATGGAGCGTGAGATTGGCCGGAGAATCGGAGCAGCGGGGGCGGTATTGCGTTCGCTTTACCGCACCGTTGTAACGAAAAGAGAGCTGAGCCGCAAGGCAAAGCTCTCGATCTACCGGTCGATCTTCGTTCCTATCCTCACCTATGGTCATGAGGGCTGGGTGATGACCGAAAGGACGAGATCGCGGGTACAAGCGGCCGAGATGAGTTTTCTCAGAAGGGTGGCTGGCGTCTCCCTTAGGGATAGGGTGAGAAGCTCAGCCATCCGTGAGGAACTCGGATTAGAGCCGCTGCTCCTTTACTTAGAAAGGAGTCAGCTGAGGTGGTTCGGGCATCTGGTAAGGATGCCCACTGGGCGCCTTCCTTGGGAGGTGTTTCAGGCACGTCCAGTGGGGAGGAGACCTCGGGGAAGACCCAGGACTAGGTGGAGAGATTATATCTCAACACTGGCCTGGGAACGCCTCGGGATCCCCCCGTCAGAGCTGGTCAATGTGGCCCGGGAAAGGGAAGTCTGGGGCCCCCTGCTTGAGCTGCTCCCCCCGCGACCCGACCCCGGATAAGCGGATGACGATGAGGATGAGGATATTTGTTACGTTTTTATTTGCAGGCTGTTATGTGCTACTGATTCAACCAGGTGCTAAAGCATAGTAATGTTATAAGCAAAGGGGCAGAATCGAATTTTAGACTACCGCGATGCATTGGTATCCCACATTGTCCCACACAAACGTAGTCTTTGTCCCACATCTGGTGATCCCATTGGGATCTGGTCACCCTATTCATATAAGAGATCAGATGAGGTGGAGGTGCGGTAGATGCCTGTTCAGGGCCTGATAATATTAGATCACCTTTAAAGGAGGAAATGATTGCATCAGTAGCTTCTGTTCACTGACCTCTGTCCATGCGATGTATGAATAAAGAAATGTTCTTTATAGTAAAAGTTTGATTCATTTGATTATGCATATTTATTCGGGCAGAATTTAGGCCATGTTTTAGTCCGCTGTCCTTTCTTTAATATGCCCATGGTGGGGACTGGAGTTCGGATAACCAGATTAAGGGGGCGGGAGGGGGGTGTAGTAACATCTGACTGCATACAGATGTGTCCACAGCAGGGTTCATGCTAGACTTTTACTTGGGCGGACAAATGTTCGACACTATTCCGGAATATCGGACATTTGGAATATCTTCCGGACGTTATTCACTAATAATTAAATAATCACCAGAAGTCCACATTTAAACGACAAACGACACAAACTAAGTTGCTTCAATAAATGCCATTTAATAAATTAGCCTAGGCAAAAAAAAGAAACGGCCATTCTTGGCAAAAATGGTAAACGGGTAAAAAATAATTAATTCGATAATTGCAATTCTTGCAGGCTACTTTTGGCGCAACTTCATGGCATGGAAGAGATCCGCTGCTCGCGAAAAGTCTTTCAAACCCGGCCCAAGGCGCGATATGGGCATCAGCCTCGTCACCTTTTCCTCAGCTAGGCGGTTTCTGATAGATGTTTAAATCCTGTTTTGGAGAGAAAAGCCTCTTTCCGCAGGTATTTTCATATTATAAGACAATTCATTTTTGTTTATATTAGTAATTCAGTAATTGTGTTCGTTATTTAAGTTTAATTTAAATAGTTAGTTGAATGACGTCACTTGTAAGGCGGATTGTTCTCTTGTGCTAGAAGATTACTCTTTGTCAGCTAGAGATGTGGCATGAGAGAAGATGAACAGCTTGTGATATGCATCGCCGAGAAAGATTTCTAGTTTCAAAGTCCCTGTAAATAGCATGCAGCCAAGGAGTTTTCACGGTGAAGTTGGAGTCTGCAATAAAATCTGTCAAAGGAAACCACTGGTGTCTGCCGACTGCTTTTAGAAGGATTTATACAAAACATGGAAAGCTGTCACTTGCATTTCTTTCAATATCCAAAATAAATATTTTACTAACCAAAGTGTGTATTATTGAACAAATGAAAGGTGATGCAAACATCTGGGGCCGTATTCACAAAGCATTTTATCTTACCGCTAGGAGTGCTCCTAACTCGCGCTAAAACATTTTACGCTCTCCATTAAAATGCGCGAATCATGGGTAGCTGAAGATCCAGGCCACTTTGCAACAACATCCAGTAGGCTATGTTAAAATTTGCATCAAAAACAACCTGCATGTTGATGGAATGCACTTTCTTCCTATTGACGAACACGTCCTCGTCTTTTGATGGCGCAATTATTTTTATGTGCGTCCCGTCAATAGCACCGACCACACCGGGCATACCTGCAATTGCCATGAAGTTGGCTTTGATCCTGTGTAATTGTTGAATGTCCAAAGGAAAGTTTATGGCACGGCTGACTGATGGTTGCGATATATATAGCCAATAAAGTTGCATTTCCCCTGTTGCTAAATAACGTAGTGTGGCCAAACATTTTATTTCGGGACTAATCGGATTATTCCTGTTAGTCGGGGATGTTATTGCATTGCGATTAACTCCACAACAAGTTTAATACCCTAACATTTCGTCTCGCAGGCATTTACGATTCTTTGTGAATAGGTCTTAGTGAGTTAGGAGTCCTCTTGAGGACTTTTAAGCTCTCCTAGACTTAGGTGCTACTTTTAGGCCTAAAATACTTTGTGAATTGCTCTTAGTGAAAAAAGTTAGGAGTCCTAAATTTAAGAGTGACACGCCCATTATTTTTAGGAGTTACTCCTAAATTCGCCAGTTAGGACCTACTTTTAGCCCTAAAATCCTTTGTGAATACGGCCCCTGTTATTTAAAAAAAATGGAAACATTTTAAAACCATATACAATAATATTAATTTACAATGTTTATTTGCAAGCATTTACACGTAAACATAAATGTGTCCCTAATCTGCCTATGACAACTCTCCTGCGGGGATTAGCGAAAGCATACGTCTCGATCTCTGAAACCATTTCCCTGTAATTCCATACACAAGTGACGTAGGCCTACTTCAGAGGAGGGAGGGAACCCATTTGATTCCTATCTGTTCAACTGTTAAATAGTGGCGCAAATTGGTGGGCGCTATCCTGGTAATTTCTCTGCGTGAGAAATACGAAGTGTGGCGTGTGAGCGTGCGAATGGGTTGAAATGAAACGTGAGACTTGAGAGCCCTGCCCTCTGAATCAGAGTGTACACAAAGCACATTCATCCAACCATGGCGGATGCCTACATTTTACACAACAAGCCAAACATCACCACGGCAGGTGCGCTCTCTCTTTTGCGCGCTTTTGAGAGCGGTTACCAAGACAACAGGTGACGGCGTGCGAGCTGCGTCATGGGCAAGGGCGCGCTTCCACTCCACCATGTATCTACAGATATCTCAGAAACCCAGAGGGGACCCCCTCCCAACGCATCGACCTCACCTGGCCAGCCTCCCTGCGCCCCACCTCCTCATCTCAGAGTGTGTGTTTATGTGTGAGTGTGTCTGTATAGGTGTGTATGCGCTCAGTCCCATAGGACCCCTCTCAGGCACAGTATAGGCTTCCTTTACCGTTTCATTATCTATTCATTTGTCATTTTGTAATTGATTTATTTCTTGTTCTGGCTACAGAGCTGCTGGAACCCTCCACCACCCCTCCCCCCCAAGCTGAGAATAGGAGGGAGGCCGAAGTGACATGTGACGTAGGAGACTCTTAAGGCGAACGCCAGGACCCCTTATCCCACCCCTAACCGTTTCTTTTAGTGGACCCCTAACCGTTCCGCGCGTGCGCCCTCACACCTCCGCCCACGTCCACGCCCCTATGCCGCCGCAGCCGATAGCAAAGAACAAGCACTTGAATTTCCTGTTTGGCACCAAACATCCCTCGCTCTGTTTTTATTAACCCATTCACCACTGCCGCTCCTGTACTCCTCGCTCTCCGCCGCCACTAGTAACGCCCCTGTACTGTCTAGTCATCACTCGCTCACATACGTTTTTTTTTCTTCTTCACCCCTCGCGGTCGACTTGGGATCTGTCGGCGGTCTGCTGGTAGACCGCGATCGACTGGTTGGGCACCCCTGTAATGTCGACGAATACTACAGCCAATCAAATCGCTTCCCGCTACAAAGCCGATGTGTGGACAATGCTATCATTCCACATCTCTTTAAAAAAATATAACCGGCGGATTTTTCCTGCTTGTTATTGCAAAATGGATCCAGGAAACGTGTTTAGTGTATTTGCATAACCGCCATCTGATTGGCCAATGGATCCGCCGCTGCCTGAAAAGTTGAACATTTCTCAACTTTTTGACTCACGCCTCGTGCCCACTGCACCGTCAGTCAACGGACGTGGGAAGGCGTGGCTGACGGATGGGGGAGTAGTCTTTGCAGAGGCAACCGTCAGCCAATCAAATCGCTTCGCCGGGTTCTTCCTGCTTGTTGCGAGGCAAGATGACCCGCTTTCCCGCTTTCCAGTATCGTCAGAGCCCGAGTCGCGTCACAGTGCTTAAATTTGCATACGCGATCTGATTGGATGACGGATCCGTCGCTGCCGAAAAAGTTGAACATTTTTCAACTTTTTGACGGTGGCGAACGCTCCAAGTCAACGGACGGATCCACAATGCATTGCGCGACCGTCCCCATTCAAAGTCAATGGGCAACGGACAACTGACGGAGGTAGTGGGCACGGGGCGTCAGGCAATGGAGCGGACGGACGGACCCACAATGCATTTTGCGTGTGCCCCATGCAAAGCCAATGAGATCCATCGACGGACGGAGGTAGTTTGAACCAGGCGTAACGCCTCGTGCCCACTGCACCGTCAGTCAACGGACGTGGGAAGGCGTGGCTGACGGATGGGGGAGTAGTCTTTGCAGAGGCAACCGTCAGCCAATCAAATCGCTTCGCCGGGTTCTTCCCGCTTCTTCCTGCTTGTTGCGAGGCAAGATGAACGCTCCAAGTCAACGGACGGATCCACAATGCATTGCGCGACCGTCCCCATTCAAAGTCAATGGGCAACGGACAACTGACGGAGGTAGTGGGCACGGGGCGTAACCCTAAACCTAACCCTAAACCTTCGCACCTGGGGAACATAGTGATGACCCCTTCATAACCATGCAGTATGCCAAAGCCGAAAAGGACATGCACGCGCACAGTCTCACACACTCATCTGATGCACAACAATCAGTTCTTTCATCACAATTCAGTCACTGCAAGGTGGCTGAATGGAGTTAGAATAGACCCAAAGTGTGATACACTCTGGTTTAGCTTTCCCTTGCTAGCCGTTTTTAGTATGACTTGTATACATTACGTCTTTCTTCTGTTCTTCTGGCAAACATGGCTAAATTGCATACGCACACAGGACTGGCTGGCTCTGCTTGGCAAAAAGTAAGATATTTGTGAATAAATGTTTTGAATTCTGAATACTAAACATGGTGAGCTTAAAAACATTTAAGTGACCATTAGTGACAATAAAATAAAAATATATATTTCTTTGACAAAATTTGTGACCCCCTTCAAATATGGCTTTTGAGGCTTTCAGGGGGTCTCATGGGAATATCGGGGGGTCGAGCACCCACTGACCCCCCCGTATTTCGCCCAGTGCTACTAACATATACAAACATAAATTGAAATATCAATTAAGTAATGTATACAAATATGTATGTTTGATTAAATATAAAGAAAGTGTCATGAGTCAGAATTTGCACTGGGAATTTGTGACAAAATATTTTTGGACAAACTTTTATTATCATTATGCATGCAGGCAACGCTCTAAACTTTAACACATCAACAGCACAGACTTTCAAAAGAACACACACGAGCACAGACACACAGACACACACAGACACACACACACACACACACACACACACACACACACACACACACACACACACACACACACACACACACACACACACACACACACACACACACACACACACACATTTAACCAAGTCATCTTGCAAAGCCTTGAGCGGCACATTTCTTGGGTGGGTTCAAACCCGCAACCATAACGTCATGTTTAGTATAAAGTATAAGCATAAAGCATACGTTTCTTCTAAAAACCTGATCCCATAATGTAATGTATATAAAAATAAGGCCTTGGGTACTGCCTATTATTGTGGGGGACCGTAGCCCTGTTGGACAGGGTACTGGGGTACATATGCCGGAGGATTCGAGGTGACCTGCACGGTGGTGGAGGAGAGGACCTGTGTGTGACGGCACCGGCGTTCCTTGAGTTCCCGTGCCAGCTGACAGTATGAGCACGTGCCGCAAAACGTGACGATACAGCAGTCGTCACAAATGGAGCCCTGCGGTGGGAGGGAGGCGGTGGGGAATAGAGAAGACGCACACTAATTATTGATTCATTAATAATCAATTAATATTGTCTTTGATTTCATGGATAAACCCTATTTAATCTGTTGAGGAAAGTTTGAGTGAGTGAGTGAGTGAGTGAGGGACTGAGTGGGTGAATGAGTGTGTATCACCCCTTTCCAACCACAAGGTTCGGGGGGTATAAGACAAAATGACTGTTATTGTGATATTTTGGATAACAATAAAGGAAATCAGGTGAGTTGTTGTTGCTGCATCGTAATTATTGTTCCACGTGCCTTTATGCGGTAGCGCTCTCTCACGGAGATCCGGAGGCCCAGGGCCACGGCTGGAACTATGCCGCTCATCGACTCCAGCATGGGGAGACACAGACCCTCGCCGTGGTCCGCGCTGACCTGACAGGACAAGGCGCACGGGCACCAAAACCCAAGGCAGCCTGCGCGGTGCGCCACAGTTGAGACAGGTATTATTATTTTGACACAGCACGGTTGAATACTTGATTCTGATTGATCAATCATTCCCCACGGGCATGCATTACTTTTCAATACCAGGACTCCTCTCCCTTTTAAAATTCCCAAATCCTACATTCAAATCAGAACTACCCACCTGACGTTGTTTGAAAACCCCAAAACACTATTCTCAAAGCACAGCGGGAGAATATTTGAGCTGATTGTTAGTAACTGAGGTACAAGCAGATTAAGGCAGTGAGTTTCCCCCTGCCACCTCAGGGTTGGTCAGCCACTTCCACTTAAAAACCCATTTATTTTCTACTGCTTTCAGTTAATCTTGTTATTGTTTTGTTTTATTCTGTTGTGACTTAAATAATTATTTGTATATATATATATATTTTTATTTTATTTTAAAGCACTTTGAATAACCACTGTGTCTGATAGTGTGCTATACAAATACATTTGACTTTGACTTCAGCAGTTTATTTATTACTGAGGGGACAAGATAGACCGGTTTGGGTGTTTGACTCCAAGCCCAAAGGTTCTGGGTTCGAGCCCAACATCCACCACAGTCAACTCTGTAGTCACTCCTGAGCAAGTGTCAAGTTAATGGCTTGTCAAGTTGACAAGCCATTCACATTGCAGGTCACAAATATGAGTAACCGATTGGTCGTTTTCTCATTGGAGGACTGCAGAACCTGGGGATGCTACGTTGAGCAATAGAAACAGATACCCACATATCCCCATGTCCTCAAAGCAGCTGAACAAGCTGGATGACCACATCTCCCTCCCCGGTACGAAAGCCGAGGTCACCACACCCGTGGTGACCACACTGGGCTGGATGGTCATCACCTGTGGGTGGATCATCGCCATGGCTATGGACGGACGGTCACAGAGAAAGAGAAAGATGATGAGAGAGATAGAGAGATGGAAAACGTGGGATGAGAGATTATGAGAGTGTTTGACCACAAGGTGTTATGAGGGTCGTCTTGAAACCAAAACTGTGGTTTGAGTTTCGCTGGAAATTAGTTTTATTGAAACTAGGCCCAGATGGTTGAATAGGGAACCTATGAATTGTGGGTTTCTTGTCTGCCTAAGGGGTAATCTGTGAACAGATTGGTACTTTCATAACACCACACAAAAACTAACCCTTTGTAACTACCATTGTTAACTGAAAGTACAGCTTGATTGTTTCTGGGGAATGTATAACAATGAACCAAATAGTACTGTAACCAACCAACCAACCAACAAACCAACCAACCAACCAATGTCTTCATGTTACTGAGTAAGAAATAAGGTAACAGAGGCTGACAAATTGCTTTGTACACGGTCAATTAGATCTTTGTAAAGTAGTAATGCGGTGCCGTTTCTAAGCTTTAGCTGCTGAAAAGGGTGCTTCACTTAACCTACATTTTGCTTAATTTTTTCATTTTTTGCACGTAGGCCTATATAGAATAAGAATCATGCGTTAAACCTTAAATCTAAATCGGCATGCTAAATTTAAATCAAAAACTTACATCGAAATCCCAAATCTAAATGCCTAATCTCAAGCTAAATTGTATACATAAATGGAAATCTTCATTTATAAATCCAAATTCAAATCCTACAACTAAATCTATAGTAGATGAATGAATTAAGCAGTTCGAGTTAAACCTAAAACAAGTGAAGCCCGTTTTTGAGCAGCCAGTTGTTGGCCAATTGTACCAACGATATATTTAAAAACATAAAAATCTGCATGTCTGGGTTACTTATGGGAGGTAGTGCAAATGTCTTGTGGTTATTCATTGGGACTAACTGCTCTGTGTGTTCTAGAAAGAACAAAGGTCCAACACAGGCACTCAAAACATTACGCTTATCACCGTAGCATTCAACACGTTGCAACGTCAACTTCCCATTGCCTGTATCATTTTTCAGTATGTCAATGCTAAATGTCTTGTGGATCAAGTTTAAAAGATTTCTCAGATATTGTGATTGGCTGATTGTAGGTCTACGAAAAAAGAACCATATAAATATTAATTATTGCCTTTCTTCCTTTGACTGCCAAATGTCTTGGTGGTTTGAGTTGTAAACATTGAGACTAATTTTATTTGCCTCATATTGGTCAAGCTGATATTGTTTCTGCGGTCATGGCTATAGATCATTGTGATAGGTGTCTCTGTAAGGACTGTGTGTGTGTCACATGGAAAAAGTGTTGGTTGTTAGGTAGAGATCCCATGGGCTCGGCCTCTCAGGTGGTTTGGATGTTAGACATTTGAAAACCAAATCAGCCGCAGAGCGATCACAGCCAGATTTCCCTGCCACACGTCATTCCCTATAGGGAAGCTGGCAGCAGATGTTCGGATAACTTTTTCCTCTTTCATGTCTCGTGCATTTATTTATGTATTTCTGAAACCCTGTGAATTCTGCTGCTACCCGTCTTTGCCAGGATCCTCTTTTTTTAGAGAGATAAATTAAAAAAGTTAAATAAAAACAAAACCAAAAAATTATGCGTCAGGTGGCAACAAAAGTACTTTGTTACTAATCTCAAATCCATGTTCATCTAATATAAGATTGTGCGATTGGGATAAATTTATGTAATTATTGATAATCATTTCATATGGAACCGCCTTATATACTTAGAATAAACAATGCAAACAAACTAAAACAATTAGCAAATGTTTAAACGCGACAGTATGATACACCGAACACTGGAATGAACTGCTCCAAATAGTATTAATTAAAACTTGTGACAAACCTGCTTTTGAACGGACCAAATGTCAGCCTTAATGTGGAGATGCAGCTTAGATTGCGCATTTGTCTGAACAAGCAACTGTTTATGTTACCCAGAACATTTATCCCCAGAGTCTATCGTTGCTCTCAGGATGTTGCCACCCATTCTCACACACGCCTTTTAGGCTAACACACACACACACACACACACACACACACACACACACACACACACAGTCTTATCGTAGGGTGGTTTGCAAAGACATCCTGTATCACTGCAGGGTGTTTGAACGGAGTACTTGCAGAGAACAAATCACCGTACAATATGCCAATACGACAAAATTGTTGGGTAAAAAGCAGATTCTGCGAAAAGAACTACTACTTGTTAAATATGTCCACTAGAGGGAGACGCAGGATCGCATAAGGCCAATTTACTTTGAGTACAAAAATAAGTACATTCTTTTTCAATGGCCAACGGTAGGTTACAGCAGTCTTTATACTTCTAGTTACATTTAAGCAAGGAGATGGGGAAAAGAGAAGGTATGATATAGGAACTTTCGTCCAAATGGTGTTGGATCGTCCAAATGGTGTTGGATTGCAAATAAATATGGGTTATGTAAACCATATAGCAAAATCGACTAAACTGAAAGTTTAGTCGAGAAGTGGCTCATGGGGACTCATCCAACTACAATGGAATATGACCCATTAGATTGTGTTGAACAAGGTCTGCGTTCAATGAATCTTAGGACTACAAGCCGGTTATTAATAACTCAAAATTCATAACAGTCCCTCAACAACACTTGTATATTTTTGTTATTTATTATTTTGGTCATTTAGGCGAAGCGTATATGAAACTTGACTCAGAGTGACCTCAAGATACAGGTCATTAAGGAGCAGGTAGGGGTTAAAGTGAATACAGAGACGGGTCATGAAGGAGCAGGTAGGGGTTGGAGGAAGCATCTTTGTCAAAGAGCCCTACAGGATAGTGTGCGGACGCTTGGTATCATACTTTCTTGCGGCTGAGCTATAACCAACAACATATTATTCAATCTTTCATAAAAATAAATGTAAAAAGGTCAATATACCATTTTACGGATAATAAAAGGACAAAAGGATAGAATATTTATACCAAACGATGAAAAGTCCTTTATTGCCACCAGAAAATGAGCGAGAAAAAATTAACAATTGGACAGTGAGTCAACCAAACAGCTAGTGTCACAACTGATGTGCACGCCCACACACGCACACGGGAGTTCAGACACACAAGGATTACAATAAAACCACACACACACAGGGAGGAGTGTGAGGTATAAAGGTGTACACAAAAAAACATAAGGGTCACATTTTTCCTCCCTTGTACAGACATGACCCAATAAAAAGGTACAAATACTCAAGTTCTTTTGATCCCAAAACCTGCCACAAGCAATAAGGGCCAGCAGCAGAAACTTTTGATTCAATTTCAGCCTCACATTGTCTAGCGAATGGGTGCTGACCAACATCCAACCATATATATTCAAACTTTTACAGAACTTAAGAGTCGTAGTACACAATAATCCCTGACCCTCCCGTCCACTGCCTCAAAATATCCAGTATATAAATAATATATATATATACATATATGTTGGATATATATTTAACCAGGATGTATTGTGGGTGTGTGCACCAGAGAACTGTGAGGAGGCTTGTTACAAATAAAATATTTACTTGGAGTTGTATTTATTTCGTTTTTTGTTACTTTCCATGTTGGGACATTCAGTATGTACGATAGCAGCAGCTCCAGGAAGAAGAGATGTTTAGGGGAGTCAGATCTCATTAAAAATCAAAACACACAAAGTCTTCATGCACGGGACAGGCAGAGTGTCTTACGGAGTCGTCACCAACTGACGCCATGCACGTTAGAAACGTACAACATGAAGGACCAGGGCAGAACTCACAAGAGAAAAGGGAATCAAAAAGATCATGTCGAGAGAGGTTCACTTCCATTTTTGTTTTATTTGATAAATTGTATTTTGTGGAAAGAACAAAAACAAAAACAAAAGAAAAATTATGAAATTGCTTTTGAGAGCGGTTACCAAGACAACAGGTGACGGCGTGCGAGCTGCGTCACGGGCAAGGGCGCGCTTCCACTCCACCATGTATCTACAGATATATCAGAAACCCAGAGGGGACCCCCTCCCAACGCATCGACCTCACCTGGCCAGCCTCCCTGCGCCCCACCTCCTCATCTCGGAGTGTGTGTATACGTGTGAGTGTGTCTGTATAGGTGTGTATGCGCTCAGTCCCGTAGGACCCCTCTCAGGCACAGTATAGGCTTCCTTTACCGTTTCATTATCTATTCATTTGTCATTTTGTAATTGATTTATTTCTTGTTCTGGCTACAGAGCTGCTGGAACCCTCCACCACCCCTCCCCCCCAAGCTGAGAATAGGAGGGAGGCCGAAGTGACATGTGACGTAGGAGACTCTTAAGGCGAACGCCAGGACCCCTTATCCCACCCCTAACCGTTTCTTTTAGTGGACCCCTAACCGTTCCGCGCGCGCGCCCTCACACCTCCGCCCACGTCCACGCCCCTATGCCGCCGCAGCCGATAGCAAAGAACAAGCACTTGAATTTCCTGTTTGGCACCAAACATCCCTCGCTCTGTTTTTATTAACCCATTCACCACTGCCGCTCCTGTACTCCTCGCTCTCCGCCGCCACTAGTAACGCCCCTGTACTGTCTAGTCATCACTCGCTCTCAGATTCATCCGTCCATCCGTCTCTTAACCAAAACGAACAAAAGGAATTAAGACCCCTCCCTCGCTTTTATTCTTCTTGTGAAACAAACAGAAAAAAAAATAACGGAAAAAAATCGAAATGATAAACTCAAGTTTTTTTTTAGTCTTTTTTTTTTTTTAGCTTCCCCAAATTCAAGGCACAATGTCTATCAGTAAACCATAATCCGCCCCCACGACCAGACCCGCCTCCCCGTCCATCTCGTCCTGACTCCGCCCCCCTCTCCCCCCCCCCCCGGGCGTGGCACCGCCGGCCCGACGCCACACAGGCAGGGACCGTGAGTCCGCCCTTGTGCGTCTATGGCCGACCTCGCCGCCCCTCTCGCTCCCCCCCTCTCTCTCTCTCGTTCTAGCTCGCTCTTCGTTTCTCGACGTTAAACGCGCTTCGATAGACGCGTCGGTTTTGGCGGGAAAATACGTTCGATTTTTCACCGTCCAACCCCCTCCTTAGTCAAAACCAGTGATAAACAACAACGACAACGTAAATAATTGACACAACAAAAAAAGAGGACATTAGTTTAAAAAACTAAAAAACAAACAACATAGAGAGTCTCGTCCTGTTTCTTGTGTTTCCGTATTTCTTTAAAAATCAAGTCATTTCCACCAGCTCTGTTATTTTTTTTGGTAAGCTAGTCATGTGTTTTTTTCTTAAAAATAAGCACTAAGTACTGATAGATAGGATAGCATACACCTTTAACGTGTTTTTTAAGTAGATGCGTTTGTCGTTTTTTTACGTTACGTTTTTCTCGCACACGTATGAATTCAGATATTTTTCGTCAGGTACTTGTTTTTCTCTCACTCTCTCGCTCTTCGGTTCAAGGTTAAAGTTAATGCAAGCAGGGACACAGATTGCCATGAGGTCTTGCTCTAGACGTGGATTCTTCCAGAAGGGCAGGGCCGCTCTATTTTTTTCTTTTTTTAAATACACGTGGTTTGTGGTTATTATTTTTTTGTTGTTGGTGCCGTTTTCTTTACGAGACCCCGTTGACCAAGGCCTTGGTCTCGCTGGCGGTTGCCACGCCGTTGCTAGGGGAGCCCTTGGAGGGGGCACGCTCGTCTTTCTTGGTGCTTGTTCCGTTCTCCTGGAGGAAGAAGAGAAGATGCATCACTTCACCGGCCGCACAGCAACCGAGAAGCAATGTACAGCCTCCGGTGTGTTAATGACCACATAGAAACCTGGAACCCTTCCTCCAATGTTCGTTGGTCAAGATACGACTTTTTCTAAAGGGATAGTACATTTGTCCTTTCCTAGACGACTCCACTAACAGTTGATCTAAAGTTTCAGTTTTGGACGGTTGCTGAGATTCGTTGGATACACGGGAACCTGACTCCATGTACAAACTTGTTTCACCAAAAGGTAACTTTCAATTGGCGCTCTGTTCCTCAAATGCTGAAGGTTGCCCACTAGTCTGCACCCGAATCCTTGGTATTAGTTTCGTTTCCAGCCAGCGTATCCCAACACGTTGTGTTAATGTTTAAAAGCCATTGCACCATATTGTGTTACTTAACTCTTCAATAGAAAACAAAATCATTCAGTCATGAATATGGACCGATTTGCAAATAGACTTCTGGAAATTAACGAAACCTTAGTAATCCAGCAACGAGGTGTTCAACTTTATGATGGAGATAATGAGGCTAAACTAGATGTCGGAGTCGTGTTGCTGACCACTCAACGACTGATTCAGAGGGATGCGTCACAAATTATAATGTTCACAAAAGTCATGTTCTAATCCCCCTGTATGGCCCAGACATCCAACAGCCCCTTGAAGACATGGTACCAGAGTCCTCCCTGAAGATGTGTGCGTGGAGTTTGTGGAGGAGGCTGTGGCGGGGTGGGTACCTTGGGTTCAGGGGCAGTCTGGTTCTCCTTCTGGGGAACGTTCTGCCTGCTTTGGGACTCGGGGCGGGAGATGTAGTCTGCCACAGTCACTGGAGAGCCGCAGAGGAAATGCAACCAGAGTTAGCTCGGTCTTACTAGCTCGTGATTGGTTGCAGGACAACCATAACTTTATTAACCCCACACAGGCAATGAGGGTGCCACAGCAGAAAGTACAGGACGGTGAAAGAAAAAAAAAAAAAAAAAATTATTATTATTTAAAGATGCGGTAAACATTAACCGTATAATCTCCATTATTATTTATTTGGTGATAAACCAATGACATCAGTACCGGGCTTTGATGAATAATCAATTCTGATTGTCAACTACAGCATTCAGCGATCTGTTTTTTCAGTTGACCGCTATGGATGCCATTTTCATCTCTGGAATCAAACTGATTATCTATTTGAGCGGCAGCAATCTAATGCATGTGGCGTGTACCGCGAGGGCGGAGCCAATGCCCTCACCTTGCTGTCTGTCACGGCTGGCCGAGCCACCTTCGGGGCGGTTGCCCCGGTTACGACGGCGGCGGCTTCTGTTGCGACGCTGGGGTCTCCCCTCCTCGTCTGTAAAAGGGTCAGGTTAAAGACTCAAACGTGGGTGTACTTGTGTACGCGTGTGTCGCTTTAAAGACAGACAGTCATGCGTTTGCATCACTGTCCGGGAAGAGTAACGACACCCTTTGCTGCCGTCTAAAAGGTCCTGATCTATCAAAGGCCATAATCAGTCCACAACCTTTACATCCCTGCTCTGGAGAACATTGTAGTAGTGATTTCGTTTCTACATGGAACAAAGCAAAAACGATTGTCTTATATTAGCAAATAATCAGGAACCCCGGTCTGAATGACGCAAAATGACGCATTTTGCGTTTCAGCTAAAAACAAGTGGTGCAACACCTTATCACCACGAGATTAATGCTGATATTAAGTAGAGAATTTTTTTTCTATCTTCTTAAAATAAAAATGAAAGAATAAATAAATGACGTCAGTAACGTTTAAAATTATCTTCCGTCCTGTGATTCTTCTGCTGTGACCCCCTGATGAACACCGCAGCCCTGCCCCCCTCCCCGGGGGGGGGGGGGGTCCCCTGCTCACCAAGTCCGTTATCGCTGGTGGCGGCCTGGCCGTCCGACTCCTCGGTGGCCGCGTCCATCACGCTGGGCTCCTGGTCGTTACGGCGACGGCGGTCCCGGCGGCGGCGGTCTCCGGCCCCATCGGCTGCTTCGGCCTGCTCGCCCTCGCCCTCCAGCAGGGAGTAGGGGTTGCTGTCCGGGTCCTTCAGCACTGGGGCACACACATACGTCAGAACAACGCCATTTCAGCGGTGGATTCAGCTGTGGTTTGAATAACACAGCTGGTTCTTTACCGTATAGCACACACAAGGGTTTTTCTTCCTGGAATTACATGACAGATTCACAACAGCAGATGGCGCCAAATGACTGTAAAACGAGTGTTCCCCTTTTGACTGAAGAGAGTCCCTCGATACAACGTAAGGTTGAGTGTCACATTTAATCTAAAATCGTTATGTATCAGATTAAGCCGCTCCCAGTTTGCAGGTGGGAGAATTTAAAGGCCAAAAAACACAACAACAGTGGTGTCCTTACTGATAGCATCAGGAATCACAATTGATCAGCATTGACTACAGATATGTCAAGGTCCACTAGCTACGAGATTGTTTAATATAAAGGATTGTGAAAAATGTATTTGTAAATATTTGTATAGATGCATAAAACAAGATAGTCGTTTTTTTTTAACAATGTTTGTATGATCATTATTTAGAAATACAATTATTTTCTTTATATGAACAAGATTTGGTCTTCAAATAGAATAACTTTTGAAGTCGTCTTGATCGAAGATTTGTATTTGAGCCACTGTATGACACATTAACGCCCTGAAGAGCGATGCTCCATGTTCTTATGTGGCACGTGTTAAGCAGGAGATCCTCGGACTTCCTTTAAGCGACACATGACAGGTGTGTGCCATCTGTTCCAAGGTCCAGGGTTTTATGGTGAGGAAAACAGCGTTAACACAAGCCAAGTCCCCGGCAACCTTCCAGCACAGACTAGCTAGCATGAGGCTAACCGTCTAGACGGCAAGCCCCAGGCGACATGCCATCGATCTCTAGCTCCGTTAGCCTGTCCACCGCGATGATGAAGCACCTCCACCTCCAGTGGGTACCTGAGCTGATGGAGTTGGTGGGTCTGGCGCTGGGTCCTCCGCGGCCCCGGCCTGCGTTGGCCCCCCGGCCCCTCCCTCCACGCCGGGCGCCCCGGTCCTCGCCGCCCACGCCGCGGGGGCGCTGCTCGCGCTCCGCCACCTCCTCGGACTCGGACGCGTTGGACAGCTCGGAGTTGGTGCCTGGGAGGGGAGGACGGGGAACGGGTTAGGACTCGATGGAAGGATGAAGGGAGGGTGGCAGGGGGAGGGAGAGGCAGAAGGGACATGTGTCCAAACTAAAGGGCTGATTATGCTCCCATGTTCACGCAACGCAAGGGGGTGACTGACCCCTTACGTCCTTGCGGACCCCCCTTGCGGATCCTCCTTGCGTCCACCGCAAGGGCCTGGCGTGCGCCTCCCGAAAATGTGTAACCTTCCACGTCTGTGTGGTCATTGCGTTGCGTGAACGTGGAACCATAATCAGCCCTTAAAAAAAGTCAGTATTTTGCCTTGAACCACTCTAAAAACACTAAAACAGAGGCTTTTTGTGGACTGGGTTAATTTCGCCTGAAATCATCTGACCAATTCGCAAATGCGAATGAGTCGATTCCCCCATTGGATAGCCTAACAACCAATCAGAGCAACGAAAAACTGATGGAAGTCGTATGAATAAACGCCGCCCCAAACGAGATAAAAGTTGTGATCGGACGACCCAGTCCGGATCAGCTGGAAACCTGACTGAACGCGAATATTCATCAGGAGCTGGCTGATTGGCCTGGTTCCCAGGCTAGGCGTACTGTGGCGACGGCCTCATAAAATATTCGTCGAGCCCCATAGACCTCTGAAGTATAAGTCCCGCCTCCGAGGCTCCGGTTCCCTCCGTCAAATGTCGAAGGGAAATAACATTTTGAATGATCGTACATGCATAGCAAACGCTGTAGGTGGCGAGGAAGAAAAAGCTGCATTACGTTTTGAACTACACACATTTTAGACAGACATTTGCCCGAGGGAGGCGGGACTTATTCTTCAGAGGTCTATCGTCACCCTACCGGACATGTGAACAGCCCCCACTTCTCTCCCCCCCCCCCGCCCTCACCATAGCCACCAGAGTACTGACTGTTGGAGGGGCGCCGTCCGCGGCCCCGCCCGCCGTACACGCGCGAGTTGTGCAGGGAGTTGCTGCTCTCGTCCGTCAGGTACCCCTTCTCCCGCTCACCCCCAGGGCCGCCGGCCCCCGGACCGCCGGGGCCCCCGGTGCCACCGGTGCGGCCCGAGGGGGCGCGGTAGCCCACGCCGATCTGCCGGAGCTGCTCGTCGATCTGGAGACGCTCCAGACGCAGCTGCTCCACTTCCTGTACAGACAGGAAGCAGGAGTAGAAGAAGTGAGTGGGAGGGTTGATCATATATAAATCTATACTTTATGCCAAGTTTTGAAATAATCGTTTGGAAACGTAGATTTGATATATATATATATATATATATATATATATATATATATATATATATATATATATATATATATATATATATATATGCACATTGGGGCAGGAGCGGTTGACAGTTGACCGGTTTAAATCCGCTGACAGCAGTCCTTACAGCGGGCTGAGAGGGTGGGTGAGGGGTCACCCAAGAATGCAACAGCTGCCTCCAACGACAACAGCTGACCTTTGAGGGGGGGGGGTGTGTGTGTGTGTGTGTGTGTGCCCGAGTGTGAGTGTGAGTTTGCGAGTGAGTGTGTGTTGTTATTTTTGGATGCCGGTGTCCAGATAGCTGGTAATCTTATTCCATGTGTGTCCCATCAACCGAGCCCCCACCCGTCCCAAGGAGGGGGGGGGAACGCGACTATTTTTAAAGCATACAGGCTCAGAATGAAGCAGCCTCAGCAGCTTTCTACATGTGGCGCTGGGGGAGGGCAGGGGGTCAGGGGAACAGGTGACCGACATGATGTGAAACGCACACCAGAACCTTCACTCCTCTCTCTCTCACTCCCCCCCCCCCCCCTCCTCCTACCCACTCACCCTCTCGAAATAATGCACTGGTCTTAGACACCATGCCGTCTACACAGAGGCCCAGGAGAGGCCCGGGAGAGGCCGGGTGCTGCCCCCTGTGGGCGCGGAGGACAGGGGGGGGGGGGGAGGTGACTGACCTGTAGGTACGCCACGTGGTACTCCAGCAGGGCCTGGGCGTTGCTGATGTTCTCTTTGGTCCCCACAAAGACAAACGGGACCATGCCCTGGGGAGGGGGGAGAGGGATGGAGGGAAGGGGGGAGAGAAAGGGGAGAAAAAGAGGAAGAACGAAGAAGGAGAGATAGAAGAGGGGGGGGGGAAGAAAAAGCAGGAGTGATTAGCATGAGTTTAAAACGGGAGCACTTTCACGACCACGATCAAAATCAACGTTTTACATTACCAAGCCCAAAATACTCGCATGTGGGCCATAGAGAGGCCCCGTATGTGCTCAATATAAATATGTTTCTGGTACTGTCATGCTGCTTTCTAATAACGGGAAGGGACACGCAATCTGTCAAGACACACTCTGATTTAACTCTCAACATATGCTCAGGGAAAACATCCCAGCTGCAGCCGAACTGCAGCTAGCACGACCAAACACAAAATACTGTGTTTAATACTGCATTTCATTAAAATGCTTTAATGAAATGCAGCCTTTTAGTAAAACTTAAGATGACGGAGGGTACATCTGTCTTGGGAATGGGGGTTCAAGACCACACAGCAAGATTATTATTATTATTTTTTTAATACACCATGAATGCATTGAAAGTTAGAATGTATACGATGTAGATCAACAAGTAACTGGCACGAAAAAAAGACAAGACTAGTGAAACAAATACAAAGCTATTCCAAAAATGCATTGAGAAGTGTGGCTGCGTTGAGTAGAAACATAAAATAAGCACATGGGTGTGGGTTTGTGTGGCGATAGGGGGGCGCCCTGTTCATTCACCTCATTGTTGCCGGCCTGGTGGTCTTTGCTGGACCCCTGCCTGCCTGCCTCCTCACGGGGAAGCTTCTTGTCGTTGTCGCCCTCGATGCGGACGCGGACCACGCCCGACTTGTCCACGATCTCCTGGATCACTTTGCCGCTCTTGCCGATGACTTTGCCTGTGGGGTTGAAGAGAGAGAGGGTTTTGAAATGGTAGGGACGGAACCAAGAGTCAGATAGACTGGAAGCTAGTCCGATACCACTCTCTCCAATATAATGATCCTTTACTGGACTCGAGTCTGGTACTTTGAATACATCAGCATATCGTGATGGCGTTTCTGTTTAAATACCCACGAATCCAGCCATGGATCCATCTGTACCTCAGTACCAGAGGGGGGAGCAGTCAGGAGCACGTGGACCACTCACCTACGAGGTTCCTGGGCACGTGGAAGTAGTCTTCCTTGAACTCCAGGTACACTCGAGCCTGTTTGACCGCCTCAGGGGTCTGAAACCAAACAACAACACGCCACATCAGCACCACGTCATCGGCGTCCGCCGGCGTCATTGTCACGTTGCCACGGCGACCGCCCCACCTCTCCGTAGATGCGGAAGGTGCAGCTCTCCTCCTCCAGCTCGATGGCGGTGACGCCCGCCACCTTCCTGGCCTGCTGGATGTTGGCGCCGTGCGTGCCAATGGCGAGCCCCATCAGGTCCTCGCGCACGCGCACCTCCTCTTGGTAGGCCGAGGCCAGCTGCTTACTCGTCTGGCGGAGGGGATCAACGAGGTGATTGGGCGGTGGGGGAACGGGTTGCAGCAGCTGGGGCTTTTTTTAATTTAAACTACCTTTTTGTGATTATGTCTGTTTCCATTTACCCATAAACTCTATTGAAGAAAGATCTACAAAACTAATAAAATGGATTCAAATTTGAAAAACATTTGACGGTAAAACTGTTGAACATAATTTCGCCTATTCTAAGTGCTTTATGTTCGAATGTGCATTATAACATGTGCCTTCTGTACAGTAAAGTTCTTATGACAAGGTGAATGTCAGCTTTGTAGGCCTCATCCTAACCCACAGCAAGGGTTTGGTGCTATTCCATGAAGGCACGTTTAACTTTTAGAGTGTGTGTGTGTGTGTGTGTGTGTGTGTGTGTGTGTGTGTGTGTGTGTGTGTGTGTGTGTGTGTGTGTGTGTGTGTGTGTGTGTGTGTGTGTGTGTGTGTGTGTGTGTGTGTGTGTGTGTGTGTGTGTGTGTGTGTGTGTCGAGTCTACCTCAAGGTGTTTGGTAGCCTCCTCGTTGCGGGACATTAGCATTAGCTTGGTGCGGATGCTGCGGAAGTGCATTTCGCTGAGGAGCGCGGCGCGCTTCACTGTGGTTTCGTTCGTCGACTGCAAGAAGAGAGGGTAAGGAGATAAACATAATGGGGTCACGCGTAATGCACCCATGACCGTAAATGGTCATATTGGCGTTTTTTTTTCACTGGTTATCCATAGTAGCACATCTCAATTTGTATGGAAATATGTCATTCAATACACCTAAAAGTCCTTGCCGATAATATTATTCTAATAATACTTAATAATAGGGTTGGTGTTTATAATGGGACAGGTGGCGAGCAGGGGTACTGACCAACACGATGAGTTCATGTGTCTGGGCGCTGTAGAAGATGCAGTTGGCTCCAATGGCTTTCCTGAAGTCTTTGTGGATGTTGTCGTTAGCACAGCTGTTGATGGGAAAGAAAGGAGGGAGGGAAGGGGGAGAGAACGTGTAAGCAGAGTCAGGTGTGTGTGTGTGTGTGTGTGTGTGTGTGTGAGAGGTAATCCAACAACACCTCTCTGATGTGTTGCCGATCAAGGGCAACACATTTCAACTGTTAGATCATTCAAGAAAATAATAAACTTTGCAATTCAATGTGGCGGTGTCGACGTTTGATGAATTGTGTTCATTAAAAAAATATTACGATTAACTTAATTAAAGAGGCAAGATCTGCACAGAACAAAGGGGTTGAGTGCATCACCGGACCCGTTTCACAGAGGCGTCTTTGTAGCACAGACGGTGTCGTCTACTTTATTGTACCAGGGCACAGGACGCAGACTAACCAGGAACGTCCTAAGCACAAAAAACGTCCACCGGCACCCTTGTGAAGATGAGTCTACTTCCTGTGCCCTGGCCAAGACGAAGGTCACAGACCCGTACGTAGTGCTTTAAGCGTCACGTGCGTTCACGCCTCTTTAGAAGGGCAGAGTATGCAGGGCAGTGTCGGGGGGGGCTCTGCTCACATGTCCCGCAGGTCTTCGGGGATGGCGATGGGGACCTTGTGGAAGGAGGATCGGGTGGAGGGGCTGTTGGGGTTGAGCGGCCGGATGCGCTCCGCTGTGACGATCTCGTTGTAGGTGGCGTCGCACGCGGCGTACTCGATCACGTAGAACTGAGGACGACAAACACGCAGGTCAGACGGGGGGGGCGCCTTGTGGCGCACCGACAGGTTTGCGTCATCTTTGGTAGGTGTGCGACTGCTCATTCCCTCCCTCTCTTCAACCGACTTTCCTGTGCATGCTCCCCGTTCTGGCCGTCGAGAAAAAAAAAAAAAGGCTCGTAATCGCATATATATTTACAGTATTTACAATAGAAACACAGAATTAGCCACATGGCGTCACTTTGAGCAAATTCAGTATCAGGTCCACCGTGTCTAAGACAGACCGTTTACTCTGGTCAAAGGTCAGGATAAAAGTGAAATGGAAGATAAACTGCAGCAGAAATATGGCCAAGCCTGGATTATCTCAGTGTATTTTGAACCGGACTGAAATCCAAGAGGGTAATGGCAGCCACGTGATTTTTACATACAGCTCCCGAGTTCTCCAAAGTCCATAGAGACGATCCTATGTATTAAAAAACTTGGCCGTGGACCTCTAACGGCAAGAGGCACATTACAGCGATGGTTAACAATAGAAACAGTTCAAATAATTGATCAAAGATGCAATACTGTTCTTCCATGTGGCTGACTAACACTGAAATAGGAACAGAAACGGAACAGAAATAGGAAAATGGGGTTCAAATCAAGAGAGCGAGAAGAGAGCGGGGGTTTGGTTGAGAGCCAACAACCCACACTAAGACATTCCTGGTCTTATCACACTGTCCAGGACACTAGTAGTGCCAGCTCACGACTCCTCATTGTGTGATTGTAACGTCTCCATCTCACTGACCCACCGCAACACCTCACACACTGCCCTGGACTCCACCAGTTCCAAATGGGTAATTTAGCAGGAGCTCTAATCCAAAGTGACTGACAGTGGATTCAGGTACAGGTCATTGGGTCCGAGTGACTTCGCCACACAGCCCCACTACACTATACTGCTTTGTAAAAGCAAGGACCTTGAAAACCGTTGTGATGCTGCCGTTGCAGAACAGCAAGGCACTCAATGTATTACAAATGTCCCAGGAGCCAGGGCTGACGGGGGAGGAAGTGCATTGACCTCACTGGAGAGGAGAAGTCATCTTGCTCTGGTAAATATTTAGCCAGACTTCATAACGGTGGCAGCATGTCCTTAAAACCTTTGATTAACGGACGTATACTTCATTGCGCGGCATACATAACGCATTTGTTTGTTAGTTTGTTTTGTTTTACCTTTGTCTTCTCTAATGGCTGACCATCAACTGGTAGGCGATCAGAAGTATCGACCTAGCAAGGTGCCACACAACAAAAGATTCTTTTACGGTTCGAGGGACCAGTCATGTTTTAAATGCCAAAGGGGACAGACAAATCAAACCAACAAACAAACAAGGCAGAGAACAAGCAGCGTCCCGAGCAAACTAGACGCATCTCATCAGCACACACTTGTTCCCGTCAGTGACCGCAAGACAAAGCGTCCTGACCCCCTGACCCACACCACCTGCCGGGAGCCCCCGCGCCCACCGGCCGCCTGGTCCCACCGCCGCCCGACTCACCTCTCCCTTCATCATCCGCACCCGGGCCAGCCACCAGCCGCATGGCTCCTGCTCGTTGGCCCTGGAGTACACCTGCAGAACAGGACGGGAGGGACAGACCCCAGCACCGCATTAGATCCAATATGGAGCGGAGAGTTGGATCCCAATGGCCGACCACTTGGAGCGGGACGCCCTGAACCCTGACCTGCTCCTTATTGACATGTGTTTGCTGGAAGTCAGCAAAATGGCTTAATTTATGCTTATTGTAAGTTTTTAAATGTTTCCCGTCTTTTAACTATCTTTAAGTTGCAAGTGAATGCGTGTCACGCATTTAAAAATGGATTAGGATCCTCCATTTATCCTTTTAAATAAATATTTCCCTGACATTTAGAACAATTCATTGTAATTTATCACATTGTTTGTTGCGAAACCCCATCGCCTGTCAAGTAGTTCGCTACCACTAATTAAAAAAAGATAGCATAATCGTTCTGATCTACCCTGCACATTCTTGGTTAAATTCCAAACGCTTTTAGGCATTAGTCCAATTTTGATAGTATGTTTTGGCTGCTCTGTGTGCTGCTTTTCATAAATGTTTCAGACGCTTCATTCATTATATGGAAATATCAGGTTATGGTATGACTCTTTTTTTTAAAACGCCAACTTGGACTTTGACGTTAACATCCTAATTTAAACGGCTGTCTATTAGAAGATGCCTCCAACACAACATACAGGAAATGGACAGCCCCAAGAACAGCGGCCATCTTGTAGTCAACCACGACCGTTGACGACCAGCGACTAGCCCACAAAGGGGGCCGCTTCACGCTTTCCCCCTGCACGTCGACCAAGGTTATAGAAAATGGCCGTCGCTTATCGGATCGGTTTATTCTGTCCCGCCATTACACGCCGACGGCAGGTCATTACCATGATAACAACCTCTAACCCTGTCGTCAATCCTGGAGCTGAAGGCTTGGTGTAAAACTTTAACTGATACAGGATGCTCCTAGCTTCAGGAGGGGGGTGTTCTGGGACTAGTGGCTACAGCTGTTCTAGGGGTTTGTCCCGTCGGGGGTGTGGGGGTGTGTTGGGCTCACCTCCACCTCCTCTCCCTCGCCGATGTCCTTGTTGAAGTCGGCCGGAGGGGGGAGCCGCACGTCGCTGAAGGGCAGCTGCCTCTCTGGTTGCCAGCTTTGGGTTGTTGGAGGGAAAGAGGGGAGGGGGAACGAAAGAGAAAGCAACTGTCAGTCTAACCGCCCACCGGCTGTAAGGACGACAGAAACCTGCCGAGCTAAACAGCCTTTCAACTGTGCTGTCCGTGGAGGTTGTTGTTTTTGCTAAGACAGTGGGTGTCTATTCTGCCTTGCCAAATGTTGGGCAGAACCGTCAGTACACACACACACACACACACACACACACACACACACCCCAAAGTGCCCTTCATAAAATCGAAATGGTTCATTAACTTTGATGAGGTTTTAAAGAGGCCGAAGACAGAACGCAGAGGGACACCTTGGCCCCTGAAAAATATATTTTTTACACAAACACTCAAAATGGAAACAAATCTAGGAAGATACGATAAAATACACGGCAAAGTGCTCGCAAGTTTTTCAATGAAAATATTATGTATACACTTCGAGAGTTCTGTTAAATAATATTATCCAGTGGATTGTTGGCATCTACACAAGAGTCTAGTTGGGATAGATAAGGTGTGTTTGGTTTACGACAGTTGAACACCAGGAGCCCCACTCACAGTATCTGTGAGCTGGGGGGGAAGGGGGGGGTGGCACATGGGGCAGGAGATGAGGGAAGGAAACGAACGCGCCTGTTACAGCGGAGGAGGGGTTGATCGGACCTACCTCCGATCCCACCGGACTGCATACCTTGAGGGACTATTTTTAGGAACAGTCTGCATTACACACTCCAGCCAACTAGATAAAAAGGGTGTGTGTGTGTGTGTGTGTGTGTGTGTGTGTGTGTGTGTGTGTGTGTGTGTGTGGACAGCTGCACGTGGCCAATGGCCGAGTGTAGTTTAAAATGCCAGGTTCACAACTCCACCACCGATCGCTCCGCTTACAGCACTGATAATTTTCCTTATTAACTCAAATTAATGGTCAGGACTATATTATTAAATGTTATACGTGTTTTAGTGAATAATAACTTACTTGTTTTCAAATACTATTGTTAGGGAGTCTTCGTGGACATCTTTGATGTAACCCTGAGGAAAAACAAAACAAAAAAGGAGGATAGGTTATTTTGTTTTGTTTTTTTAAAACACAGATTTAACAGGGAATGATGCAAGAGGGATATTGGAGGGGAAAGGGAGCAGTTAATTTTGACTGGATTTCAGTAATTGAGAAAGTATGTGTTCAAGTCACAGTGCCGGCTGGAAGCCAGTTCCCAAGATACAGAGCGAGACAGACGGAGAGACGAGAGACGGAGAAAGAGTGACACACAAACACACAGAGAAATTAACATAAAGAATAATCTTGGGCCCCGAGTAGAATTCCTAGTGTAAATCTAATCCCGTTTAGTTGGCTCTGACACCGGCATGTCAGGGAAAGTGACGAGGGGCGTTCGAGTTTCCTCCCCAGGCGGCCCTCCCAGGAATACCTCACACACATACAGAGTGGCTTCTGGAGGACTGGGTGGCGTTGTGGACCAGGGAGTGTGGGGGTCGGTGTGTGTGAGCACCATGGCGGAGCAGACATGCATGGTGTGGCCTATATGTAGCGATCGCATGACGCCGAGGAAACTCTCCCGAAACTTATGAGACAGCGAAACGTTAATAACCGGCCCTATGTGAAGCTATGTCGGTGGCCTCCATTCAACTCCCAGCTTCACCTTTAAAGTCATAAGGGTGGAGGCTGGGGTTTGCTATAGCCATCAGTAGGACACGGCCTTATATGGGTAGAGAGGGGGGGGGCGAGGAGTGTGTCGCAAATCCTCAAGCTTGCGTAGTACGGAGGCGACGGTAGTGGTCAGCTAGGAGCCTCATGGTTCCAGTCATGGTCTGGCTAGTACCATGACACCTCAATGGGACCCCCCCCCTCCCACACGAAAAGTAAATCTTCTACCCAAATTTGTGCCATGGCGGCTGCATGTCAGCCACTATTACTAAAACACACAAAATTAAGAAATGTGTGCGTTTGTGCAGGCGTCGCTCAGGAGACAGCTGCCTGTGGTGGCCAGCGTGTGCATGCTAGGTCAGGAAAGGCAAGCCGGTTTGCCTAGAGTGCTCCCCTGTCACAAGGAGCAGGGGGGGTCCTTCTTAGAGGTGTGACGCATGGGGTCGGGGGGTAGGTGGGAGGTGGCGGTGGCCCATGTTTGGGCACAAGACCACGTGAAGTTTCTCTGTGATCCATTCATTCTGGAGGGTTCAAAGGCAGGGTGGCTAAGCTAGTTTAACTAGGCGAGGCGAGGCGAGCCGGGGCATGGTAGGCGATCTTTGGAGGCCCCAACAGCTAATATCCTTTAATAACAATGAATACAGCAAATAACATTAAAATGAGGTCTCCCACAGCCGAACAGACCATTGGTTTATCGCGGTGTTCGGTGCACCTCCAAAAGGGGCTGTCCTATTAACAGAACTTGGGGATATATTGCAAGTCCTGCATTATTGAAATTTTAGAAACAAAAAGGATTCTTGTGAGTCATAGGTGGTTGCGGGGAAAACCCAGAATGAAAAAAAAAATACAAGACGAGTGTTAACCGACTTCAAGCATCGGAGCTGCCATCCCCTCCACCAAACATGGCTACCCTTAACAGTAAAACAAAAAGCAAAGGAGCTTGTAACTGGAGATAGTGAGCATCCATCTCCAGCATTATTTAAGTGAAGCATCTCTCAGACACATGTAATGGCGGTGAGAGCGGGGGATGGATGGATAGATAGAGAAAGATAATGGAGGCAGTGAATAGAAGAGTGGAAAAAGTTAATTCATGCCAGGGTCGAGCTGTCAGGCTGTAAAACATAACGACAGGTGAGAGGGGGGGGTAAATATAGTCACTGAGCCACCATGTGGGCCGGTGTAAGGACTGAGACCCACTGCTAGTCCCGCAAAAAGGACACTTACTAATATTGTACCATTATACTTGCGGAAAAAAAAAATCAGCATAGTACTGGCTCATGCCATTCAATTCTAGGCACTGGCTGCGTTTATGCTGTACCACAAAAATGAAATCGTCCAAAATACCTCACGAAAATGGTAATGACGGATGTTTTGTTAATAAAAACAACACAACGTTTCGAATTGGATTTGTTATTAAAGTTCTGCTTGAAAGAAAAAAAACATTTTAATGACGACAGCGATGCCATGTGACTAGGCGTGAAACTTAAGGCAGCCTTTCCCATGAAGATTGACATGAACTGAAAGTGGACACACAGAAAGCAAAGCAGAACACTCACAACTAAACATTACATTTCAATGTAGACCATATCTTAAAATGTGTACATCGTGGTCGGCATTAGATAAAGCCTACAATTAAGTTTTTATGATCAACTATAAACACATATTACTGCTTTCAGTCGTAGCAATGTAGATCACAAATTGCACGACAATGCTAAAACACAGCCTCATAATAGGGCTAGTATTAGTCGTCATTTATTAAACTGAAATTAACTATTTTAGAAATATTGAGTCAGCCGTTTCAGTGCTACATAGTAATAGTTGTTTGGCGAGGTTAAATAACATGACAGTTGCTAAAAATGCATTTAGGCTGGGCCATGCACACACACTGATGACTGTGGTACCTAGCTCCCACAGCTAGCATGAGCTAACACAACCATCCACCCCACCATGGCCACAACACACCCGGACTCATCTCCATCCGTCCGGACCACTGCTCATATTCACCGAGTGGATGGCTAGAGAAGTCCCAATACATCAATAAAGTATAAAAAACATTCCAATTCGTGGTTGAAACTTTTTACTTTAAGCTTCCAACCACCTTTCCTGACGGCAGTTTACCTTGTAGAAGGCCCCGTTCGAGCCCCGCACCTCCACCGCCAGCCCGTCCATGCTCGCCGTCGGTAGCTCACCACGGCCGGGCAACTTGTCCGGAGACGCTCCGCCTCCCGGCGGTTCAGCCGGTACAACCCCCAGCCTGGCCGGCCCGTCGCCGCCGCCGCTCCCCGGCCGCTTGTGGATCTCCAGTGTGTCGGAGGGTGGAGGGAGAGGGGCTGAGGTGAAGGGGTCGGGGGAGATAGGTGGTGGTGATGGTGGTGTTGACTGATGGCACCCGCAGACGCTATCTCCAGCGGCCGGTTCCGTGTGTAAAAATGTGGGGCTCACTGAGCAGGATGACACCGCACCGGCCGACGAGCCCTGACGTGCGTCAACGGAGCCCACGAAGCTAATGATGCTCAGACTACAGGCAGAGAATGCTAGCGAATGGGCAATTAGCTAGGCTAGGCTATTAACACCTCGGTGCCTCGGTGTCTTTGAATGGGGCGCTAGCTATCAAACAGGGGCTATATCTTACTGCGTGTGTTTTCAGTACGCGCCTGGGCGCAGTCGTTGTTGTATATCTCCTTTTTTCCGCGAGTCGTCACCGGGGATTCCTTCCTTTGTTTGTGGTGATGCAGTTGTGCAGCTAGGCTTCCTTCCAAAAAAAAACGCGTTGTTGGTGCACTGTAGCCCGGCACCTCCTTACTCCAACCACCCGTCCCCTCAAAAGCACGCTGATAGAGTGGATCGGCGAGGGACTGAATGACCTCAAAGAACCCACCCCTCAATTGCAAAAGACCCGCCCCAGCCACGATACCGGCTGCGGATTGGCTACAGATGTCGTCGATCTAGTCTAGCGTGTGTTGATTGGTTTTTTAATTAGAGGTTGGTTCACGTTTTTCACCAATGGCTATTTGGACATTGTATCCCATCCGGATCTATTGGATTTACTTCGTGCCAGTTATATCGGTACTCGAATTAACTGGACCCGGTATCCGGTTTTGCTCACTCATTGATAACTAAGAACCAGTATGCAACACACTACCAGGCATTGTGTAAACTACTATACAGCAACACCATTGGGTAATAGTCCAGTAGGTTATACCATAGTAGAGCACCAATTTGATAGGCCTATACTATACGTTATATCAAAGTAAGTAGTGTCTGATCATGCAATATAACAAGATGTAAAGTATTATAAAATCGATGTTAATGTTAATGTATATGTGCAGGTTTTTTTTATTTAAACTGTGATGCAAAGCAAAAAGGTTGTGTCAGTGTAATAACTTTTCTAAAATAGTTATTAGCTCGTTATCCCAAAGGATAACAATTCCTTGCTGTTTTTCCAAATGAATGAGAGTTAAATAGAACAACTAACAAGACATGGTTAAGAAAAAGCAACGAAGAGGAAGCTTCTGGAAGAACAGATATGTCCCACACCTGCTGCCAGAAAGCAGCTGTGTGAACCGCACAGATCAGATTGGTCAGAAGGGGACCCAGGCCGTTACAACACACGAAGGAATTGCGATTGCAGGCTAAAAATGCGTGTCGCCTCATCTGCAGTGTAGCTGGAAAGTATCGGCTTGATTTTCAAGTGATTCGTCAAGTGTCGAAAGAAGATTGCAACCAGAACGACATAGTTAATTATAATTATTAGGTGAGTGCTGCATGCAGCGCTCAACTATTGTTCTTCTTAGGTTTTATTACTATCATTATTATTAGATCAGTTTCTTTAACGAGCAGGTAAAGAGGATAGATATATTGCTAAAAGATGACGACAGGACTTGCTGCTGACATTAGGAATCAAACTGAGTTCAGCTGGGAGTAAATGCCCTTGACACAACCCTATCCAGCCCATTCCTTTCATTCAAATATATGTAAAAAAACAACAACGAATAAAGTGTGTACAAAGTATCATAATACAATATGTTGAGCATGTGCACAGCACAGGACAGATGGGGCGTTGACCGTACACATTTAACCCAAGTCAACGTTTCTGAACAGCTTGCATGTCATGTCACCATACTCAGCTCTCTGCATGCTGAGCAGCAGGCCAGCATCACAACTCTTGGGCTGATGGAGGATAGGCATGTTATTATGGGATGTAAATCAGTTAAGTGTTGCGGCTTTATTGACGGGAAGTGTCCTGGCCTGCACCCTTCCTGCATCTCCAACTGGGAGGAAACAAGTGCCGCCACGCTGCTCTAGATCTCTAGAAGTAGGCCGAGGTTACACGCTCATAGGTTGCTAAGGGCAAGTGGTGTAAAATCACAGAACATGGAGAGATTGAAATTCTCTAGGTATCATGTCTAAATTGCTGCTGATTTCAAAGATAATTCTCTGACAAGATAATGATTACAATATCATCAAGGGGCTTATCATGTTTTGCAGTAGAAAGATGTAAAAAAAAAGAGGGGCCTGATAATGTCTATTCTATTTAGTAATGTCAGCATCATTAAGCCTTTCATTATGAGATAATACCACCAAAATAATAATCAGTGGGCGACGATTTATCAAACAAGTCTTCATAGCAAAATTCCTACATTTGCCACCATCATCCTCATCATCAAAATCATCATCTTCATCATCATCATCATCGTTGTCACTCCATAGAAATGTATATAAACTACATTGCATGAAATTCTGAATCCATGTCCCTTAAATTAAACTTCCACCAAGTTTTCCTCATGCAGCCTCCCCCTCTTCATCAGGGTTTTCCCATCCCGGTGTCCCAGTATCAAAACGCTTACAAAGGAGAGCCCCACAAGGAGCAGACAGAAGGGGCAAACAGCAGCAGCAAATGTTCCTATGTTATACGGCTCACTGGGTTCTCCGTGTCTTGGGGAAGTGGGGTGGGTGTGTGAGGGCAAGAGGAAGGGGCAATACCAGATCATGACAGTGAAAATGTCCCTCCTCAAATGGTATATAGGGGCAGAAATAAGCTCAACTGTTTCATTCTATATTTGCGCCGCACTATATTTCATATGAAAACAGGGACTAATGTTAGTTGCATTATTTATAACTTTTCTTCTTGTGTTTAATGTAAATAGTTGCATTTAAAGTATGTATATGCATGTTTATTCTGTGTGGCCCTGTAGGATAGTCATATAAGGCCAACAAAGCTGTTGTTATAATACAAATTATGAGTCTTCTACCTTTGTGTACCAGGGCAGGGCACATGGTCAATGGCCCAGGGTCAATGTCTTATAGCTTTACTAGTTTAGCCTACTACCTGTGCCCTGGTACGTACAAAGAGCAGTACCGTTTTTATTTTTATTTAGAGCAACACCTCTGTGAAAAAAGGTCACCTTTATTGTATTCAATGAATGCCTCACACATGGATAACAGTCCATTAATAATGCCATATTGCAGGTTTTTTATGTCCACCATAAATGCTCTATAATTTTCCTGTTCAGTTCCAAACAGAATATATAAATTATATAAGTATGTAGGCTATATTATGTGCGTATATTAAGGAAGTAAGGTGTAATAAAAAATATATATTTGACCATACTTCCTGATGCAGTTGTCTACAGGTGTAGGGTGGTGAGACGACCAGATGGGGGCAGTCATTCACCACTAATAGTTTGGAACGGCCAAAAAAAAAATAGAAGGAGGAAACGGCCACTCAACCAATAGCAAAGCTTGTTGACGACGCGCGCGACTTGAGCTTGAATCAGGAAGTCCATTTACAGACATAAACAACTCGAATGGTTACTTCGTAATCTACAGCCGTCGAATGTGTCATCGTTATTAGTACGAGACGTTTATCATTGGTTGTAATAGAGCGGCAGTACAACTCACGTAAATTCGTGATATTATTGATCTGATGATGTCTTCTGCTGAGACTGTTAGTGAATCTTCACTTGGGAAGGGAGACAACTTGCATCAAGAAGGTACGATTCCACTTCATCCCTATAATTAAATGCAGGTAGACCGACAGACAGACAGCCTGTTTGTAACGTGTTTCAGGTGTAGTCCATTGTAACGATCTAGTTGTGGGGGTGGTTTGGTTTCTCCCCGACCCTAGTGCTGGCGTCCTTCCCGTTGTGCGACCTCACTGAGGAGGACTTGATGCAGAACCCCAAGCTTTGTAAACTCCTGGCAACCTTGTCACAGCACGTTGACCAAACCGGACTTTCGGCCCCACTCAAGACGGATCTTGAGAAGGTAAGATACGTTTACTATTAACTGCATGTAAATATTGTTATCTAAAGATGTATTTTTTTATTGCAGTTTTAAAACGCAGACATTTTTATTATCTGGGATTGCCTGGAAAAAGCAGAGATAAATTCCTTGAATGTGTGAGTGTGCTTGGCCATTAAAACGGTTGTTTCCTGATCCAAGGCAGAGCAGAAGCTGCAGAACCAGAGGCGTCGCTGGCTGCAGGTGGAAAGCCTGCATCGCACGCTGCAGGAGATGATGCAGGACCACCACGTGAAGAAGCATCGCACCACTCTGCCCCCCGACGTCACCATGGTATGGGAGACACACACACACACACACACACACACACACACACACACACACACACACACACACACACACACACAGTGGCGGCTGGTGGTTTTTAAAGTGAGGGAGGAAGGACTGCGTGCTTGGTTGCCATTGGCCTGCTTGCACTGTTAGTGGCGTATGGTGGCATAAGAATGTTGTTTCAGGGTGTTTTGGGGAACTACAAAATAGCAGGTAGGGATAATTATGTGAATTTATACAAATCCACCATTGGCAGCATTGTACTTTGAAAGCTGGTGGGCAGCATGTCTTGGACAACAAGGGCAGAAGGAAAGGATGCAAAGCCAATTAGTCAAATCAGGCCTTCTCTTGATTTTTTAAAACTCAATAAAATAATCTGGGCCTAGCATTGGGCCTAATTTTGCCCTCTACCATTTTTGCCCTCAGTCGAAAGTCGAAGATCTCCCATCTTTTTTGCGGCGTTTCTCGGAGGCACGCCCACTTTTTGTCTTCATCTTTCGGAAATCTGAGAGTAGACCGAGAGCAGTGATGACGCTCTCAACAAAATGGCTGCGCCCGTGAAGAGATTTTTATTTTTTTATTTGTACCACAAAGGTCATTTTAATGCTCTTAGACACTTGATTACATTGCTACTTTATTCCGGTCACCAATTTATACATTACATGGTCTTGCTGTGCGTGCAATACAATGTAAAGTTATGTTGTTTGTTTTCGGGCTGGTTTGCTAAAGAGACTAATGTAGCTAACAATAAACAACGACTAGCCAATTTCATGAAACAATCACAAAGACGAACAGGACCGCTATAAATGCTCAGAGACCGGAAAGTGCAACTCGGAAGGCTGGCGTCCAAAGGTTCAGCAACACACCACTAGACTTGAGGGGATAACCCCCCTCCCTCCAAGCTGCTCCACAGCCAGGGCTCCTGCTTATTGGTTCATAGCGCAGCCATGCGCTATGAACAGACGTAGGCAGGATCCAGATCCCTTAGCTAGTCACACCAACTAAGAGGAGGACTTTCCTCCTCTCTCCCATTGAACCCCATGTTATTCACCGGCCACCAACACTTTCGGTGAAATGAATGGGAGTCAATGGAGGCTGAGGGAGGAACGTCCTCTCTGAAGTAATTGTCAATAGGTGATAGGGGATGCTAAGGTCCCTTTACTGAGGGAAACAAACATTAGATACAAAGGCATTAAAGTACGGTAGTCATATTTAAAAGCATTAATTCATTAGTAGTCTGGGCAATCTACATTTTTTATTCTCAACGATGTTAAGGAGGATCTTCCTGCCTCTCCTCACTGGAGAAGCCTCCACTGATATGTATATACACACATACACACACAACGCGTGTAATACCGTATTTCTGTTTTGCTTTTACAATTTTGTTAGTATGTGTGTGCTAAAATTAAGTTAAATAAAGTTTTTTAATTTGTTGTCGAAAAACAGTAGGAATTTCCTGTTTTTTATAATGGGATATCGATCCCATTTAAGAAATGTTGTGTCAGGTACACGGGTCTGAGCTCTCACAAAAATATATTTTTCATGACATTAACATGGTAACGAGGTCTCCTCTGTTCCTTTCTGATGTTCTGTATCCGTGTCTGCTAGTTCTTTGCCACATTGGAAAGGTGTCTTCTAGTGGCTCAGTGTGTTCGTCAACTAGACCTCAGTACCGCCACCACCACCACGACCACCACCACCCCCCAAACGGGCACGGACCGGCCCTCTCTACTGGGGCTGGATCCTCAGCAGGTGCTGGAGCTCCTGCCCACAGAGAAGGTGTGTTGTAATCTGATCATTTATATACGGTAGATTAATGCAGAGGTGCATTATGGGAGGAGGAAGGGGACTTCTGTTGGGGATTCAATCACTCATGTTATCCGGGACTGACATATGATTTGAAATGCATCTATCTATGGTTTTTCTTAATTTACCCTGCATGAAATACTACAAGACTTGCATTCATCAAGGTTTGTGTATATCTGTTTTGGACTACTTTTCCGCAGATTGTGCAAAGAATGAAGCAGAGTTTGCCAAAGGAACTGGAGAGACATCTGAAGACAAAGTGCTTCAGTCTGCTGTCCTACTACCAGCCTGACTGGGGTACATTCACGCCACAACAACCACGTCTTCTAGAAAGAAAACAAACGCTGAAATGTCTTTCTTTTATTGCTATTTATTATAAGCAACTTCCAGTAAGTCATTGATGAGAAGGTAGGAATTAGGGAATCTTGCCCAAGGATGCCTACAGACTAGACTTAGGTGTTCGTACCCAGAATCTTTGTGTCAAACAACCTAACCGCTATAGACTAGACTATCAGCCAGCCACCCAATATCTTTCCTGCTCCTTTTTAATTATAAGTGGACGCAATAGCTTTTGTAAATACCCCATGGAGGTGTCATGGCTGCTGTGTCCCTTCATCACCAGAAAGCGAGAGTGACGGTCTGAAGAACATCAAGCTGGCCCACCTGTCGGGCCAGCTGGACAGAGAGAAGAAGCGGGCAGAGAGCCTGAACGAGGTTTGCCGTGAGAACGCCGTTCTGCTCCAGCGACAGACCCAGCTCTACGTCCTCGTGGGTTTCATTGTTTGTTTGTAATTTCAATTTTTTTATTTAGAGCTTTTAAAATGTATGCTTTTAGTTTTTTTACACATTAAAAATTGTGTATTGGATAGATATTTTAAATGTACTTAAACAGTCACTTGAATCTAACCCCAGCAACCGCACAACCTATGGTGAAACAGTGGTGGGTGCAGTTGCAGATTGGTGAAATGTTTGACAACTGAAAACTATTGCACCAATCAAAACAAACCACAAATGATTACTAATACTGTGAAACCTATCTTGCTTGTTCTTGTTTTAACAGTATATGCATTAAGACTAGACACCCGTTTATATTTGATTTAAGCTTTTCACAAAACTGTTGTTAATCGCTCCTTGTGAAACACCATGTCTCTTTTAAGATGCCTCATGGTGATCTTTCCAAATGGCTTGCTTCACTAGGAGCTGAGCAAGTGCATCCAGCTCCTCCAGTCGCTCATCCTGGACCACAGACTGACTATCCAGACTCAACTGGACCACAAGAAGCTGGAATACTTGGAGGCCAAGTGTGAACTGGTGATGCAGAAAATCAGGTAAACTGTCTTATCATCAGTGTCAGTTGTATATCTCTTGAATACCATAATATTAGGCTTTCAGAAAAATATACTTTAAATTGGAAGTTCAAGTCAATGATCCCTAATTAGGGATAATATGGTTCTCAATTGTGTGATGGATTCTAATCTAGATTGTGAGATGATGGCTGGGTGGAGTAACTATCTTTTAGTTGTGCACTTAACACAAACACATTATGTCTCCGCCAGGATGGAGTCAGTGGAGATTGGGCTGGACACCTACACAGCCGACACCATAGCAGCACACAAAAAAATAAGGCAAGTCACTATAGTATAGTATACTATCGCTTGTTTAGTCCTCCTGTACAAAGTCCTAGGCGTTTCCTTCTAGAAAGTTGCGTTTAACTTTTAAGGAGTCCTCTGTCCTAGTTCAGAAGGTTTATAAACCTCCCAATAGTGTGATAAACAGGAAATTCCCTCATCGCTATAAAATTGTAAGATTTGGATTATTTGGGCCAGGATAATCGTGGCATCATATTTTCATGTCATCCCATCGCTAAACGTTAATCATCGTTAGAAATAATTACCCCTGAAACGGTAAGGGTTTAAGGAAGGGACGTCCCCCTAGCCTGCTCCAATGTCAACTCCCTCCCCCCTGCCCGCCTCTCCATGGCAGAGATCTGCTGGAGTCTGAGCTGAAGGACCGTCAGCTGGAGAAGCAGTCTGTCGGGTCCAAGCTGGCGTCGTTTGAGATGCTGGGGACGGAGTTTGAGGCGCTGGCCGACGAGTACGCCAGGCTGCAGGGAGAGATCAACGTCAAGAAGTGGGCGCTGAAGGAATTTCATGAGCATGCTGGATAGAGATCACACAAAGCTGACGTCTTACTTGGCTATGCCCCTTTATATTAATGTTGTCTTTTGTACATACTGTGTTTTTTCGTCAAATAAAAGGTCAGACATATTGTTTCGTTGTCAACCTCGTGCAATATTTTGTTGTATTTAGGGGTCTGAGCAGCAAAGCTGCTTGGCCCCTATTGTTTCTGTAACGTCTTTTTTTCCCCCCTCAAATTCTGTAAAAGTCATACTGCAGCCAATACCTTAAGTCAAAAACTCTTGAAATGTTCAGGTATGGTTACCAATAACCCCCTCTACCGATAAACCCAAATTTGTGATACTGCATCCAAAGGTGGCGCTATTGTAAAAAATCATGAATTAGGCTTATTTCTCCTCACCAGATTTACCAGGGCCCAGTTTCCCGAAAACGATGGATCTTCGCTCTTTCGATCATTCTCACGATGGATACCTGAACGCGCATTCGCTTCACTCACGACGTTCGTAGGATTGTACCTGTCCACTGACAAGGTGCTGAAACGGGCTATGACGCAGGGTAGACGCAGGAATGTCGCAGGAAAATGGGGTTAAAAAGGGTTAAAATATCTCCCCATCAAGGCCAACCGCAGAGTAGCCTACAAAAAGAATGGATTGCAATAATATCAATGCTAAAGATATTAAAACACAATTGATTAGGCCGAGGCCGACATATATATCCGTCCTAATCCTGAACGCACTGTGCATACATTTATTCACGGCATTTCCCCCCCTGTAATAATTCCATATTGCAGAAATCCAAAATAGCTTGTGTGACAACTACATTTATCTTAATGTGCTGATTTTTTAAACATATTTTGCGCAGCAAGAGAGCCGACTTTATCTTATTCCGCATAAGGTAGCATTGATTGACGGTGGGGGGAGACCGTACCTGAATTTCGATGGGGGGTGGGGGGGTAGGATTGCTAAGCGACGTCAACGTCTTTGGCTAACTACTTCTCTGCTGATCAACGCTACGTATGGTAAGTAACTAATTAATTGTAAAAAAAACCACTTTGCTAAGGTAATTTTTCGTTTGGCAAGTAGCCGTTCATATCGAAAATAAGCCCTTTCAGGTCGTAGCACCTCCGTTTCGCGTTGGTGTCCGGTTCGCCCTGTCAGGGCTTATTTTCCCGATAATGACCGGCGTTCTATTGTCCCACTTAACGTCAATATTTCTCTGCATGTGGAAGGGAAAATAGCTTTTTTTGTAATTACAATATTATGCTGCTGCTCAGCTCCCACTGACTCCCACTCGAACCCTGGCTATAGGTCTTTCTACACTGCCGAGCCGGTTCGGTTGCAGCTTGGCACGCCCGGCGATTTCACCTTCTTATCTCAAGTTTCCTGTGTAAAATCGAGGTGGTCAAATCCCCCGTTCGTCACGGCGCGGGGTTTCTTGGTTCACTGGGGAAGGCGGGGCTGTGCACGGAGTCTCTGACCTCTTTAGAATAATTGGTAGGCTATTATTGCATACTCCCGAATGTTTTCATTTTTTTTATGAATGAAGACACCCGCATGCAATAATGAGTTCACTCTAGTAGGCTAACGGTGGTCTTAGCGTCCTACGAGTACCCTGGAGCACTCGTTAGCTACGAGCGTTTTCACGACGTTCGTTACCAACGATGCTTTCGGGAAACGGTGTGAAAACTCTACGATGCTCGTACGACGCACTTCACGATCCAAGGCTAACGATGCTTTCGGAAAACGGCCCTGGACTCAAAATTCTTTCAGAATACCAATCTCTAAAATCAGACGCATTTATAAAAACCTTATGCCCTAAAAAATGTAAACTTTCCCCACAATTTCATATTAAAGCTAAACATGATAAAAAGATTCACAGGCTACAAAAATAATCAAAAAATCGCCACATAAAATCTTTAGACCAAGCCTCACAAAAATCATCGAACAGAATTTGTTTTACTTAGTTCCATTTGAGAAATTTTGGCCAATAAAGTTGGGGCAGTTAGCCCATTTTTCTTATACGACCATTTTGTTATTGTATAAAAAAAAACATACGACTATAATTAGTTGGATGTCCCATACCCCCCACCACTAATAAAGCCAAATTGTGGTACTGCACCCTAAGGTGGAGCTATTTAAAAAAATTATGAACTAGCCTTATTTCTCCTTACGAGATTGACCTGGAATCAAAATTCTTTCATCATATTTATCTCTAAAATCAGATGCATCTTTTTAACCCTGGTCTTCTGCTCTAACATTTGTTACTTTTCCCACAATTTCGTAGAAAAGCCAAACGTCCACAGTCTCAACCCATTTTATCATATGACCATTTTGTTATTCTATAATATACGGCTATCTTTAGGTGGATACCATTAACAGTGCAAATTTTCAGATCTCTACTCTTTTAAGAAAGCCCTTAATTCTCTTGTGAAATGTGTGCTTGGAGTTTACTTGATGTGTGCTTATCAATCGACATTTTCATAATGTGAATGAGGCTTCATGCAGTTCAGGTATGTCCATGGTTCAACAGGATGATGCCGTGTACTGGTGATCCTTAGGTTGAAAGTTCGAATCCTGATTAGAGCATTATGAAGAAGCTGACCATGACATTCTGTCATCGCCACTCATTTAAGAAACACAACATTGAATAGCACCTGAAATTCATCAGGCATTCAACATTCCGGCTCATTCGTTTCCAAGAATCTGTCTGCCAAGACACAGCATGGCACTAAGTAAGGGGAACATCTCTGTTAACCATTTTTCCTTCATAATTAACTCTGTCATGTTTATATTTCTTCCGTTAGTGTTCTTGACTACAAATGTTTAATTTCCTCAGAATTCCGGTATATGCTTTGAAGAAAGTCCTTAATTCACTTGAAAAATGTGTGCTTTGAGTTTTCTTGATGTTGTGTGCTTATCAATAGACATTATATTATTATTTATTGTTATATTTCTAATTCTTTTTCAACAGCTTGCTATCTAGCAAACTAAAACTAAACTAAAAACTCAAAGGAAAGTTGAACGTAATGTAGTAGATAACGATTAAAAGTTGAACAAGTAAACATAACAATAGTTAACTGTTAAGTTAAAAAAAAAGAATCATGTATACGATATTGTTCTTGTCGTTCTGGGTACAATGGTTGGCGGGTCTCTTTTTTTCGTGAAGATGAAACTGAACTGGAAACACCATAAAAATAGTCGAATTAATGGACATAGCTCTGCATACATTGGTTTGCTTACGGTTAAAACGTTACATACAAAAAAAAAGATTGGAGGATGCGGGCATCGATCCCGCTACTTCTCGCATGCTAAGCGAGCGCTCTACCATCTGAGCTAATCCCCCGTCCGAATACAACGTGGTGTCATTTTTATTTTGTCATGTTTCTTTTATTTGAATATTGTATTATATATTCTTTTTTTATATTTAGGTTTACCTTAATAAAATCTTAAACAGCCAAATATGATTAATTACAGGCCATTGTATTCAACGGGGGGGGGGTTCAACGGGGAATGTGTCGTCGTTAGTGACCGGTAGGTGGCAGCATTTATTTTAAGGAAATGCGTAGCCAGTCAATTTGCGCCTTTATAGGTCCATGTGTGGCACCCCATTTACGTCTGCAATGGCGTCCCACTCAAATATTCAGCCTATAACCCATTAGTTCAATTCATTTGATATGCTACTCCGTAGGCAAACTGTAGAAAACACTAAATACAATCTAAATAATTTGTCATTAATTTGATTATTATCCGTATCTGCAATAAAAACATTATCATACAAAATAAAACATTTCAATTCATTTTTATCCTGACCTAAATGTATTTAGATAATAATGTCATCAATTTAACTCGCCGTCCCTTCCCGGTCCACAAGAGGGCGTCAGGCGACAACATGACCATCTACCAGTAAACGGCTCGCGCAATGAGATGCCGGGGGGCTCGCGCCTCTCCGCTCATCTCACAGAAGCAGAAGAAGCCCCGCCTTAAACAAGAGAACCACTGGCTGTGGCGGCTACCGGTTCAGCTCCTCCTCCTCCTCCACCACCACCTCCTCCTCCAGCCAACAGCCTCCACCACCAGCACCACTTTGCATCTGGCAGCAGGAGGGAAGCCCCACATCTGGCTGTCACTGTAGCGCTCGTGCACCGCGGCATGTCCCTACTCACCACACTGGACACAGGAATAGGGTATTTTTTTGTTTCAAGACAAGGCTACACGAACAATGTCCGAGGTACGGAAATTCACCAAGCGGCTCAGCAAGCCGGGCACGGCGGCGGAGGTCCGGCAGAGTGTGTCAGAGGCGGTTAGGACGTCCGTGATAGTGGTGAGTAATACAGGGACTGGTTGGTGATAATGTGGGCTAGCTCGCCTTATGGAGACCACCGTTTGGCCAGACGCGTGGCAGACCCCACAATGGACGGTTATATGGATTTCCCACGTTTTTAATTTCCTTGAAAGAGTATTTTCTAGCCTACTTTGACCCCGTTTTTAATAGAGCGTGGCGGTCGTTGAGGTAACGTCCCTCCGGCTCTCTTCAGAATGTGCCCCGGTAACGTTTTCCACCGATGTGCCCCCAATGCGCCACCGCAAACGGTCAAGAATGAATTGCCCTAAAACGTGTGTTGTACACATCACTACTGCCTACCTGTGTTTATTACGTGTTGGCGAATTGTATCCTTAGCGACCCAGCTCTCGTACTGAAGCCGACTTGAGTGTGTGCTCTGCGGTGTGACATTGTCTACCAGGCTCACATGGTGTTTCCAGTGCGTGTTCTCCTTTTGTGTGTGCTGGTGGAAAAAAGAGAGCAGCGCACATGCCAACCGGACAGCTGCACCGCGGATTCTGTCATTTACTTGCTGGAGCTTTCTGCTGGATTTGGCATGCTGAAAAATGCTTGCAAAATCAATGCACAAATTGATGCTGCATATTGATTTTGACTTCCTTTGTTGCATATTATTAACAATGGTAGGACCGTGTAATAGTTTTAACAGACTGATAATGGGGAGATTTGTCTAGGCTGCTTTCGTTAATACGCGTTTACAGCGGAAATGCCTATTAAGCAATTGTGGGCTTCAAAACGGTCATGTGCAGGAGCGTGTTCTCCTTGACGGTGCCAACGTGTACAGCGATGACGTTTTGCTACTACTTCCGGTGTTGTCATGACCACTGGCATCACTGGATTGAATGTTTTTCAATAATTGTCATATCCTTTGTTATTACTAACGCCTATGGCATCAGAGTCACATCTCAACTCTTTGTCCATTCTGCATGATTACCATTCTGCATAATTGCCCCACATTACTTAATTCAACCCATAAACTAGGAAAAACAATGGTGGAACTTTCCAAATAATTTTGGCGGAATGTTCTGCCTTAGCAAGTCATCCTTGGAGTCTTATGATCATCATATTGCATAATGGGCCAAAGAAGGAGTTACCAGCATCACAATCTTGTGATAAACACGCATTTGTGTGCGTGTGTGTGTTTTCGTGTGCGTGTGTGCGTTTGTGTGTTTATGTGCGTGTGTGTCTTCATGTGCGTGCTCTTCTGGCCACTAATCCCTTGGGTAATGGTCGGCATGGTAACAGAGAACAAGCCCTGTGTGTTGTAGAGGTTGTGAACCCTGTGTCTCTCTCACATGGGGATTCCCTCCGGCATGTAGCGGCCATACGTCCTCAAATGGATGTGAATGTAGGTTTCTGTGTGAATGGAGGTCAATCGTGAACCGTGTGGGTCCTCATTGTGTCTGGGTGTCCCCCGGTATGGATGTCACTTTGTTTTGCGTGTGTGAAGGAAGCATCCATCTTAAATAGTGGATCCTCACACTGTTGTTATTCTGTAACCAGTAGTACACATGGTAGTTCACGTTTTAAGTTAAACCTCCTCGGTTGTCTTGTCTTTATCTATGCCTCGCTACTGCTTATCTATTGTGGGTTGTTCAGTCCAATTTCCGAGGTACTGAGAATATGGGAAAAGAGGTTGAAAGAAGTTTCCAACCGAAGAGGATGCAACATGTCTGGCACATCACTTTGCAGGAACAACTTTTGGTCTTCATCTGCAAAGGCAAAATGAAAGCTTTGATTGCTAATCTAATGGGCCTGTTCGAGGCAAGGTGTCACAAACTGCAAAAAGTTGCAGTTTGTGGGGTTAGACTGAGGACACTGGATGGGTGCCCATTTTTGTGCGTCTGTGTGTGTGCATAGCATAGTTGTGTGTGTTACTTCGATTGGTCTTATGCACATGTGCAAATGCTCATCAATCGTCCGACTGTGTGTGTGTGCGTGTGTGTGTGTGCGTGTGTGTGTGTGTTGGTGTCAGTTTCTTTACTTATTTCATGTGTGTGCTGTGTCGCAGTCAGGGGTCTTATGTAGTGTGGCTTGCGCTCCCCTCCCCATGGTGGGAACAAAAACAGGGCACACACATCTGGGAAAGACATCAACCTCCTAGCATGCCCCTCCCTCCCTTCCTCAATCCCTCCCTCCCTCCTGCCAGACGCACATTGTGAGGTCAGGATGAGGTTGTGAGGGGGTCATGATGAGGTTACGATCAGCAGTGAGGGGTCATGTAGGGAAAGGTGGTTGGGGCAGGAAGTGGGTTATTGAAAGATGTTGCCATGCAGGTGAGATTATTGCAATGATACAGCATGACTTTAGAGAGAAAGGCCATGCCCTCCACGTCATTTCCTCTCTCCGTTTCTCTCTCTCTCTCTCTCTCTCTCTCTCTCTCTCTCTCTCTCTCTCTCTCTCTCTCTCTCTCTCTCTCTCTCTCTCTCTCTCTCTCTCTCTCTCTCTCTCTCTGTCTCACAGACACACTCTCTCGCTGTATCCCTCTCTCTGTTTCTCTCTCTCTGTATCTCTTATTTCAGGTCAATTGAAAGAGGTTTATTGGCATGGGAAAACATTTACATTACTGAAGTACCAAATACTAAAATAGGATACCCTGGAAAATAGGATGCAAACATAACAAACCTGATGTCTCTCTTTCTCTCTCTCTAACTCCCTGTCGGTTTGTCTCTCTGACTCCCTGTTGGTTTGTCTCTCTGACTCCCTGTCGGTTTGTCTCTCTAGCTCCCTGTCGGTTTGTCTCTCTAACTCCCTTTCGGTTGATCTCTCTAGCTCCCTGTCGGTTTGTCTCTCTCCCTGTCTGGATTGGATTGCACTGGCTTGTGACCTTTTTTTTTATTCCATTTCCTGCATAACCGGAACTCACGAGACAGCCTCAGTCAGTGCTTCTCTATTCTCTATATCATTTTTTTCTCTCTCTCTCTCTCTCTCTCTCTCGCTCTCGCTCTCTCTCGCTCTCTCTACCTCTCTCTACCTCTATCTCTCATGCTTCGAGTCACTGCTGACGTTTGGCGGTTTGAATGTTGAAAACATCAGTATTGAATGTGGTTGTCATGTTGAGCTCAGCTGTTGGAGCACAGTATTAACATCGTCAAGGTTCACAGAGTTCAATTCCCATTCGGCCCCCCATGCTTACATTTGTATGTATGGGGGGCATATGCTGTAATGGTTAGGGTTGGTTGACTCCCAGCCGTAAAGATGCTGGCTTTGATCCTCCAAGTTCATAGATTACCTGCAAGAGTCAAAATAGTTACAACCAAATAGTTACATTTACATTCAGGGCATTTAGCAGACGTTTTATCCAAATCAAATATATTTTTCAGAAGAAAGAGAAATAATATATCGCTTTCGGTACAGTAAGGATGTTCATAGAAACAAGTCCCAAGCACTAATAATTGCTAGCTTAACCCATTCCCTGTATACAACAGGATAGCTAGGATAAGATGCCACACAATGCTAAGAAGTGCCAGGACGTACAACAGACAATAAGTACCTAAGAGGTGTTTTTTAGGAGAGTGAGGAGCTATTTGCTCTTTAATGACATTTATCTGAGGCTATGATCAAAGCCTCCATCAATTGAATATAACATTTCAATGCTGTCACTAGCTCTGAATTAGCATGGACTGCTCACCGGCTAGCCATTTGGTACAGGTCTCTGGATATGCCTTTTGTCACTAGAGATGCAGTGAATATATTCTCCCTTCCAATACCATTCTGTATATAGTGTCATTACACAGATACAGGAGAGTACCTATTGGTGAGGGGTTTGTTTTAGCTGTTAGAACAGAAAACGATATGATATGATGCCCTCTCTCTCTCTCTCTCTCTCTCTCTCTCTCTCTCTCTCTCTCTCTCTCTCTCTCTCTCTCTCTCTCTCTCTCTCTCTCTCTCTCTCTCTCTCTGTCCCTACATCTCCCACCATGATTTCCACTGAGGCAACACAAGCATAACAGAGGGTCTTAAGCACAACTGGACTGCTTCGCGCTCCACAAACACACACACACACACGTCACACACACACACACGTCACGCACACACATGCACACACGCACACACACACACACACACACACACACACACACACACACACACACACACACACACACACACACACACAGACACACAGACACACACACGTAATGGAATTATGAATGAGGACCAGGTGGAACACACTCCCACGGACGTTCTTACACAACAACACACATAAACATGCACTGAAAAGGGGTGTGTGTGCGTGAGGGGTCGAAGGGTCTCTCTCTGTGTATCGTGTATCTCTATCACACACACAGATTATTTGTAATGGTTTTCTAGGCTTTTATGGTTTGCTGCATGCAGGGGATAGGATAGGCCCATCTTGATTGAGGATGACTACCTCTGTGTCTACCTGTAGCCAATCAAACCTAGTTGCTACCTTTTGACATATTAAAGGGATTGAATCCTTGTAACGTTTGACACAGGAGATCAAAACATAGTACCTTTTGGCTGCGAGGTGCACACCTGAGTCCTTCCTCCATTATCCCGCCCATGAAGAGTGTACCAGGGGTTCGGGCTGGCGTGTTTGGCTGAGAGTGCGTTCTGCTAAGGCCAGCACATCAGCTGTCCCCACAAGGTGGTTCCCCACAATGCATGGCCTCCCCAGGCCCCGCAAGGGCGCCCCATGTCAACGAGGGGTCTGCCACACTTACAGGATTAGCCTGCCAGCTTCCCAGCTTATCTCCGGCTTGAAGGCATCGCAACTTTCTTAAGAATTAATTATCACCTCCCACCCCCCCCCCCCGGCACAAACACACACGCACGTACGCATAGCACCCACGTATGCATGCACGCACGCACACACACAAACGCACACATACACACACATACATACACACATACAACTACACGTACACACACGTGTACTGCAAGTACATACAGACCCACTCATAGCCGGTTCGGCCAACATAAAACGGGATGACCTAGTTGCGCTGTGCCTCCTTGGTTTCAGACTCGTTGGCGTTCCCCTGGCCCATATTGAAACGATTACCTCTTTATGGCACCTTAAGGACCAAATGGGGACTTGGCCGTTACTTTCAACACAAAATGCCCCGTTATCCACCTCTTCATTGGTGAATACTAACGACATAGGTTTTTTTCAATGCGCTGCCAGATATTAGCTATATAATAGTATTAAGATGTAAAACTAGAATTAACCTATGATTGTTATAATGTCTTAGTTTATTTGAACGTTTTGGAGACTCCACCAGCACCACTCCTCTCATAAGAATGAATGCAATTGAATTGTAAGAAGCTTGGTTCCCTGCATCGGCCACATCAAGTTATTATAGTATTATTGACTACACACAGTCTCTGCTGCCATCGGCTCATCCAAAATGATTTGATTAGCTCCTGTCATGATCCGTCCATTTGGCTGAGCTCTCTTCCACATCTCTTTCTTCTCTTGGTCTCTATCTTTCTCGGGACATTTTGTTTTTCCGGAAATTATTTTGTTGCTTCTTTTAGAAAATGTCACTCTTTGTTTTTGTGCGTGAACTTGAAGTGAACTTGTGTGACAGAGGGAGCCATGTTTAACTCTTTAAAATGTCAGGGACCAATTTACAAAGACCCGACAGCACCTCTCATTGATTGAATAACTGCATCACAGCTTAACTCAGTGTGTGTGAATAGACAGTAATAAGTGCTGAAATCGAAGGCAGTACCTGCGAAAGCCAAACATTGGCTGTACAGTAATCATTTGAGCCATGGACCCTTTTCACAGGCGTCATCGTAGGACAATCACAGGTGTCACTCATCACACTAATTATGGGCCTGCTGCTTTTATAAGAAATACATACATAGGGAGACGCCACATTGACCGCCGTATGTCAACAGTGCCACAATATTGGAGAGGCCAAGACTGGCTTGTAAACAAGTCAGCAAGGGAGCTGTGTTTTTTCCTGATAAAAAGCACTATGCTACATTTCTCAACCGATTACGATCAAGGAAAATAAGCCAAGTCCATGCCTACCTACGAGGTCAAGCATGGACTTGGAGTGGGTTTATTTGGAGCTAAAAAAGTGTTTCCAGTTAGGAAAAATCTAAATTGTTAGGTTATGCCCTGTAAATAAGTAAATGAAGAAGGGAGTGTGGTTTACATGAACTGTTACTTACACTAGAAAGTAATTAATTGTCTTCAGGAGCTGTACAAACTCACGTCGGTTTAACCATAGATCTGTCTTATTTTCCTTGGTTTATCCTTTTTGAGAGATCCCATTATTATGTATTTAAATTAATTAAAAAATATATTATTATTATTAAAAATGAT